>NC_056035.1:14343401-14710901 GCF_004379255.2 Salvia splendens
GCTCTAACATGGTACTAGTACTATATAATTACATAAATAAAATGAGATACTATTTTTTATGATACAAGTTAAAAAAAATAATGGATTAGTATGTAACGAAGAATTGAATGGATGAACATTGAAAACCATATCTTCTTTGCTGGGAAATGTGTGTGCTCTGGGGTTTTTTTTTCCTCAATTCTCTCCATATACTATCTTTCTGATAATAATGGTATAATTGCATATACTGTCTGTCTGAATAAATTCACAGCAGCAAAATCTCAAAAGCCCCACAAAGTTACTAAAGTGAGAAATTAAATCCAGATTCATAGTAAAAAGAATAAAAAAGTGAAAATTTATAGTCCTACAACAGAGCAATTATTAATTTCCCCGTTTTTGTTTTAAAATAAACTTTTCGCTCAATCTCTCTCTACTTTTTCCCCATTTTGCCAGCTCTCCATTCTCATATCCCCACCTATAAACCTTTCTCTTTTCATACACTTTCTCTCTCTAAAAACTCCGGTCATCAGTATTTCATAGAGACCGACAGAGCTGAAGTGTGATACAATTGAAGAGATCTCTCAAAGGTTTGCGCTTTGCTTATTGAAGTTGGACCAGACACCTTCCGTTTTTAGATCCATTTTGTTGTATTTCTGTTTGGTTTCGTGAACTGTTTGCTAACTTTTATACTAGTATGTGACTAGCTCGGCGATTTTCGGATTTGATTTGTTTTGATCCGAGTTTTAGGGTCTTGTGAGATGAGTTATTTGCTTAATTTAATTCTTGCTCATCGTTTATTAGTTAATCGAATTAGAAAATTAATGTGAAAAGATTTACTCTTGCTGTAACCTCTAGTGCCAACTGTTGCTGGATAGATTACTTGCAATTCGATTCATTGGGAACTCAAATAGTTTGTTATGATTTCTTAATTTTAAGACGCGATGTGATACTGCGTTAAGCTTGAGATTTTTTGTTGTCTCAAGATAATAACTTGAGGGATTGTTTGATCGTTGTGTGATGGATAGTTTGAAATTTTAGTGAATTGTCAATGCTGTTGATCGGCATTGCTGTGAGTACTAGGCCGAAAACATCTGAGATGGGTGATTTTATTTTACAATTGCTTTATATGTTGCCTCATTCTCGGGGTTATGCTGTTCAATCGAAAGAGAAATTACACACCAAAATGGAGCAATTTTGGTGTAATGATTTGGGGGAACCGGAAAAAGAATAATTTTTTCTTGTTCTCCCTTTTGATTGAATCTACCTATGCAAATCTAGGAACGTGACAGGGAAATGGCGTGCAAGGTCTCATGTTAGTATACCTTAATAAAAGTTGATTACTTTGTATCTTATTTATATTCATACACAAGTCAATAAAGAAGCAGGATGTTAGGATATACTGACCTATATCGAATGCAAATTACAGTCTGGTGTAAGTGGGATTTTTGCCTCATGAGTTGAATGATAATTGTTTTCAGAATGGCATGTGACCATTTTGCCCATGTCTTATGAATTTTTCCCTTTTCTTCTGCCTTTCTGATATTGAAATATGTGAACATGCTGTAGTCAATTCTATACTAGAAATCACAATATAATAATACAGAAAATTTTCCCAACTCTGCCGCCTGTTTAAACTTTTAGTGGATAGAGATTCATGCATTAATACTGCTTGCATCCATACCTGTACGGATTTAGTCCATTTCATATAAAATGCTGAACTGCTAGACGAGGACTCCATTCCTACCTCGTTCAGAAATTTTTTTATTTGAGTGATAGTGTGATACTGATTGGCCAGTTTCTGTAAACTTATTTTTCTGGTATCCATTTGCCAAAGATCATTATCTGAGCTAAAAGCCTACAAGCAATAGGGATTTTATGTCCTGGTGAATTCATTCCTTCCTGATTCAGTGAACTGGTTTATAGAGAATATTGAGAAATGTATCACTGGCTGGAAGTCTTAAACAATTGGATGCTAGCGATGTAATCTTTCTATGAAAGTGTAATGAGGAGGCTCTGATCACTGGCTCAAATTTATTATTTAGCTTGGCGTTTCAAAGAAAAACTCCCCCTTAATTAGTCAATAAAATGTACAAGCCTGAAGTGATGCACGTTGATCACCCTGCTGCTGTTAATATGGTTGGTCAAGGGAGTTTATTATGTACTACCTCCATCCACAAAAAATAGACTAGTTTTACCATTTTTGGTCGTCCACCAAAATTAGACTAATTTCTAAATATATAAAGTTTAAATTGATTAAATACTACTAATAATATGGACCCCATAATCCACTAACACTACTTCGACCACCTTTTCCCTCTCCCTCTCTTACTTTACCAATTATGCATTAAAACCCGTGACATTTACAACTTAGTCTATTTTTAGTGGACGGAGGTAGTAAAACTCATGAATTAGTAGTAGTTGCGCTATATTTTATTACTTGTGTGCCATTGTTGGGAAAAATTGGTCTTCTATATATCATTACTCAAACCAGCATAACATACTGATGTCTTAACTCTTTTCTTGATCTTAAAAGGGTTAGTGAATTTTTTCTTGCTTGCTTTATGTAAATTTTCATTCTTCTCTTCTCTATCTTTTGAATGATTGAAGAGGCTATGATAGGAGAATTTAGAGTTTACACGTCATGGTTTTGCATCCAGCCTAATCTCTTTGTTCTGGTTACTGCTTTCATCATTAGGAGCTTGAAGATATTATCCCCTGTTTTGGATCAGAAGGATATCATACAATGTCTAGCTCAGCAAAAGCTCTGGAGCCTGCTTTTCAAGGAACGGGTCAGAGAGTGTATCCTTACATATGGAAGCTAACTAACATGTCCAGCTTGATTGTATATTTAAATATATAATTGGAGACTTCTACATATTAGCCATTTCACACTTTAGTTCACTCAGTTTGATTTGTTAGACTTAATACCACACAGAGGGACTGAGATCTGGAGGATCGAGAACTTCCAACCTGTTCCTTTGCCAAAGTCCGACTATGGTAAATTCTGCTGTGGAGATTCGTATATTATTCTTCAGGTGTGCTTGTCTGTTCCCTCTATCTTATCAAGAAGACTACTTCGTTAAATCTTATGTGTTCATTTTATTTTTAAGTGATTTATGTTCTGGATCAACCTGCTTCTTTATGCAGACTAGTTCTGGTAAGGGCGGTTCTTATCTTTATGACATTCACTTCTGGCTTGGGAAGGACACTAGCCAGGTATTGATCTTGTTCACATTTGTATTCATTGTATAGTTTCTTGTTATCTGCTTTGGAACTCAAATATTTGCAATGCTTTAGGATGAAGCTGGGACTGCTGCAATTAAAACTGTCGAACTTGATGCTGCTCTAGGAGGCCGAGCTGTGCAGTACAGAGAACTACAAGGGCATGAGTCTGACAAATTCTTGTCTTACTTTAAACCATGCATCATTCCACTGGAAGGCGGTGTTGCCACTGGTTTTAGGAAAACTGAAGAAGAAGAATTTGAAACCCGATTATATATTTGTCGAGGAAAAAGAGTTGTTAGACTAAAGCAGGTAGGATTGGAGCATTCTTCTACTACAACATCATAGCGACATGACTAATCTTCCATGTAGTGAGCATCAACATATAGGAGTATCATGTAGAAAATTTCCAAATAGATAATCAATTGGTTTTCCTTCAACTGCAGGTCCCATTTTCAAGGTCCTCGCTGAACCATGATGATGTTTTTATTCTTGATACCAAGGATAAGATATATCAGTTCAATGGTGCAAACTCTAATATTCAAGAAAGGGCCAAAGCACTAGAAGTGATTCAGTTTTTAAAGGATAAGTATCATGAGGGGACGTGTGATGTTGCAATTGTTGGTGAGTGCAGTCATAATATCTAGTATATTATTTTTCTACGATTTTGTATTCATTTACTAATATTATGCAATTGCCATTCCAAACTTTAGATGATGGGAAATTGCAAGCTGAGACAGATTCTGGTGAATTTTGGGTACTCTTTGGTGGTTTTGCTCCAATTGGTAAGAAGGTTGCTACTGAAGATGATATCATACCAGAAAAGACCCCTGCCAAGCTTTTTAGGTAATTAGTTGTGCTTAATGGCAGTATCAAATCTAAATATTTTAGCATTCAACACATATAGCTCTTTTGGTCGTAACATTCTATGTGGATGTTGAGCTATAAAATACTTGCTTACTAACAATATATCAGTATCAGCTGTGTTCCTTGGAGGTTCACCTCACATGGCACATGAACCTAACGTAATCATAATCATCAATCCTGTAATGTGGTGCTTGGATTGGTTACATATGGAACAATTTTTTCTAGCATAAGGAATTGTTTTTTTTGTTAGTTTGCTCACTTTTCACACGTGTCAAGCTTTAAAGTGTTTGTATGTGCTTTCTTATGTTACTATTGTTCACTGTTTAAATGTCTTCTTATTGTATGATAATACAGCTCCAGAAAGTAAATGCTCATCACATCTTTCATTTGCCTCTTGACAGTATTGTTGATGGTCAAGTTAAGATCGTGGATGGCGAACTTTCCAAGTCACTTTTGGAAAATAACAAATGCTACATGTTGGATTGTGGTTCTGATGTATTTGTTTGGGTTGGCCGGGTTACTCAAGTTGATGAGAGGAAAGCCGCCATTCAAGTTGCAGAGGTAGGGGACTGTAATCTCAACCTCACATGCTGGTATTGCAACTAGTACTTGTAAACTCATGCAAATCTTATCTCAGGATTTTGTGGCTAGCCAAAATAGGCCTAAGTCAACCCATATAACTCGGCTAATTCAAGGTTATGAGACTCATTCATTCAAGTCCAACTTTGATTCCTGGCCATCAGGATCTGCGGCACCAGTTGCTGAGGAAGGAAGGGGAAAAGTAGCAGGTATATCCTGAGGGGTTCAGTCACATGCTACTGCAAAATATCTTCCAGTATTTCACATTTCTAAGATATTTTGCAGCCTTACTAAAGCAGCAAGGTGGTGTCATGAAGGGAGCCAGTAAAAGTGCCCCTGTAAATGAGGAAGTCCCTCCCTTGCTTGAAGGAGGTGGAAAGACAGAGGTCTAACTTTGCTCTGGTTGGCTTAGTAGTTTGTTTCTTACATGGAAACATGTGACATTTATTGTACATTTCCAGGTTTGGCGCATCAATGGTAGTGCCAAAACTCCTGTGCCTACTGAAGATATTGGCAAATTTTACAGCGGGGATTGCTATATTGTCCTCTACACATACCATTCTCACGAAAGAAAGGACGACTACTACTTGTGTTGTTGGATAGGAAGAGACAGCATTGAGGTATTATAAATTGCCCTTACAGTGAAAGTAATGCAAATTAGTATTTGAGAATGTCAAGAATTTACATGTGTTTATGCGAAAAACTTGTGAGTGATTTATTGATGAGGCGGAACGCGGAATACAAATTCAGCGCGGTTGCTATGTTATGATCCAGATGTGGCTAAGAGTTCTTATGTCAATGTTCTGCATGATTGCTTACAAAGCTGAGATAACAGTTGGTTACCAAATTTTTCAGGAGGACGAAAAGATGGCTACAAAACTATCCAACACAATGTATAACTCACTGAAGGGGAGGCCAGTGCTGGTAATATTAAACTTCATGTTTGTGATCAAAGCAATTAGACATAGGAAATTAAGCTACAAACCATGCATTGTGCAGGGTATGATATATCAAGGGAAAGAGCCACCACAGTTTGTTGCAATCTTTCAGCATATGGTGGTCTTAAAGGTGAGTTTACTTCATTGAAGAAAAGAAACATTTTGTAATAAATGCAAAGAAACCTTATATGGTTATCATTTTCCCCATCATTCTTAAATTGTTTTGTTAGGGTGGAATGAGTTCGGGGTACAAGAATTATATTGCTGACAAAGGTCTAAATGATGAATCATACACTTCTGATGGTGTGGCTCTCATCCGCATATCTGGGACTTCACCGCATAACAAAAAGGCTGTTCAAGTTGAAGCAGTAAGATTCCTTGTTTGACCTCTAGTTATTTCTGTCTGATTTCTCTGTACCTTGAACTCTGATTATTCACTTGTCTACAAATTCTTTGACATGCTTAGATCATTCTTCATCAGTAGTTGGACTGTGCTCTCGTTTCTGGATAGTTTTTAGCTGAAGCTTGATTTGATGCTAACATAAACTTAAACCCTTGCACATGGTAGGCAAGAAAGAAAGATAGGACAATGTTCATGGACTTGAGAAAGTTATAGCTTTATCAAAGATTTTATGTTAAGGATCAAAAGTAAACAGTGGTCAGATAACAACTTACCGGCTTCAATTTAATGTCAAAACTAACTGTGAAGAGTTTATGAGTTGTCCTATGTGTTTATCCTGCTTGCCTGTACTGATTCTGCTTTTCTCAATTTATCTCATCTTCTTAGACGGCAACATCTTTAAACACAAATGAATGTTTTCTTCTGCAATCTGGATCTTCAACTTTCAGCTGGCAAGGTAATCAATGCACCTTTGAACAGCAACAGCTGGCAACCCAAATTGCTGAATTTTTGAAGGTAAGCATTTTCTTGCAGTAAACTTCAAGATCTCAGGATCTTGTTCAAAATTGATTTGCACATTTGTATAATATCATGTCTGCTTGGTTTTTTGAAACAATGTGGTAGAAATATATATCTTGCTCATACTGTTGTTTTAGTATGGATTTTTGCTTTAGTGTGGTTATACTCCCCCCGTACTACTTTAGCAGTCCCAGTCAGTTTAGTCCGTCCCACATTAGGAGTCCCAATTAGAATCTTCCACAAATAGTAATGGGCCCTACATTCCACTAACATTTTACTATAAAGCTAATACTCCCTCCGTCCCACAAGAATATGCACTCTTTCCTTTTTAGCCCGTCCCATAAGAATATGCACTTTCTAAACTTGCAAAGTTTTTTTCTCTCTAATGAGGTGGGACCCATTCTCCACTAACAATACTTTAATTACTTATTTTTTCTACTTCTCTCTTACTTTACCAATTGCGCCCAACCAAAAGTGCATATTCTTGTGGGACGAAGGGAGTACCGGAGTAGTATATAAAAATGAGATCCACATTCCACCAATGTTATCAATCTCGTATGGCGGCTTATGGCGGTTCGCCTAAAAACCGCCACGGGGATATGGCGTATTAGTATGGCGGATATGGCGGTCAATAATTAAAATTATTAAATAAATAAAATATTACTTATATATTTATATATAATTCAGAAATTAGAAAATAATTAAAATATAACATCTAAAACACTTTAAACAATTAATAAAGTATAAATTACAACTCTAACCTCCATGTTTCTTGCATAATGCCCCATTCCTAAATACAATACACACGCAAAGTTGTCAAATGTCGGATATGGCGGTGCTATGGCAACGACATGGTGCTATGACGTTTCCACCACTGAACGCCATGCCATAGCGCCATGGCCCCGTCATATCCGCTATTTGATAACATTGCATTCCACTATCTTTTTTCATCAACTTTTTCTTTACATTTCTTAAAACTCGCGCACAACTCAACTGGGACTGCTAAAGTGGGACGGAGGGAGTATTATCTTAAGAATTAGTTTCTCAGTAGTTGATGATATATTTTTCTGAAAACATTGAATTCCCATATTCTATTAGAATCAACGTCTGGATGCTTAACATGAATCTTAAGTCAGCTCTTTGGCTTTATCATTTAAAATATCGTATAATGTTCATGACCTCAGCCGGGATTAACCATTAAACACACCAAAGAAGGAACTGAAAGCTCATCCTTTTGGTTTCCTCTTGGAGGAAAGCAAAGCTACACCAGCAAGAAGGTTTCATCTGAGGTTGTCAGAGATCCCCACTTGTTCGCGTTCTCCTTCAATAAAGGTATCAAGTTTCTTAGTGATAATATTTTGGACTAATGGCATCCTGAAGGCAATAATTTTCGTCTGGTTCTAACCTTTTTCCATTTTGATGCACACGCTGCCACATGTACTCCCAGGAAAGTTTGAGGTATAACACCAGATGTAATTGAAGAAGTTTGTTTTAGCTGTTTATACACTACAACTATGTATTCTGACATAACATATAATTTCGCAGGTGGAAGAAATATACAACTTCTCTCAAGATGACCTTTTAACTGAAGATATATTGATACTTGACACAAATGCGGAAGTGTTTGTTTGGGTTGGCCAATCAGTTGACTCTAAAGAGAAGCAAAATGCTTTTGAAATTGGCCAGGTAGTAGAAAGTCTTACATTTCAGTTAATTGTTATTTTCTGTTTGTGGTTCATTGACCAGCGAAGCTTATGCAGAAATATATTGAACTGGCTGCTTCCTTGGAGGGGTTGCCCCCAAAGGTTCCATTATACAAAGTGACAGAAGGAAATGAGCCAAGCTTCTTCACCTCCTATTTTTCGTGGGACCCCGCCAAAGCTAGTGTATGGCATCTCTCTCTCTCTCTCTCTTTGGAGTGCTATATGATTATCTTGTGTTCTATTTCTTTTTGTAAACCAAATTTGTGACAAACTTTCACACCTCACAAATTCTTAAAATTAAAGGTACAATTTTGTTTATGAAGATATTGATTTTGATAGATGGTTACTCCTAGTTGGGCTCATGCCCATTACGTTTCAACACTAAAAACCACCATTGTAGAGCTGAAATATGGATTAGTTGGATGAGCAGTCTGATTCTTATAAGAGTGGTGGCACACCTCCCCCCTCTCCCCCCAATATTTTTTATTTTTACACTAGTAAATCTCATGATTACTCGGAAATTTGCATTACAGTCCCTGGCGTGGCTAGAATACGTCTCTCATTCATGCAAGCGCCACTTTATCACTTTATCACACAACAATAAGACCCCCTCATAAAAAATTTCCTGCACCCTCCACTTTATAAGCATAAATGCGATTTGCATGCCATTGTAAGAATGTAAACCAAAGAATTCACTATTCTGTTTCAGCATTAACTAGACCAACAGAGTTTGCCTATGTGAATGTGTTTTACAATGAGTGTCTGTTGGCTTTGTCTGATGGTTTTACATAGGTGCCGGTTTTAACCAATGCTCTCTTTTTCGTTGATAACAGGCACATGGAAATTCGTTTCAGAAGAAGATCATGCTACTCTTTGGGGGTGGTGGTCATGCTGCAGAGGTAAAATCGAATAGTGTGCTGTTATGTGAATGGATGTTGAATTTCATCCTTGTGCAAATTTTCTCCTTGAATAACTGTTTCATTTGATTTTGGATTTATTTTTGCCTACATGCTATTCTAAAACATAAAATACCATTTTTTATGCGTACTACTGATTGTTATTTGATTGGAGAATGACCATGGCTTTGTTTGAACTATGATTGACTTGGTTTAAGTTATCTGCTAATCAGGAGAGATCCAATAGTTCGAACAATGGGGGACCAACTCAGAGAGCATCTGCTTTAGCAGCTTTGAACTCTGCCTTCATTTCAACTTCAAGTTCAACTTCGTCTCCAAAAGCTACTTCAGCCCCTCGGTCAGGGGGGAAAAGTACAGCTTCTCAGAGAGCAGCTGCAGTGGCTGCTTTATCAAATGTTCTGACTGCCGAAAAGAAAGGACCACCAGACGTCTCTCCTTCCCAACCAAGTAGAAGTCCACCACGAGAATCTCGCCCTTCTGGTATTATAGGATGTCTTTTCATGCATCTTACTCTCTTTCCCGGCCAATCTAAAGTCCTATAGCTTACACTTTTAAAATTTTAGTTTCAGCTCCAGTGAAGAGTGAAGATGAAAATGAGACTGAAGAGCTCTTAGAGGACGTGAAAGTCAAGGAAAATGAGACAGTTGAGACTGCGCCAGAAACCAACGGGGAGGACTCAGGATCAAAGCCAGAGGCTGCCCAGGAGGAGAACGGCTCTGAAAGTGGTCAGAGTATATTCAGCTACGACCAATTGAAAGCCAAATCTGACAACCCTGTGACCGGGATTGATTTCAAACAAAGAGAGGTTTGTTTGTTCTTGAACAGACATTTATCCACCTCATATCCACAGGCACTGATTCTTTCTTCCAACTTGTGGTGTTCAGGCTTATCTTTCGGATGAGGAATTCATGTCAGTAATGGGAATGACCAAAGATGCTTTTTACAAGCTGCCCAAGTGGAAGCAGGACATGAACAAAAAGAAAGTGGATCTCTTCTAGAAAACAGAGATGCAATTCAGAAAACGTATTCCTGCTTCGCCTCAGAGCTTTTGGTTTGTCTCTCTCTACAACTATCATGATGCCTGGATCTGGACACATCTATATTTTTAAGTGTTCTTCCTTACAAATCATCAAGTTTTCTTCCGGTTTTTGGTTTTGATTATGTGATGTCTGCGCTGAAGAGTGATTTCTTTTTTCATGTCTTGTCTTCAATATACGTTTCATGACTCCGGTTGTAGTCTGAAAAACAGGAAGCAGATTTAAATTCTTTGATTTGGTTGGTATGTTCATCGGAGTTCCTCATTCCCTTCATCCTTTTAATCATCTTTTATTTGTCGAGTTAGAAGGGTGTATATGTATTTTACTTTGTACATTGATCAATGAATGTAGATGAAGTTGTTTGTCATCACTTTGTATGAAATATTGCACGTTACGTTATGAACTCTCTATCTTTCCGCTTTCTTTCCTTTTTTCTTATGAGAATTTGAGTGAAAAAAACCATGATTTTGATCATTAGATTTATATTTTGCCACGCTTTCTTTTGTAGCAATAGCTGATAAATCATTTTGTGCTTCGTTCATTTGTATTTGTTTACCAGACCAATTTGTGTTTTGGATATTATAAATTACTGTTTTCATTCCCCTTTTTGTTACTTTATTTTCGTGTAGAATATTTTGCTCATATTATGTCAAAGTGTAACTATTAACCTTTAATCACGAAAAAAATGAGGTGCCCCAGCAATCGGCATCAATATTTGGAGATATCTTAATTTTTGGTCCAAAAATCTTAAATACTATTGTTTGCAAAATGTCAATTGAAATTTAAGTGGTTTTTGATTTATTGCAATTAAACGTATATGTGGTGATTCGTGACTTGTTTTATTTTGGATTTTAAAGTTGAAGGCTTATCCACAGCCAAACACCAACCATCATTTCATATAATTAAGAGTGACGCCATCGTAAATTCGTAATTATTCTTTGCTAATCATTCATTATCCTACATGTTGGTTTGCCATTATTGCTTCCTTTATTTGCATCATTCATCTTTCTTGATTCTCCATTATCTATAATTGTCTTGTTCGGACAAAATAGGAAATAGTTTAATCATAATTTGGAAAAAATTGTCTGCAGTTGGACCGTATAAAGAATAAAAGCAATCTCAAGTAGGGGTACATTACATATAATATTTGAAAATCAAATAATCAATCTTAATTAAATTAAAATATCAAACTTAGGCAAATCAATTTCTCACAACTTGTGTTTGAGTGGTCGAACTAGTGACCCAATCAAAATCCAGTCAAATAATTGGAATAGAAATTGCAGGAGTCATCTTAAATAATTGGAAAAGATTAAAGTCCAAAACTTTCAAATTAACCTAGATATACATTAATCTCATTCATGTGCAGTATTAAAATATTAGCAGTAAGCAATGGGTGGTGGTGCCGTGGGGCGTGGTGGTGGTGGTGTGGTCACGGGGGAAATTTAACAGAAAAATGTATAGAAATCACGTGAATTCTACACAAATCACAACCCAAAATTAATGGATTCTATTTTATAAAGCACGTATTTCAGTTTCTTTCCTACATTTGTCTCAATAGTTATGAATGCCGCATGCATTTTTATCTGTATTTTATTATTTGCATTATTTTTGGGGAAGTTTCCGAATATTATTTCTGCATCTGCCATTTCACAACACGTCATTTCAAACTATATAATTCTTCTTTCAACTGATTAGATAGAGTATATATATACTACTTTTGAATCGAATATGTAAATATTCTTCTCACACCAGTGCTGTATTTATATGCAACTTGTCCAGCACTGAAACTCATGTGAGGCGGTCCCATGGAAGATAGATGCATTTAGCCCCATCATGATTTTCTATATTTTCAAATTTATAATGTAGTAGTAGTAGTATTTAATCATCAACTCCATTGCTTTCAATCGATTATATATGCAGATATCCAGATTAGTTTTTGAAGACAAAACATATGTACAACTACAAGTTTGATTTTATTTGTATTGAAAACTTAAATGTATGTACTGTCTGAGCAAGAGTAGGAGTTAACACCGGTGGTGCAAAGACACAGATAAGGAACTACTCTTATATATGAAGTACAAAGGATATAGATGAATCGAAACACATTCGAAAAAGAGAGATTATGAGGATATGTAGATTTGGGATTGCATATTCACCTCAGATGCTTTTTTTTGGCGGTGTGCGTCTCATAAGATTTTTAATGTTAAAAGTGTTTGGCTTTGGGAAATTACGAAACGAGTGACTCTATGTGCATGGGGAGCGTGTGAATGAGGACAAAACACACTGGAAAGATTTGTGTTGGTTTTGTAGGCATGGCCATCAATCTGGAAGTCGGATCGTTACAAGTTTAGGTATCAGAAATGACAGAATTCCATGTGGTTCCATCTTAAAACCAATTTGATTATAGGAGGAGTGATCCATTAGACTTATATAATGGTTTCAGTGTTCTCATTACATCGATGTGGAATATTGTTATATTTATTTATGTTTCAATTGCCAACACCCTCCTTCAAATCCTTCAAGGCTAATCTTGGACGGGTTGGACTTTTTTCTAATTGGATTGGACAAATTAAACCCTCCATCGAACTGATCCAAATTTAAAATTAGCCCACGGTCGGTGATGATCTGAAACTATGAAAGAAATACATAGGATTCTATCCTAAAACTAACTAATTACTGGAAGAATGACTCATTAGAGTTATATAAGTATTTTAGTATTTTATTTATATCGATATGAAATACTATATAATAAATTTATGTTTCAATCGCCAACATGAAGAAGCACGTTTCGATTAGCCTTGAACATCACATAAGTTGGATTCTAATTAAATTTTTACGTTAGTATGTTTTGTCTTATATAAAAGCTATATCTATTTTTGGGAAAGCATGGAGTTAAAAAATAAGGATGTCAACGTGTGAGACAGATACAAGACCAAAGTGTGGCTGTAGCTATTTCAATGATGGAGCGAGAGATTGGTACCATTTACTTACTAATTAGCTAAACAATTTTGACTTCTCTTCCAACATCTCTGTCTCTCTCTCTCTCATCTACACCTACAAGTCCCAAATCCCATTAATCATTTTATAATTAACTTGGATTTCTTGTAAAAATATTATTGATGAGAATTTGAGATATGTGTATATGATTTTGCTCATCTAAATACAATGATTTATTATTGCAGTTTCTTTGTCAAAGGTGGCAACTTTTTGTTTAGTTTAGTTTAGTTGTTCTCATCCAATAACAACATATGTGGCTTCTTCAAAAAGCTTTGGATCCTATGTTTGTCCCCCACAATGTGAGGATATATATTTCGACTCAGTTTTTTCCAATTATCACTAATTGTGCGCCGAAAAAGAAAAATAATGAAAATTGGAGGGCAAGTGGAATTCATTATTTTTATCGGTGGCCTTTTATGTTTTTAAATGGTAGTAGTTGATTTTTCGTAATGGAAATGCGATCATCATGATTCATGCACTCGCTTTGCTAGTCTTCAGCTTGTATCAATTACTACAATATTTTTCTAAAGACCCTCAATAATAATTTTCTATTCACAATTAATGCAATAACTTTACATGTTTATTATTACTACATTATTATTAGTTCTCACTATAGAGTATAGAGTATGACTTTTACATTAACTCGCGCGTATAAGATATTGATTTTTATTCATCCTATTCTTATTATTGTATTTCACTACAGTATAACTTATTGAACTTAAAAATCGCCACCTCCAAGATTCAAATCTATGTCAATTTTTTTAATTTAGTAAATTATACATCAGATTTAGTTATTTTATATAACATATGTTATAATAAAAGAGGGAATTGCGGATTCATGATAAGAAGGTGATTTATTCGATACCCTTAAAAGAGAAACAATTTTGTATAAATTCTATCGATCTATCATAATATGTGTGGTGGCGTATGCATGTGTCTGCTCTTGATTGGATATTAATTTGTCGAATTATGCTATGCCACCGATGCCAGATTTTCTATATTTTGTATCCCTTTTCTCATATAGTGAGTATGTATTTAATTATTATTATTATTATTATTATTGTATGAGTGTATTGAGATTTGAGTATCCACTTGGAGGGTTCTCTTCTAATGTTTATAACACCATAATTCAAAACTAAGACTAAATCTTCACCCTTGGATTTTGAAATGAGTGGATGAGATTAAAGCTCACAAATTTCAATAAATAGTAGACAAAATATCAACAAAATGGTAATACCGTCATTATGTTATCATATGATAATTTTCGTGGGTGTCTTTTTATATCAACATAGTGTATTACAAATATCAACAATATGACATGGGAATATCAAAACAAGTACCAGAAAATATCAATGCAGTTTTATTGATATTTTACCTATGCTATATTGATTTTTTTTGCATTTATTGATAAAATTTGCTTATTAACATGTGTGAAAATTAAAATATAATTTATCAAATTTCATCACCCGAACATCGTCGAAACATATGCAATTGAGCTCTCGTTGGAATCCTTATAAAATTATTTTTAATTTGATATATTTTTTGTGAAAAAATAACTTAAATCGAGAGAGTAACGCAAATTTAAAGTTTTGAGATGATTTTGATGATAGAATTGATATTAATACCATTTAAGTTTATTTAATAATTATTTTAATTTAAAATATAATCCATGTGTCGTTATTTCAACCACTAGATAATGTCAAATCTAATAGCTAAGATTTGATCTTAATTTGTGATGGCTAATTAGTTAGCAATTGATCACTCTCCTCCGGTTGGATACCTACTTATTAAGTATATACATTTCAATTTCGACCTTGGTTAAAATTTATATTTATACTGTATCAAATATAATTAAAAATAAATAAATTTATCATCCAAATTCGTATAGTTACGCCTAATCGCCTATAGTTACTCACATAAATTCATTCAAATTTATGGAGTTTTAAACATAACTTGTTACAATAAAATATTTAATACAGTATCAACCAAGAATCTATTGTATCTAAAATCATTAAAATTGTAGTAAAAGATTTGTCTATTGGAAATATCAATATACAAATTTATCATCTACTACGTAAATTAATTTAGCGACCCATTTTCAATAATTAGTGTCAGAATACGACTGTGGATTAGCCCCCACCTCTCATAATATTATAGAGTACTACATTAATGCTGTGATGTTAATAGGCATAATATAGAATCATCAAACAAAAATCGAATTCTGCATTGAAATGTAAAATTTGAATATTACAGCTATACCATTCTCATGTGATATTAATAACAATTTAATACAAGATTTATACTATATATCATATAGTAGTATTTTTAATATATTCAATAGATAAAAGGTAGTATAGTATATATTATTACAAATTTATAATCAACAGTCACGTTTTAATTTTATATTATTAGCATGGTATATCTATATTTCATGATAATTTACGAAGTTAATTTGGAGTTTTCTGTACTAGGTTGTCAGTACTCAGTATATTGCATCATTTTTTTTCAACAGAAGATATAGGTTCTAAATCAACCCACCGACAAATTTGGCATTAGATTTACTTGGAATATGCTATATATACTCTAGTACATTGCATTTAAGTTAAATTTGATAACATTTTGAACGGATTAAATGAGATATTAATGTTTAGAAAATAGGAAATCCGGAACACGATGTTTGATTAACTATGCCAATCTTGAACGTAATCAGGAATAAAATTTTGTGGACTAGATCCTAAATTACTGCTAAAAAACTGTAACACTACATTCAAAACAAATAAAATACGTAGGATATTGGAATTAATAATAGTAGTATATTTTTGGGTGCTAATTCCTTACACTAATCTCCATACGGCCTTTGTCTCTAATTATTAAACAGGCGTAGCATGGAAATTAATCGAAATTAGTGAAAGGTTAAAAATCATAAGCTAAAACGAGATGGTCATAATAATAATAAATAAATAAATAAATAAATAAATAAATAGGGGATTATTAAATTGGGAAAGCACGCGGAAGAAAGGTGTGAGCACGTGCTAACAATAAATGTACGCATAGCTTAGTTGCTTCACATTCAATCCGTGATTTTTCCGCCCTCCAACGCTTAATTAATTCCATTTCTATTTTGTCTAAACAAAAATATTTAAATGTTAAGTAGATTTTACAAATAAGATACGGAGTATAAGAATGTTGTTGATTCTCACGTTAATTCATACACCAACCACTCCAAGTTGAAGACATATCCATTAAATAAATTCACAATTTGTGAGAAGTTCTTTTTTAAATTTAGTTTTAATTAGTAGTCATCGAAAATACTCTACAGTAGGTTGAATATGAGGACCGGAGATCGATTACTTAATTGCCTTCAAAAGTGTTCATAAAAAATTCAACGCTTTTGCTTTTATAAATGCTTCATTATTACTATACGATTTACGAGATTTTCCATGTTATCCTAATTCAATGTTGCTATCTAATAACTCAATATTTGTGGTCAAATTTATTAAAATTTAATGTAAATTAGATTTATTAATGCGGTGATGAATAAGCATTAATTTGACCAGATACTACTAATCTAATCGCGGACCTAATTTGACTGTTACTGACACAGGTCACACAACCATATTTATCTCTTATTTCCTCACTCTGTTTTTTCAGTCAAAATAAGTTTTAATGTTATTTTAAGCAGTTAAACAAATTAGTTAAATAAATGTCGAAATCAATTAAAGCTGTAAATTAAAAGCCACCAGAAAAAAAATAAACGAATCTTTTCAAGAATTTAACTAACCGACATTGAAAAAACATCTAGAAGCAAAAAAAAAACAAGAAACAGTTCAGTGCAGTTGTTAGCCCATGCAAATTAAACCCACCCAAACAAAATTAATTTTCTAAATCATCACTGTATTATCAACAAGTTGTATAAAGTATATTTAAAAGAAAAAACAAATTTAGTAGCGACATTCACTATAAACTGTAGAATCTATTGGAAAGGAGCATAAATGGGTGATTAACGCGGAATTAACATCCAAAGTGGTATTCTTCCCACGCCTAATCAACCCATGCTTACTCAACAAATTATGTGAACCCGACCCGCTGAGTGAACTCACCTCGCCCAGCGACTCAGTTGACACGATCAAGTTCACTTCCTTCAAAACGTAGTCGTTTCCAACGAGTTGGTTGAAAAGACCCAACTCGCTCACCGGATTCTTCTTCTTGACTTGTTGATGCATGGTGGCCCTCACAATATCAGTCAACATTTTGCTGCATACTCTCCGAATCCCTCTCGACCCGCCCATTAACACGCCCGAGTCGACCCGGGAGTTTCTCTTCCCATGTCTGGTCACAAGGACCGACTCGAGGCTCTGAGTCCTGACTCGGCCGAGTGGGTCACCGAGTATTAAAAACTCCTTCACGTCCACTAACATTACATGCTTGAAATTTCTCCTGACCCGACCCAATAGCATCGGGTAGCAAGCCCATCTCCTTAAGCTCATTGGAACATGATCCAAAAACCCGGATAGCGAGTTCTCCGGGTCGAGTTCCTCCACGTCGAAACCCGCTACCGAGCCGTAACTCACCCGGGCCGACTCGTTTCCGGTGGAATTGTTTCGAATTCTCCGACCCCAGATTGGTTCGCCACTTTTTCTCTCTCTCTTGCTGAGTTTCGTGAAATGGGTTACATCGAAACTCGCTGACGAGTGAGAAACGTTGCTCGATTTGTAGCGAGTTAGGAGCTTGAGGAACGAGTCGTTCTCTTCGAGAATGGCGGCGTCGAAGGCGGCGGTTTTGGAGGGGAATAGGATCAAAAGATCGGATTTTGAGGCGAGGGGGGAGCGGTGGAAGAGGCGGAGGAATGATTTCAGGTCGTCCCGAGTTAGAGAGTCGAGGGCATGAGCGACGACGAGTTCGGTCATTGCTCTGGTGCCTCGTCGGTAGAGAGTGCCCATTCCTTGCAGTGCATGCGAGATGTTGGAGGATAATTGGGGGGATTTGGAGATTAGGTGGCGGCGGCGGGCGGCGGTGGTGGCGGAGGGGAGGGTGGAAATGGTGAAGAGGAGGAGAGTGGTGAAGAGGAGGAGGAGGCAGATTGAGATTGTGGACTGGGCTTTGTGGATTAGATGTGATGAATTTGTGCGCTTGAATGAGGCAGAGGTTGAGAATTGATTGAGATTGTTGGATTTTCTGGTGTTGGATTCTTGATTTTGATCTTCTTCGGGGAACAAAACTAGGAGGAATCCCATTCCCCAACCTTCGCCATTGCTCCTGCTCTTGCTCGTCATTCCCATCTCTCTCTCTCTCTCTAAACCACACAGACGAACAAAAGTTTCGATCTTTACCTCATTTTCTCTTTTGCTCACTCTCTCTCTTATTTCTGGGGAGATGGGTTTGTTAAATGCTTTAGACCATCCACAACGGGTCTCGCCGGCGTCTCGCGAGACCCCGGCGAGACGCGTTGCAGCCTCCATCTCGTCCCGTCTCGTCGCGCGTCTCGCCTCGGCGAGCCACGAGACGAGCTGTCTCGCCACGCGCCTAGGCGACGTGGCGCAGCCCGGCGTCGTGCGTGACGCCCACTCGCCGGCCCGCGAGTGGGCGTCGTCACGTGCTGACGCAATAAATATTTTTTTTAAAAAAAAATTCGAATTTAAATTAAAAAAAAAAATTTTGTAACGGTATTATTACCGTTTTTTTGTTTTTTTTTATATTTTTTTTGTTTTTTATTAAATTTTTTACTCTATAAATACTCCTAAACCCATCCTCATTTACACACAACTACACATCTATTCTTCCTATCATCTAAATTTTCTCTCAAATTTTCGCTGAAATTTTCATAAACCAACTCAAGATGTCCGGCGACGGCGAGGGCAACTAAACCCATGACCGCCACAATGGCGGACACTTCCCGCTTCTCGCACTCCCAATTCGCGGCCTGGTGGAACGGAATTGTGCATATGGCAGCACAACTTGGCCTTCCGACTCCCCCTCAACCTCGACCGCCTCCGGAGGATGATTAGCCCTTCCGATTAGTTTTTTTTTTATTTTGTGTGTTTTTTTAAAATTTTTTTTTTGTGTGTTTTTTTTATTTTGTGTGTTTTTTTTGTTTTAATTTTAATAAAGTGTGTTTGTTTAAATTGAATTGGGTTTTAAAAAAAAATTATAAATTAAATTGAATGAATAGTAATTAAGAGACGGTATAGAGACGGTTAAGAGACGGAGCGTTGCAGGTTCCGTCTCTTAGTTAAGAGATGGAGGAAAAAAGGACAGTGGGGCCCTCAAATAGTGCTCAAATAGTAGTTAAGAGACGGTTTAAGAGACGGTATAGAGACAGCGTTGTGGATGGCCTTAAAGTTCAAACAAAAGGATTAATATGCGTGTTAGTAAGATTTAAGAAAAGGTGGGAACTTTCTTAAAGAGTGAAAAACAAAGAGGGGAATATGGAGCTTTTAATGAGTAGACTTTAGGGAAGAATTTCATTTTCCATTAGTATTTTAATACTTTTACCAAATTTCCCCCAACTTTGTTGTAGTAGTAGATTATTAAGGTCGTGGTTTAAATAAATGGGATTTAATTGATGGGTAAAATTACGCTGCGCTGGTCATGAACTTATCTAATAAAAAACTAATAAACGTTCGTATCAAAATTTCAATCCACGTTTGTTCCCTATCAATCTATCATCCAGTCATGCACGATTAGCAACAATTTATCTTATGTTCTCTTACCATGTACTACTAGGGTGGACGCAGAAAATTTGATTAGTAGAGGCTACATTGTAAATGATATCTGTTCTGTCATTCATGGTTTTGAGGGTATTTTTATCCTCTAAAATTTCGAAATGGTGAAAAGTAATTTAAATGATATTAAGTCAAAGTTGACGGATCTCAAAAGATATTTTCAAAGTTTACAGTTCAAAAATAATAGTTTGGCAAAGTTCGCGGACTAAAAAAATATTCCCTCTATTAAATTACAACAAGTAAACACTCTGAATTGGTTCTAAATAAAAAAAATCTATAAATTAAACTTTCTTATTATTAATTTCACCTAATAAAGTAAATATGAATAATTTTAGACATACAAACTTATGTATAATTAAATTTTTAAAAAAACAAGAAAAATACTAAAATTACCGAGCAAAGTCAGCTATGGATAAGCTGAATAATCAATTCTGGAGTATTTGCATAGTTCTAGCCTTCTAGGCAGAAAATTTTTAAAATTAAAGATGAATTCGTTTGGATTATAGTTAAAAGCTAATTCTCCTAACACAAAGCACTCTACAAGAAATTCTGAATATTTTAATCTCAGAATATACACATTAAAAGAGGCCAGAAGAAGTCTGTATCTTTTAAGTATAGTATATCGTTATTATAGTATTATTTAATTAATTGTCCTCTTCTTCCTCAAATCATTACCAACATTTACCAACATTGTTGCTTTTCTTAGAGCATCCACAGTGGTGCGGATGTCCCGACGGACATTCCCGTGGACATCCCAAAAACACCTCCTGCCACGTCATAAGGACTTCCCACTGCACTGTCACGTCATAAGGACTTCCCACTGCACAGTGGCGGACATCCCGACGGACTTCCCACAATAATAAAAATTCACAAATTCACCAAATTAAACAATTTACGGAATTAAACAATTTACGGAATTAAAATTTCACCATGATTACAGAATAAAAATTTCATTAAATAAAAAAAAGAAAGGTACATTTCAACAAAAAAAAACTAAAAAAATACACTTCAATAAATAAAAATTCCATCAACGACGACCCCTCCGCTGGCATACTTCTTCAATTATATCGTTATGGAGTCGAATATGAGCTTCTTCAATTATATCGTTGATCGACCCGGCTACTCCAAAATAGGCATGCCAAATCCACAGCCGGTAGTCAGCTACCGCTTCAAGGATCATCGTGGGATTCTTACCCTTGAAACTCGTAGTGTACACCCCTTTCCTGGCAGCGGGGCAGTTCTTCCACTCCCAATGCATACAATCTATGCTGCCTAGCATCCCCGTAAACCCGTGTTGAGTCCCGTGCATATCCAGCAGAGCCTGACAATCTTCAGGGGTAGGCTTCCGAAGATACCTATCCCCGAATATCTCCCTAACGCCCTGACAAAAATACTTTTGGCAATCGCGGGCAATCGTCTCACCGATGTGGAGGTACTCATCGAACATGTCAGTCGCGCCTCCGTATGCCAGCTGCCTAATTGCGGCAGTGCACTTCTGAATCGGAGTGTGGTCGGGTTTACCAGCCGCATCCTACCGCACCCTGAAATACCCGTATCGACGCTCTAAAGCGGCCACGATGTGCAAAAAGAGCGGACGATGCATCCTAAAACGTCGCCGGAACATGTTATCCCCAAATCGTGGCTCCGGAGTGAAGTAATCCTCGTACAACCGACGGTGTGCAGCGAGGTGGTCCCGAGGTACTATAGATCGGCGATGAATGGGTCGAGGTACCGCCGGCGCTAAGGCCGCCTGTATCTCCCTCTCCGCTGCCTCCCGCACACGTGTATGAATTCGCCTCATTATGTCATCATACCCCCCACCACTACCACCGGCACGGCTGCACCGCTACCGCCCGCACCAAAGTCACTACTACTACCACTACCAGTCATTCTGGATATATAAAAGAAACGTAGAGAGAGATGGATACTCGTTAATACAAGTGGTGCGAATGAAATAAAGTTCAACGAGCCGTATTTATAGAATTTTTGAAAAAAATATAAAATAATCGGGACGTCCGTGGGGTCAATGCAATGGCGGACGTCCGCAAGGAGGTCGCGACGGACGTCCCGGGAACGCCGCAGAACTCCGGTGTCCGCAGCGGACGTTCGTATCCGCGTCACCGCTGCGCATTGGCGGACGTCCCGCGCGGAACTCCTGCACGCCGACCGGACGTCCGCCGGGACGGGCGCTATTATGGACGCTCTTAACTATTTCAAAATTTCAAATTCAGCCTCATTCATCAATCAATTTCCAATAATTTTGCCTTTAGAGATACTGGTTTTGTAAGGGCTAAGTAGATGTTTTCAAAAATTTCAAAAACATTACAAACTAAATGCAAAAAAAAATATTGGGTAAGCCCCCACCCTCTTTATACGTGTGTCCCCTCCTGTGTACTACATCCATATCAATGAGACGTTTTCTCATAAATACACAACTCATAAGTTTATGTGAATTTAAACATGTCATCTCATGGCCTAAGAAAATCCGCTAATGCATCCGGATGGTGTCTGCTGGGGTTTGGTGCCCCTTGCACAGCGGAAGTCATGCATTCACAAATAAATCATGCATATGGATCTATTTGACCGATTATGGGATTAATTGATTCACATGTTAAACATTGAATTGCATACAAGAACGCACAAAAATCATGCTTAAGGAATTAAAATCCTAATTCATGCTATTCTACGGTTTAGGATTACCGATCTGATTCTCCAAAGAATCGACGATTGCTTGCGCCTTCTCCACGTGATGATCTTTGTACTCAACCACGAATCTTCTAATTTGTATCCCGAACTCAGATAATGACCTTTGGGTGGGCAAAGCTTGTCAGAATCGAAAAGGACTTGATTAGAAAGGAGACAGAATATCAGTTTTGTCAAAAACCGATTTTTTCGTCCACTCCCAGAGGGGAGCACGAAAATTAACTCTTAATTATCCTTGAATCTCCTTTCTAATCACCTTTTATATAGAGTTATGATGGGCCAGATTAGGGATCCATGGAGGTTGGACTTGGGCCAAACCTGTTGGACTTTTACTAATTAAATTGAGTCACAATTTAATACAAGTCCAATAGAATATTATTACCATTCACTATAGTATAATAATATTGACTGCCCGTCCAATCCCAAATTACGAGTAATCCAGACTTTACCTCTTTAATTTATTATTTCCCGTGTTTAAGATATAAATATCCATTAATTAATTTAAGTCTGCTATTTGACTTTAATTAATTACTATCTTTTTCCAAGAGTTGTCTAGTTCAAAATCTTTATTTATTATTCTGGAATAAATTCCAACCGGTCGGGTTTCTGAATAATAAAACCTTTTTCGAACACCTCTTGAGGATATTATCAAACTGGACTCACCCAGCACACGATTCATTGCAATAACAATACTAGCACCTCTAGACATTGATCACCACTACCCAAGATACCAGGATTCTTGGATTGCGAAAAATCCGCACCATTTGATAAATCAAAGTAGTGCATAATCAATATCGTATGCTCAATGTTATGTCAACAATGATTAAGAAATAACAATCACCGAGACCTCGTCTTTCAGTAAATAGCAAGAAAGACTTATCTCAACTGTTAGATCCTTTAGTGCTATACCACACCAGTGTCGTTTATTTCCTAAGGTAAGGAAACATGCAGACTGACACTGCAACCTTTCACGATAGGTAGCCAAAGCCTATCTGGGTTGTGAAATTCTATTTCTCTTCTACAAAGGACCGACTGCGTCACCTTCTGTGAACGTCGTTTACGACCAGTCTACTATGCAGAAGAATTAGACTTATTTGCTTCTTATACATTTAAATGTTTGAGAAACATCTTATAAATGCATAAGCAAACACCAATGCGATAAAATTAATTCTTCTCGCCTTCAGTTAAAAGTGGATTGTAGAGTTTATTGTATATAAGCAATTCTATCCGTGCAACTTGCTCGAAATATGCTTTTCAGTATACCAATCCTAACAGTGTCATCCCAGAGGAACGAGACAAGGGGATCGTCTCTTCACTCCCCGGTTTGGAGCAATAAGCATAGTCGAATCCTTGCGAGTTGTTTTTTTTTAAATGAAAATTATTATTTTAATTTAAAATTTACCTAATATTCAAAATATATAGTACAATAGATTTCTAACTTTTTTTTTATTTTATTCATTTTTTACACTCGTTTATAAATAATTTATTCAATTGATAATTTTTTTCACATTCATTTAATCTCTCCTACATTTGCTCAAATCCAATTTTTCTTTCAATTGGGGTGCATGGGTATCTTGAGCAAGATTAAGATAAAAAATAGTGAGTCCATAAATAGTGTAGTGAAAGACGGCCTTACACATACGGAGTACTTTTCTATTCTCGTCACATAAAAATACCCTTAAATTTTCCCACCCTTATTAATTATTATTACTATTTATATATAAATCTTACTATCACTTCTTTTTAATATTTTATTAACATATCCTAATTAAGTTGATGTATGAATAATAAAAATACGAATGTTATTTACATTTAAGAAATATATTATGAAAATAATAAAATACATAATTAAAATGAAAATTTACAAATAAAAAAAATTACACAATTGATACTTAAAAAAAAAACTACAACTACATAGTTTCAATTCTGCTCCAGGACCTTGAAAAAAATGGTGGCGTTTTTGCTCTTCATCGTTCATTTAAAATGTGTCGTTTTGTAAGAGTTTTTCATACAAATTACACAAAGTGTTCTTATTTGTTTTTTCAAATCATGTCGTTATCAACTAAACATCCTCCCTTGTTGCAGTGTTTGTTGCATGTTATCCAATCGGCCGACTCCTACTTGACTCCAAACTAAAAGAGAAAGCAAAATAATAACGCAAACACCAAAACCCAAGAGAACAAGATCAACATATTACTAAGAGAGCAGACAAGCAGATCAAAGCAACCAAGTCCTTACCCTCTAGCCCAATTTCTGAGGTTGCTCAAGTCGTCGGTGAAGGACTCCGTGGGGATTGTGAAAAACTTGGACACTAACTTTTAATCCACGATCTAAGGCGCAATAGTCTTTCATAATTTTTTTCAATTAATCTAGTAATTTTTGTCTACTGATATATCTTAAATGTCATTTACCCTATTGATCTCCAAATTTGTCAAATTATGGTAGATACTACTATTATCCATCTAATATGCCAGAATCGTTGTGGGAATATGTTAAAAAATACATACAATAAAATCTACATATGGAGAAGCTTATAAAATCATTCAATCTTAGATACAAACAGAAGGTTGATTTCTTAATTAAAATTAACCGTTATTTTTATATAGTAGTATTTATTAATTTTGTAATATATGATTTTTTATGCATTTTAAAAATATATAGATGCACAATAAATTTTGATTTCTAATACGAATTAGATTAATTAATAGTAACCAAATTTAATTGTACACGTGTTTAATATATATGCATGATATGATTTTATCCAATGTTTTAAAAACCGGACCGGCCGGTTCGGCCGCGAACCGGTAAGTGGTCCAGTCCGGTTAGCCCTATAAAACCAGTGACATGTTTTACCGCGATGAACCGCCGAAACCGGCCGGCCGGACCGGTCTGACCGGAAACCGGTTCAAATGCTTTTCAAATTTTTTTAAAAAATTTCGGCCTTGATAGGAATCGAACTCAAGATCTCCCAGTGAACTTACTAACAATTCTACCACTACACCCAAGGACTTCTTGGTAATAACATGAACATAAGTTATTTTTATATGTTAAACACGAAATATTTTATCTATATAAACTAATAATTCGTGTTTAATAGTAAAGTAATTAGTAATACTAATTATGATATTTAATTATCATCCACTTTATTTATGTATCGCTTACTACTGCTAGTTTTATTATTATTTGTATAATACGTATATATGTATATTATGAATATGTGATTAATTATACTTAAAGTTTACTACTATTTGATTATATACTAGGAGTATTTACTAAATGTATGTTTTTAATTTATGTTTATTCATATATCTTTGTGTATAATATTATTTTGCCACATTACTTTTTGAAAATAATACTATGAAATTATTTATTTTTATACATAAATATTAAATTTTTTATTTACAATAACTTACTACTAGTATAATTTATATATTTAATCATATTTATTAATAAAAAATTAATAAAATTCAATCATTCACTAAACTTTTATAGGTGGAGGTGTAATGTTTTTGGGATATACTATTAATATATTATATATTCTATCATTCACTTAATTAAAAATATTTGGTATATTATATAATTATATATATACGCATTTATAACAGTATAACGGTTCGACCAGTGACTAAATCAGTTGGACCGGTTGAACCATGAACCAGTGGCTTTGCCGGTTCACTCACCGGTCCGGTTTTTAAAACATTGATTTGATCCCATATTATCATTCCAACAAAGCTTTAAAACCACAAACATGTATAGAATGACAAAAATCATGATTTCAGTTAAACGTGAATAAAAATTGAAGAAACAACAAAGATCGACCGAATTAAAAATGAGTTGAACTAATGCAAAACTTCATAGAATTGAACTATACAATAGTAGTGGTGGCATCTTCAATTACAATCAACACACCGTCACTAGACATGCCCACCGGTTCCGGTTCCGGCGGTTAACCGCCGAACCGGAACCGGCGGTTCCGGAACCGGAACCGGAACCGGCGCAATATTCCCGAACCGGAACCGGCGCAATTCGGTCCGCGGTCCGGTTCAGGTTCAAGATATTTCGAACCGGAACCGTCACCGAACCGGCGGTTCGGGACGGTTCGGAACCGGCGGTTAACCGTGGAACCGCCGGTTTCCGGCGCTTAAATCGAGGCAGGGGGATGAGGGCCGGTGGTGATCTTCAAAAACGGTCGAAACCGCCGGTTTTTCGGCGGTTAACCGGCGGTTAACCGGAAAAACCGGCGGTTAACCGCCGGTTTAGTGACTTTCGAGGCGGCGCGGAGCACGAGGCGACAATGGAGCAGCTTTTGCAGACGGTTCGTTGACCGAACCGGCGGTTTTATTTCGGAAACCGGTGGTTTTGGCCCGGAAACCGGCGGTTCCGCCGGTTCCGGCGGTTTTCCGCCAAAACCGCCGGTTTTGTGAAAATTCAAATTTTTTTTTTTTTTTTTAAATTTCAAATTCGAATTCTTCCATTTTCCCCCTCATTTTTTTCTATAAATACCCCCCTCTATCCTCATTTACATTCACCCCACTCTTGTGTTAATAAGAGTTTCTCTCTTCAATCTCTCAATTCTCTCTCTTTGTCTCCAATTTCTCATTTGTGCTATTGTGCTTCCATTTAATTACGCAATTGCTACTCTTATTACGCATTGTTATACACTTATACAGTTATACTTGTTCCCGTAGTTCTATAAGTTGTCTTTCTTTCTCAATTACTAAAACAAAAAAAAATATATTATTCCATATTTCTACATTTCTACATACCATTCCAATATGTCTTCATCCCGAGAAGGTCGTGTTGATAAGGGAAAGGGAAAGGCCAAGAGGCCATCTCGGAGATCCGTTATTGATGAAATTTCTCAAATGAACATGGATGAGTGGCAGGTTAATATTTATTATCTACTAATTTCATTAATTTTGAATTACATTTCATTATTGTTCATAATTTTATTTTGTAATTACAATACAAATATTATTTTGTAGGCTCGAGAAGAGCAAGATGTGGCACATGCTATTGCTCTCTCTCGCTCTCAATACCAAGGCGATGCTTATGTTGGTACCGGTAGTGGTGCTCCCGGTCGCGGTGCCTATTCCCAACAAAGTCCAACCCCCGTGAATGTTGATGAAGACGATGATGATGATGATGATGACGACGAGGAGGAGGGGGAGGAGGTAGAAGAGGTTCAAGAAATGCCACCCCCACCACCACCAAGGAGTCGGCGTGGTCGTGGTGGTCGTGGACGTGGACAACCTCCTCAACCTCCTAGACCAGCTGAAAGGTCTTTAACCTCAAACATCTTCGTGAAACATTTCAAGAGGGTACAAGATAGTAACGATCCAAACACTTATAATGTGTATTGCAACTATTGCGAAAACGTATACACATTCCGAAAGGGTGGAGGGTACGGTACATTTACCCGTCACCTGGAGAAAGCGCATCCGGTCGAGTTTGGTATCGCTCCAACCCAAACTCAACTCAACTTTCAACATGGAGTCGGAAGTGGGACGACGGGTTCATCCCAAACATCAGGTATGTGTAGCAATACTCTTTTGAAATATGATCACAAAAATGCTCTTAATGTGATGTCTAGATTTGCCGTTATGAAACATTTTCCATTCAATGCTTTTGATAACGATGCTTTTGAGTCGAGTATGCGGCAAGTATATAATGCCGCTGCAAGAAAATTGAGTCGAACTTCAATGACGCGAGCCGTTGTTCGACAATGCATGGAAAAGAAGGCGCAATTAGGTACGTTTATTATTAACTTAGGGCATAAAGTTTCTATTTGTTCTGATGTGTGGACTGATTGTTTTTGTAAAAATTCGTATATGGGCATCACGGTGCATTTCGTTGATCACAGTTGGACTTTGAACAAACGTTTGATTGCATTTCGGGAATTTCCCGCACCACACACTGCACAAGCAATTGCTCAATTGATCATTCAAGTTTTGAATGAATTTCAATTGATCAATAAAATTTTTTCTATTGGTTTTGACAATGCTAGCGCTAACACTGCTAGCATAGATGATTTAATCAGTGCATGTTCTCCTGTTATTGATGGTAAATATTTCCATGTGCGATGTATTGCCCATATTTTGAATTTGTGTGTTCAAGATGCCATCGATTTGTGGCAAAAGTATGTTGATCCTATTAGAACTGCTGTGAAGTTGATTCATAACAAAGCTCCTATTGGTAGAGCTTGGAAGAGATATTGTCATGGTAAGCAATGCAGGTACACCAACTTTCGTTTGGATGTTTCAACTCGGTGGAACTCGACATATGATATGTTGGAGTCGACTTTGAACCACATTGAGTATTTATGTGATTTTTTTAGAAGTTGTCCTCATGTTCCTTCTGATTTGATTTTGATACCCGCTTGTTGGGACCACAGCATGGATTTATTTCGATTATTCCGCGCTTTCAAAAATGCCACTGTTGAGTTATCCGGTGTTTATTATCCTACTTCTGTGCGCGTTTTGGAGCATTGCATGTATGTGGCAATTGGTTTTAAAACTTGTGTGAAAAATACTCAATTCGTTGAGTTGAAGGCTATTTTGTTTTACATGGTTGAAAAATGGTTAAAATATTTTTCACGTATTCCAAATGTGTTTTTGATTGCAAAATGCTTGGATCCAAAGTGGAAGTTGCATGGTGTTTATAAAATTTTAGACATGTACTATGGTTGTTTGCACGCTTTGGATTTTTCTCAACTCCGCGAAATGGGCTTGACAAGAGGAGAATGCTTCGAACTAAGTATTCCGGATGTTGATGAAATCAAACATAGGTTAGATAGTGCACTTCGTTCTCTCTACGCGGAATATGAAATGCGGTATAACACCGCTCACCAGGTACGTGCTCCTCCTAGTCCTTCTACATTTGATTTTGGTGGAGGGGATTTTTCCAATGTCATGATCGATCCCGACGTAGTATCACAATTGCAAGATCTATACGGTACTACAACCAATAGGACTAGAGCGACTAGTGAATTAGATATATATTTGGAATCGCGCTCTATTTTTCAAGATGCAGGTCCTCCTACTCAACAAATTGACGTCCTTAATTGGTGGGGAACACATGACAAAGAGTTTCCGATACTCTCCATCATGGCTAAGGAGATATTCGCCGTTCCCGCTTCCACCGTCGCCGTTGAACAAGCTTTTAGTGTCGGCGGTTGTGTCCTAGACGACAAAAGGAGCAATCTCTCCGCCAAGAACATGGAAGCCACTATGTTACTTGACGATTGGGCAAAGGCGGACATGAGAGCACAAGAGCCGGATTTCGACTTCCGTGTAGAGAGTGATGGTGAAGAATTTTCTTCCGATGGCGATGACGAGGTCAGAAGCGATAGCACTCAACATTAGCAATGAGTCGACGGGGGCGGTGAACGGCGAGCACTTCCGACCAAAAAGGTAAGCAAGGTAAGAGAACTACGTGGGCTTTGATTCCTCAATAAAATTGTGGATACGTAGGCACCTCAACTTAAATTTGAAAAGTTTAACTTCGAAAGTTTAAGTTGAGCTCAAGCCCTTTTCAATTTTTTTTTTCCCCCTATTTCATAGATCATTCAGGATGCGGCTATGTTGTACTTGAAGATCATTAAAATATATTCCCCATTTGATAAATATCAAATGCGGAATATATTTTAATGATCTTCAAGTACAACTTAGCCGCATCCTGAATGATCTATGAAATCTTACCTTGGAATCAACCTTTTTTTCTTGCAAAATGTTGCCCATTTTCTAAGCAAACACATATCAGCACGCTATATACACATTGCTGCATTGATTGCTTTGGAAGATCAAATTGCCCCTATTAGAAATGTAGCAATGTGTATATAGCGTGTTGATATGTGTTTGCTTAGAAAATGGGCAACATTTTGCAAGAAAAAAGGGTTGATCCCAAGGTAAGAGAACTACGTGGGCTTTGATTCCTCAATAAAATTGTGGATACGTAGGCAACTCAACTTAAATTTGAAAAGTTTAACTTTGAAAGTTTAAGTTGATCTCAAGCCCTTTTCAATTTTTCCTTTTTCCCCCCCATTTCATTTTTTTTTAAATTTACCTTCCGAGTCCGACGAGGCGACGAGCCGACGCCCGACGACACTTGTAAATTATATTACATTGTTGTATGTTGTTGTATTGTATACTTATGTATTGTAAATTGTAATGTATCGTTGTCCGTTACAACTCAAAATCAATAAAATTTATTTCATTTTCTCCTTATTCGTCTTATTTGTGCTTGAATTATGCATTGTCTTGTTCCGATTTGTTGTATAAAGCCAAATTTCAAATTTAAAAAAAAAAAAAAAAAAAAAAATTGAACCGGCGAAACCGCCGGTTCAAAAACCGGAACCGCCAAAACCGCCGGAAAACCGGCGGTTCCGAACCGGAACCGGAACCGCCCGGTTTTCGAACCGGAACCGGAACCGTGAAATAGCCTCACGGTCCGGTTCCGGTTCCGCTTCCGCCAAAACCGGAACCGGCGGTTCCGAACCGGAACCGCCGGTTTTCGAACCGTGGGCATCTCTAACCGTCACTCTCTTCAACCTATCCATCCTCTTCTTCTTCCACTGCAAAGGAAACAACAATCAATAATCAGTCTCACAAAATAGAGTGAATTAATCTAATTCCAATCTATTATATTCAAAAAATTTACTATTCCTTTACAAAAATGGCAAAATCTAACCGATTTTAGTGGAGGAATCATGCTTCATCCAGCAAACAAAATTGATTTACTTGTCAAACAAAAATCAAAAGAACATAAATTTTAAGTTATTCATCCAGCAAAAAATGAAACAACGCCCCCACAAATGATAGGGCGGTGGGAGACTAAATTCAGACTGGTCATTGTACTCCCAATTCAAGGTACAACTCTTTTATGAGCGTGGAAGAAATAATACTAGTAGTAGTAGTACTAATAATTGTCCATACTTTCATAATTTTTCTGATTTATGTTTGGTTGGAAGGAGAAAATTCACATGCCATCATCACCAAAATATGGTTAATAAATTATTTGATTTCATACTCCAAGCTGTAATTTTACGACAAGATAGTTTTAGTGGCTAAAGATAATATTATTTGATTGTTGCGTGAAAATCAGCGCGGTAGGAATAAGGTATGAACTTGTACATATAAAATTAATCAGTTTTAGTGACTTTATTTCGCTTGAATTAATGTTTGTAGATTTTTTGAGTTATGCATAGTACTACTACACTGATACGGTCCCAAGTCAGCCGGCTCCAGCCTCCAGTAGAGTCGGGGAAGCGTCGCCGGGAACAGAGGAAGAAGCATCGCCGGAAGAGGAGGCCGTCCAGGAGGATGAACGTCTGCAGCAGCCATCTATTGCAATGTCGAGGCCGAAGAGGAAAGTGAAGCAACCGGATAAGTTTGGTGACTTCGTCACCACGTAGGAGTCGTGTTATTTATTTCCTTGCTATTTATTTTTTATATGTTTTTGAGTCATTAATATTCTATTTTATTTATTTTTGGTAATTTAGCGTCTCGGGTTTTCTTTGTTGGTTCTTTCCCGAGATAAATTAGGATTAGGCGTCGAACCAACCCTAGGGTCCTTAGTCTATAAATAGGGCTATGTTCATCAAACTTTATTATGAATAAAAATTAGCATTTTGCCCACAACACGTGAATAACTCTAAAATCTAGTTCACAGCTGCCCGACGGAGGAATTCCGCGCACAGCGAGAAGCTAGAATTTCCGACGATCCTACGACTGGACGCCGGAAGCCTTCTTGGATCGACGAGCAGATTGCCGCCGACCACCGATGAGGAATCAAGTCCTTAACATCTGGTGCTTTCATCCAGTACTCATGAAGCGTTACAACACAAACAACGAGAAATCAGTATGGGGCATGAGTCACCCCGATTCGTACCCAATTAATAGGTTTGGGGGTCGACCACCGTTCGGGAGCCGCCGCGATGGGGTAGGATTAAATCGCCCCTCAGGGGACGACGGGGACACCGAGGGTCGCGCAACGGACGATCGCCATCCGGACGACCATGTCAGCAACAAACTTGATCAAGTTTTGGAGAAACTGGAAAAATTCGACGTATGGAGGGAGGACGCCGATCGGAGGTTCGAACTGCTTGAACCTTCGAACACGCGTGATCTGGACATGCCATCCGCATTCGACGAGGGTGAAGATCCACCGTGGTACGTTAATCGAAGGAACAGACCGATGGAAAAAGGGTTTCCGACCCGAAACCCTACTTGTGGTGTTCGCGACGGGCCGCCAGAGGAGAGGGGGCGTCGCGAGGGGAGAAACCGAACGGACCCAGGCTGGGATTTGCATGGGGACAAATCACAGTGTTTCAACCGCCCTGCATCGTGTTGGGACCCCCCGCAGCGTTACCAATCTAGCGTCTCCGGCTATGAGAAGCCACAGAGGGTTAAGATGCATCCCCCACGATTCAATGGCTCCGACGCAACTAATTGGGTGTCTAGGGTACAGTACTACTTCAATCACGTCATGATGCCCGACGCTCAACGTTTACACTACGCTGTAATGTTGTTCGACCCGCCGGCGGCAGAGTGGGTTTTCAATTATTGTGCGAACAATGATTTCGTAACATGGCAGGATTTCTTGGAGGATGTACGTCATCGGTTTGACAGGCAGAGTTTCAAGAACTATTATGGCCTTCTCGCCAAGCTTACACAAACAGGCTCGGTGTTGGAATATCATGATACATTCGAGAAGTACCTCAATCGGGTGCAAGGGGTCCCGGAATCGGACTTATTTACCCTATTTGTCGCTGGCCTCAAAACGGACATGCAAGAGCGCCTTCAGTTGCACCATCCATCGTCGCTTGCGGCCGCGATGGCCCTGATATTGGAGTTGGCGGACATCCAGGCGGATCGTGGCCAACAGTCGGGTACAACCACAGGTTCGCGCAGACCATGGCAGAATCGGGAGCCCCGAGGGCAGCCAGGGTTTCCCTCAGCGCAACCCACGTCTCAGGCTCCCTCGGCACCGCCCCCCACATCGAGCCAGCCCAATCGGGGCCAAGAGCTTCCGCGCTTACCTTTTGTGCGGGTATCTCAAGCGGAGAAGTCGGAACGATCCAGATTGGGTCTGTGTTGGCACTGTCCCGAGAAGTGGGTAATGGGTCATGTGTGCAGACAACGCATTCTCTGTTATGCGGACGATGGGGACGAGGCTGAGGAGTCCCCGTTGGAGGAACCGGTCGGGGCGGATGTTTCACACATACACGCTATGAATGGGGGTCGCAGATCTCGCCCGCTACGAGTGGTGGGGTTAGTACAGGACCAGGAAGTTAGCATCCTCATTGACACGGGGAGCGACAGGGATTTTATGCATCCGAGGATCGCGGAGAAACTGCACCTACCTTTGTCCACAATTCGGCCCTTCCGAGTCTATGTTGGGAATGGCGAGGCATTGTTGTGTTCCCACATTTCACGGCAAACGAGGCTGGAGGTCCAAGGCACGGTTTTCACGGTCGACTTACACATCCTACCGGTGCAAGGACCAGATATAATATTGGGTATGGACTGGCTCGAGTCATTAGGGAAGGTTACTGCAGACTTTGCGGGCAAGACCCTAGAATTTTTTCAAGGGGAAACACCAGTCACTTGGAAGGGAATTGTGCCCCCTCCGCAACGTATCAGCTTGAAATCTTTGGCAGCAATGTTACCTGCAAACGAGCTACTTGAATGTTATGAAATCATGCTGTTGGAGCCGGAATAGCCGGAAATTGACACGTTTCCCTCGGGTCTTCCGCCAGAGTTGTTGGAGGTCTTAGAGAGGTTTCGCCCGATCTTTGGCTTACCCAACGGGATGCCGCCGACACGAGCTTATGATCATCGGGTTCACCTATTGCCGGGTACCAAACCTGTAAATGTCAGACCTTACCGTTACCCTTATTTCCAAAAGAATGAGATTGAGCGGCAGGTGAAGGACATGTTGGATCAGGGCATTATCCGACGGAGCAGCAGCCCGTTCTCGTCCCTGGTTCTCCTAATCTGAAAGAAAGACGACTCCTTTCGTTTCTGCGTTGATTATCGCGCCTTAAACAACGCAACTGTTCCAGATCACTTTCCAATCCCGACAGCGGATGAGCTTTTCGATGAGCTAGGCAAGGCTCGTGTTTTCACCAAATTGGACTTGCGTTCGGGATACCATCAAATCCGAATGCACGAGGCGGATGTTTTTAAAACGGCCTTTCGTACTCATGACGGCCATTTCGAGTTTTTGGTGATGCCTTTCGGCCTTACGAATGCGCCATCCACATTTCAGGCCGCGATGAATGCGATCTTTCAACCGTTGCTAAGAAAGTTTGTGATCGTGTTCTTTGATGACATCTTGATTTACAGCCCTTCGGCCGGGGACCATACTCGTCACTTGGCAGCGGTCCTGGGTGTTCTACAGGAGCACAGTTTCTTCGTCAAGCTCTCTAAATGTTCGTTTTGTAGCTCGACGGTTGAGTACCTCGGTCACCTGGTCAGCGACGGTTCACTCAAGGCGGACCCATCAAAAATTGACGCAATGACAGCGTGGCCCCAACCAAAGAATGTGAAGCAACTTCGGGGTTTTCTCGGTTTAACGGGCTACTACCGCCGCTTTGTCGCTCAGTATGCCTTAATTGCAGCCCCACTCACTGATTTGCTTAAGAAAGACGCGTTTGAATGGTCCTCCGCAGCGTCGACGAGTTTTGAGGACTTGAAGTTGGCCATGACACGTGCGCCAGTTCTTCGACTGCCCGATTTCAATCGACCTTTTTGCATAGAAACCGACGCCTCAGACTTGGGCATCGGGGCGGTTTTGTTGCAGGACAATCATCCCATTGCCTATTTCAGCAAAAAATTGGGTCCTCGCCGGCGGGTGGCCTCGACCTATCACAAAGAATTATACGCTATCGTGGAGGCTGTTCAGAAATGGCGCCAATATCTACTGGGCCGGGAGTTTGTCATACGAAGCGATCAAAAGAGTTTGAAAGAGTTACTTCAACAAATAGTCCAAACCCCGGACCAGCAGTTGTATGTTCGCAAGCTAATGGGATACAAGTTCGTGATTGAATATAAAAAAGGCAGCACGAATAAGGCTGCAGATGCTCTGTCTCGCCGAGAGGAGTCGTTGACGGCAGACATCACGGTAGACGATGAGGAGGTGGCTGCCGCGGACAGGGAGGCAGACCGCAGCTGCGATCTTCTGGCGGCTGCAGCTCAGCCGGTCCCCCAACTTATTGAATTGTTGAGAAACGAGACGAGATCGTCACCCGAGATGCGCGAGATCATGAAGGATATTGCGGAGGGGCGTGCGCCACCTCACTTATCTCTTGTGGATGGTCTGGTTTACTACAACCGTAGGATTTATGTGGGGTCGCGCTCGTCTGGCAGGATGCCTATTCTAACAGAGTACCATTGTTCTCCGTCGGCGGGGCACCCGGGTTTCGAACGAACTTTGAGGCGTGTGGCAGCAGGGTTTTACTGGCGGAATATGAAGAAAGATGTGAAGAAATTTGTAGAGGCTTGTGTCGTTTGTCAAACTACGAAGTACTCAACGCAAAAGCCTGCAGGGTTGCTGCAACCTTTGCCGGTCCCGTCTCAGGTTTGGGAGGACGTCTCGATGGATTTCATCACGGGCCTACCACAATCTCTAGGATACACAACGATCATGGTGGTGGTGGATCGTTTATCTAAGTACGCGCACTTCGCGCCCCTGCCGACCCGTTTTGAGGCCTTGAAGGTGGCACATCTATTCATTAATACAGTCGTCCGCCACCATGGATTTCCAAAAACCTTGGTGTCAGATCGTGATTCCGTCTTCTTGAACCAAGTTTGGAAGGAGTTAATGCGCCTAAGCGGCACAAAGCTGAATTTCTCCACGGCCTATCATCCGCAGTCTGACGGACAGACGGAGGTCCGCAATCGGGGGTTAGAACAGTATTTGAGGGCCTTCACGGCGGATCGCCCGTCCAAGTGGGCTAACTTCTTACCCTGGGCCGAGTTAGCGTTAAATTGCTTCCATCACGCGGGATTGGGGATGTCCCCATTCAAAGCCCTTTATGGGCGCGAGCCGCCGAGCCTCATCTTCGCCAGACCGTCGGCGGGTACCCCACCTTCGGTTGCTGATCTAATTACTCAGAGGGGGGAGCTTCTGGTGGCGTTACGTAGGAATTTGGAGAGGGCGCAGCAAAGGATGCGTGAGTCGGCTAATAAGCATCGTCGTCATGTGGAGTTTAACGTCGGTGATATGGTCCTTCTCCGTTTGCAGCCGTACCGCCAGGATTCAGTGGCGCGTCCTCTGTCGGCCAAGTTGGCGCGTCGTTATTATGGACCATTTAAAATTTTGGAACGTATGGGCCAGGTAGCATATCGTCTGGCCCTTCCGGAGGGGAGCAGGATCCACAATGTGTTCCATGTGAGCCTTTTACGGGCCTTCGTAGAGGGGGAGGGCGTCAGCGAGCCGATAGCGTTGCCGACGGAATTTTGTGGAAATAAACCAGTGGTGTATCCAACTAGAGCATTGGCCAGGCGAGTGCTTTGGCATGAGGGAGAGCCTAAGGAGCATGTGCTGGTTCGTTGGTCGGATGGAACGGAGTCGCCTATGTGGGAGCCATTGGAATTGATCCAGCGTACGTTTCCTAACGTTCTCCTTGAGGACAAGGATTTTGTTATCGGAGGAGGGGTTGATACGGTCCCAAGTCAGCCGGCTCCAGCCTCCAGTAGAGTCGGGGAAGCGTCGCCGGGAACAGAGGAAGAAGCATCGCCGGAAGAGGAGGCCGTCCAGGAGGATGAACGTCTGCAGCAGCCATCTATTGCAATGTCGAGGCCGAAGAGGAAAGTGAAGCAACCGGATAAGTTTGGTGACTTCGTCACCACGTAGGAGTCGTGTTATTTATTTCCTTGCTATTTATTTTTGATATGTTTTTGAGTCATTAATATTCTATTTTATTTATTTTTGGTAATTTAGCGTCTCGAGTTTTCTTTGTTGGTTCTTTCCCGAGATAAATTAGGATTAGGCGTCGAACCAACCCTAGGGTCCTTAGTCTATAAATAGGGCTATGTTCATCAAACTTTATTATGAATAAAAATTAGCATTTTGCCCACAACACGTGAATAACTCTAAAATCTAGTTCACAGCTGCCCGACGGAGGAATTCCGCGCACAGCGAGAAGCTAGAATTTCCGACGATCCTACGACTGGACGCCGGAAGCCTTCTTGGATCGACGAGCAGATTGCCGCCGACCACCGTTGAGGAATCAAGTCCTTAACATACACATTGATAATTTATTGATGGTTGATGATCATTTTCGTGGAAAACAAACTGCTAGTTTTTAGTAGGTTATTCCGGTTGTTTAAAGAAAGAACCTTAATTATCACTATTATAATTAATTGCGTATGCAAAGGCTATGTTGGATGATCCCTTTTGACTAATAATAGTTGAAATCATCCACGAAACATGTGCCAACATTCTAACCATGTTCATTCACTTAATTATTTTAACCTAGGACCTATCACCTATCCTTTTTGAGCTGTATATATCGGCATGTTCAAATTATACTACTTCTATATAAAAAAAACTACTCCTATATTAAAAAAAACTTGTATAATGAGGTCCCCAGGGCACAGGTCCCTTGTGAGCTGTTTACATCATGATAGTTCATTACGATATACTACATAATCTCCGTCCTGAAAAGTATAAATATTTGGTTTGACGTTCGTTATATATCCATGAAAAGTATAAACATTTGGTTCGACATGAGTTTTGTATATTTGAGAAAGTAAGAGACAGATAAAGAGTAATGTAAGTAATGTTAGTAGAGAATGGAGCTCCACATCATCAGTAGTGTAGTGTAATAGTATAAGTTGTAGATAAAATATTAATGTAAAGAGATAATATGTTAATTTAATTATTTCAAAATTATAAAATTCATATTTTTCAGGAATGAAGTGAGCATTAGAGCACCCACAACCGTGCTCTTGCCAACGAGCACGATTGTGGGCCCGACTCCACTTTTTCTTCCTGCTCTTAGGCAAGAGAACAACACCCACAACTGTGCTCTTCCGCAAGGACGAGCACAAGGGTCCCACCATTCCATTATTCAATTTAAATAAAAACATTTCCACAAAATTAAAATACATTACACATACCCGGAATAATATTACAAAATACATTAAAAATTAAAAATTACATAATTAAAATCCTAAAAAATAAAAATTACATAATTAAAATCCTAAAAATTAAAAATTACATAATTAAAATCCTAAAAATAAAAAATTTCATAATTAAACTCCTAAAAATTAAAAATTACATAATTAAATTCATAAAATTAAAAAACTCACTACTCGTGGCCGAATTCCGCCCACATGTGTTTGATTAGGTCTTCTTGTAGCTCAACGTGGGTTCGGGTATCGTGCATTGTGTGCCTTGTTTCGATCCTCTCACCCACCGTCGTATGCACACCTCGGCGTGGGGGAGACCTCGCGCTTGAGCTTCCGGCTTCATCCTCATCGTAGAAGCTAGCCGCCCTCGGTCCTTCGTCAGCTATAATCATGTCGTGTAAGATAATACACATGTACATGATGTCGGCGATATTTTTCACGTACCACAGCCGAGCCGGGGCCTTCACAATGTTGAATCGGGCATGAAGGACCCCAAAGACTCTTTCGACGTCTTTCCTCGCATACTCTTGACGTTGCGCAAAAAGAACCCGTCTCGGGTCTTGCGGGTTGCTGAGCGTCTTCACGAAAGTCGACCACCTTGGGTAGATATCATCGGCGAGATAGTAACCCATGTGGTATACATTTTAGTTGACGGTGAAGTCGATCACCGGTGCTACACCATTCAACACATCATTGAAAATGGGTGAAGAATAGAGCACGTTCAAGTCGTTGTTGGATCCGACAACACCGAAATATGCATGTCAAATCCTTAGACGGTAGTGGGCGACCGCTTCAAGGATAAGTGTTGGGCCGCCACCTTTGTGGCCGCTTAAGTGTTGCCCCCTCCAAGCAGTCGGGCAATTCTTCCACCTCCAATGCATGCAGTCAATGCTGCCAAGCATTCCGGGAAAGCCATGGACTGATTCGTGAAGATGAAGCAACCGTTGGCAATCATCGGTGGTGGGTGCCCGAAGGAATTCATCACCGAAAGCTGTACGAACGACCTCGCAAAAAATTTTAAGACAAAGGATTCCAGTGGACTCACCGGCATGCAAATACTCATCGAAGAGGTCGGCCGTTTGCCCAGTAGCGAATTGTCGGATGGCACACGTACACTTCTGCAACGCCGAGAGACTTTGCCGACCGGCTGCATCTGGACCTGTTTGGAAGAATTCAACACGGGCGGATAATGTGTTGACAATACGCATAAACAAGCGTTTTAACATGCAAAAACGGCGCCTAAAGTAATCTTCCGGAAACGGCGGTGGGTCGGCAAAATAGTCGGCAACGAGCCTTTCGTGGACTCCCTCCCGGTCACGATGGATGTAGCGGCGAGTTGATCTAGTTGGTTGAGGAGGGGCGGGGGTATTCGCTGCGACATATGCTTCATATGCGGCACGATGTTGTTCGTAGTATTCTTGTTCTTCGCGCTCCGCTTCCGCAATGAGATGGGTGATGAGGTTTTGAGTGAGAGATGAAGGTGTAGATAAGTTGTATGAAAAATATGAATGAGAGATGATTTGATGTGAAAAATGGATGATGAATGTGTGTATTTATAGATGATTTTGGGGGGGAAAATAAAAAATAAAAAAAAAATACAGAAAACGGGCAAAAAAACAGCCATTTTTTTGGGATAGGGAAAATATATTTTTTTAATTTTTTGGTATTATTTTCGATTTAAAAATAATAATAAAAAATAATTTTCCAACGGATATGCCGTTGGCCAATCACACGCTGCCACGTCGCCTGCTCGCGGCACGCTGCCACGTCGCCTGCTCGCTGGCACGGAAGTGCTCAATGCATCGAGCAGTGACGTGCCAGCAGCAAGAGCGCAGCGGCGGACAGCGGTGCCGCGCCGCTGGCACAGACGGACGGACGAGCGTCTGCTCTCCGTTGTGCATGCTCTTAGATTTTTTGTTATTATGGGACTGAGCATGACACTTACAAATCATTGTAAAAGGGTTCTTATTTAATTGTGATTAATTTAATTAGAAATCATGGTACTTTGAGAAAATACGGATACAAGGATGCCAATTGATGAACAATACGTCCGAGATTATGATTTGAAGAATGGGAGTTTCTTGTACACACTACATGTACTTAGTATAATTAATCCTTAATAAAATAAATTAATATACTATGTATTTATCTAATTAATTAATAATTAATATGTATGACCGCAGCTGCTGCGCATATTATACATTCTGCGCGTATTGAAGTTTTGATTAGAAATAAGTGAGATAAATGTTTGAGTGAATATATACGTATAACAAATTTTAGGAGTAACAATTATTTTTAAGAATATCATCATACTACTAGTAGTACTTATGAGGCATTCTTGCCTTCTTGGCATACACATAAAGTTGATCACAACTATATAGATATTTCGTTTGAGAAAACTCAACTATATAAATATTTGATAGGCCGTGTATTTATTAGAAACAGTAAATTAATGTATTTGAGGTTCATATTTATTGTATATACTAGGATGAGTACTTTCAAAATTGTCGTTGTCAACAATATTATTACAACGTTGTTACTTTCACAAAATAAAGAAAAAATTAAATGTGTCTAACATCAAAGGTGTGCATTCTACGATATTAAAATATTTGAAGCTATCCTGCACATACATTCATTATATGATACTACTACTATATTGTTGCGTAGTTCGAGTAGCTTTAATTATTTACTTTTTCAAAACAAAGAAACTCTAATTCTTTCTTGGTCTTCCAATAGCCCCACCACTTTTTTTTTCCACACTCCCAATTTATTTATCCGTGCCCATAACAAAAGTATCCGCAACTATAATAGACACTTTTTTAGCCACTTTTCACTTTAATATTTTCTTTATATTTTAATTCAATTATAATAAAAATTATCGGACTACACATAATTAGAAAAAATGGCTATAATTCAATAAATTAAAATTGATTACTAAATTTTCGTCGTATTAAAGTAATGGTAAAATTAAACAACGAAAATTTAATCGACAGAAAATCACACCACTTCTTCACGTTGCGCCCCTCCCCTGCGTGCCCATACCTCTTCAATCAAATCGGTCTGGAGTGTAGTATGTGTTGTGTTCCTGCGCATATCAGTGAAACTTTGGAGCAAATATTCATTACTACGTGGTACACCCATCTGTATCGGCACGGAGGCAACACCGTGACTTGAACTTGCACCATCTTTCGGTGCCCAGCGCTCCGCAGCAAAGCCTTCATCTTCTATTATCATATTGTGCAATATAATACATGTTAACATAATATTCGCGACATCATCTTCGTGCCAAACTCGTGACGGGCACCGTATAATGGCTCATCGCGCTTGGAGCACACCAAAAGCTCGCTCAACATCCTTCCGAGCAGCCTCTTATTTTCGCGCAAAATATTGTTTCTTCGGTCCAACCGGTTGGCGAACTGTCTAGACGAATACGGGCCAACGAGGGTATATCCCATCTGCCAAATAGTATCCCCTGCGGTACTGCGTTCCGTTGGCTACGAAGCTGACTTCTGGACCCTCCCCTCGATACTCATCATTGAAGAGAGGCGATGACTGCAGAACGTGATGTCGTTGTTCGAATCAGAGAATTCCACGCGTCATTCCACAAATCATCCATTTTAATACCAATAGAATCCACAAATTTTAGTGAGAGAAAGTATGAGTGAAGAGTTGGAATGGTGTGAAAATAATGAGGGGAATGAGGTGTATTTATAGGTAAATTAAATTGAATTTAAAAAAAAACGAAAAAAATACAATTTAATAACCGGCGCGTCGGCCGGCGCTTCGCAATGCGGTAGGCGCGTCCTCGGCGACTAGGCGTCTGTCACCCATCCGCCCCAAAATTTCTGTCCGCTACGGGGCGGACGCCCCGCCCACTATAGCCCACCGCGGCTTAGCCGCCTCCGGGGCAGCCGGCACGCCGCCCCTATAGTGGACACCCTGCCGGCTGCCCCTATAGTGGACACCCTAAGTTAATGGTTCCTAGTTAATGGTCCGATCCAGTCCAGATATACCTACACAATTTAATGACATTGTGACGAGTTTAAATCAAAATCTCTAATTTCTACTATTATTTTTTTGTATTTTGATTAATTTTTTCCCAATAGTATTACTTTTAGAATACCTCCACATTTATAACAAAAAGATGTTTTTTCATTGAATGTTAGTCAAAATGAGAAACATATAGAAAGAATCATGTGAGTAATGTGTAAATGATAGCACCAAAAATAGATGATGTATGTAAAATGTGTTTTATTATGAAATGTGAATTGCAAAACTTACACTGATTGATGAATCCAAAATACATGGTCTCTCCATAAATCGACCTAGTTAACTACATAACATTATTAAATTCTTATTTATTATGCCTATAAAAGATAAAAATAAAACTAGTACTGTATTTATTAGTAACCACCCATAATTCTCTGGATGGACCGGAGCATGTGACCGGCTTTGTTACCAATTTTATAACACATCGAATTGAACTATTTCCCCAAAATAAGGCTATCACTAATGTTATAAACCACATAGTTATCTTATAATAAAATAAAGTATAATGCACTTATACCATAACAGCTTTATTTGTTGATTACGATAGTTTAAAAGTAAGAGGTTGCCCCAATGCGAATCGATCGAGTATGGAGAATATATTTGCCAAATCTCATGTTTGACTTTGAGATTTCAAAATTACAACTTTTCTGCTACTTGATGGCATGATAAATTTTAGTATCAATATTTTTTTTTCAATTTTCAATACCATTAAGTGATTTTCTTTTGAGAAGAATATCACATTCTATATCGAATAAATTCCAATAAGAAATAGAAGGGATAATTATAGTACTAGTATTATTTTTTGTCGGAACGAATCATTCTTTCAAAAGTATATTACTCGTACGGTCGTACCAGACTTGTTACATATTTAATGAAACTTTACTCGCGAAGTTTGAAATTGCGTCAATACTATACTAACTACTAAGATTAAAAACATATGTAGTAGTTTAAATCCAAATTAAATAGAAAATAATTTAAGATACCTTATTATAAAAATGTTCGATTTTCTATTTCAGTTATGGGATTGCAACTTTATTTTTAATAATGACCAACTAGTATTTCAAGAATTCAATCGTATCGAAGTTAATGAGCTTGTTTGTTAATTCGTAATCGGTTGTAACTTTTTTTTACCAAACAATTTATGTTGCTATTGGGCATCAAAAGGTTTCCAAAGAGTGTATCACTTGTTATTTTTGTTGATTGTATGCTCTAGACTCAATATGTCTTATAATTCTCGAGCATCTTGGCTTGACTGTAATTTGCTTGACATCCCCCCCCCCCCCATCAGCTAACTAGCCTCGGCGAGTTGGTTTGTATCCTCGGGTATGCTCGTGTTATACTTGTATTTTTTATCTTCACTTTTAATTCCATTATTTGAAACACCAAAAAAAAGGCATATTAAATATTATCGGGCCTTCTATTAAAATACACTAGCTTCAAAGCCCAATGGGCGGTAATGCGTTTTGTCTTGTTTCTCGTCTATTTTCTCTTCTTACACTATACTTATCTTTTCTCTCTCTCTCATCTCTCCCCCGTTTTGGGTTGAACAATACTCTCTCCATTTAAAAAATAAATAAAAATTATTTCATTTTTAATCCATTTATTAAAACTAAAAACTCTTCATTTTAAGAAATGGACACCACAATCCATTAACACTAATTTTACTATTTTTCTTTTTATCTTTCTTACTTTATCTATTATTTTCTTTTCATTTTTCTCACTTTACTAATTTTGCATTAAAATCCGTGCAATTTCTAAAAATTTTATTTTTAGGAAACAAATAAAGTATAATTTAATACTACAATATTAAACCTTAAAATTATTCTTGTTCAGCTAAAAATTAGGTTATTTTGTTCCAAAAAATTAATGTCATTGTAGCTTATCGAATGATATTATGTAAAATTAAATTACACTTGCCAATACTAAAATATTGAAATATTGAATTTTTAAACACAGCGGGAAGATTTATGCTATCAAGGAGAAATTATCAACTTTTATTTTTCTAACTTAAAAAAATTAATTGTTATATACTCCATACGAAAAAAGAGTAGATAAAGAGTGAGAGAGAACTATCTCAAATGATATTTTATCTAATTCAGAAATCTTGGACGAGATGTGCAAGTAATCCCTGTACTAAATTTGAAATTCGCTCTAAATTTAAAATAATAACAAATTGTAGCAGACGTACATAAAATTATACTAAAGTGACAATCCAAATTAAAATGAGAACTTATCTTTAATGATATCATTTAGATTTAGGAGCAGATTCAACATTAATCTGCCACGTGACCGACTTGTTTGTCAATATATCGAAGATTGCTTGTTATCTCTGATTTCATATCGTAAATTGCTTGAAACTATATGTCGTATTGTTTGCCAATGTATCACAGATTGCTTTCTAGGTGGCTAGGTTGTCATTTTAACTATAGTATCACCATAGTGCCATGAATTCGTATTGCAAATTACTTGAATCATATGCCGAGTTGTTTGTCTTTGTATCACACATTAATTGCCTAGATTGTCGGTGTCACCCTAACGTACCTTTATAAAAGTTTATAATATAATAGTATTCATAAACTTTTTTTGCACGGATATGATTAATAACTTTTCAATACTTCATTTATTATCATTTTTATTTAGAAAAATGTCTCAAAATCGTTTTAAAATTATGATGTAATGGGGTATATTGGGTTCAGTACTTCAATTTGAAGATCGTCTTCCAAAACCCCTAATAAACCCTAAGTCCCTAACCCATTTTACCTCAGGCAGTTGCCAAAGCACAACTCAAATTACTTGGTTCCGCCGCCGTAATGGAAGACGACGCCCTTGAAGCACCACAGTCATTCGTCGCGGAGGCTGACATATGCCAACAGCTTCTAACCCGCTACGCCCGCTCCTCAGCTGCGCAGCACCGCCACCTCTGCGCCACCGCCGCCGCCACCCGCTCCATCATTCAGTCAGCCTCTATGCCCCTTACTCCGATATCATATTTCGCTGCCGCAATCACTTCTCTCTCCAATTATGAGAACTTAGACGCCGATGCTCTCGGTGCGGTCACCTCTTTCATTTCAATCGTGCTTCCTTTGGTCGGTAAAGGAGAAATCAAGCCGGAGAAAGCGTGCGAGGCCGTGGAGATTTTGGTGACATTAGTTGAGGAGAGTGGTGGTAAATTGGGAACTTCTGGTCTCAGGGCTGTAGTGAAGTGTGTGGGTGTTTTGGTTGCGGAATTCTGCAATTTGAAGGAGTGGGGCTCGGTTGGCCTAGGGTTTGAGTGGCTTTTGAGGTTCTCGATCGATAAGCGGCCTAAGGTTAGTATGAATAACGTTTATGTACAGTGTAGAAAGTTTTGCGCAGTTGCGTAATGCAATAAAAGCTAGGAAGGAAATGTGTTTTCTCTTATTGCATCTTTGATCTTGGTTTCAGGTAAGGAAATCTGCTCAGGATTGTCTCTTGAAAGTTTTCAAGTTGTTGGAGCACTCTTCTATCTCCAAGAAGGCGAGTAATTCAATTTACTCGTTGCTCAAACGTCACATGCCATTGGCCGCAGAAACTAGCAATTCAAAAATAGTTGATGGAAGCAGGCATGAGTTAATATCGAGGTCTGAGCACCAAGAAGTTCTTCATTTACTGAACATAATGAAGCATGTTATTCCAGATCTCTCACCCAAGGTCCGCGAGAAGGTGCTTTCAATATTGTTGAAGATCCCGGGTTCCCAATCCATGGTAGCGGCAAGGCATGTCTTCGATGTCATGGCGGCTATATTTGAAACTTCAGAAACTAAAGTTATAATCTCGAATGCTGAAGACATCTTTAGGCTACTGACCTCTTACATAGCTCTGGGTGAAATGAACCCAGCTGAGAGCGTGTTGTTTGCTGCAAATTTGGCAAAAACTGTTCTAGGAAGACTTCATAATGGTGATATAGATCAATGGGAGTCCGTTTTCCCTATGCTGATTGAATCATTAGCGGGTAGGTTTTGATGTTATCTTTTATTCGATGCTGCTCTGAGTTCCCTGTGAATTTATGAGTTAGGTATATTCCGTGCTAATTTTCTCAAGACATGTGATACATCTTGATCCAAAAGGAAAGTTGTGGTAGATAAATGGAAGGAACATATTTGTCAAGTTAGAATTTTTCTGCCCCCTTAATGTTAGTAATGGAGAGGAGTTCCAGTTTTATGATTAATTAGTTGACACTTGACAAGTTTCTCTTTAGATTCCTGTGTACTGAGACAAAGAGATAGAGGATTCCTTTTTGGGTATTTCGTTCTATCTTCTTGGTGATGTCCCAAACAATTACAGCCGCTTTAAATTGTAGTATCATGGAAGTTCTAAGTTCTGATTGATATGTTTGTATTGATGAAATAATAATCAGTATATATGTGAATGGTTATTGTTCTGTTTGAACATATTCTTGAAGATGACTATTTAGACATTCCTATCAGGTCTTTTATCTTCCTCAAGAGATAATGTGGCTTTACAGGCTTCCCTCATTCTTAGAGAACTAATGGATCAGCATATTGATGGAAAACGTTTGCTAACAATGGAAAGCAAAGAAAAGGGGGATGATACAACTCACAGTGCAGAGTTTAAATCAGTACGAGTTGGATGCACCAAATTCTACAATTTGCTGTGTTCCTCATTTCCAATTCTAAATAAACACTTATTGTCTGTAGTTTCTTCTCTGTTCCTCAAACTTGGTAAGTATCTTGAGTTTCAACAGAGAAAATATTATCACTTTGATGTATTCTGTAATTTTTATATTTGGATTACTTAGTCTATTTATTTACTTAGCTGATGCAAGGTGTAAAAACTTTTGGGTTTTAGATAAATCAGTTGGTTGTATCTAATAGAACCTGTAATATTGGCCTTTGTTTGAGCTCCAAATAAATTTGATGTGATTCTTCAAGTGCGAGTTGGTTCTTATAAATAGTCTTGGAAGAGGATATTTTTTTAATCTTTAAACACAGTTTTGGAAATTGTCCATTTACGTGTGTTATTTTGCTTGCAGTGAGACAACAGATAAATTCCGCAGCATACTTACATTTCAATTGACTGTATTTGCACCAAGTTTTGGTTACTTTTAATCAGTCATTAGTTGTGTTTGGTCTACCCATTAATTCCTAATCTTTATGTTGAATCTTCAATATCTCATACATTGTTTCTGAATAATGAATTTTTCATGTACTTTAATATTCTTCAAATGTTTGTGCTCCAGGTAAGAAGTCAGATATCTTTATGAGGCCTATACTTCTTAAACTTGCTGATCTGATGAATGCTACTTCCGTTAGTACTTCAGAAGTTAAACATGTGAGCCTCCTCTTCCCACAAACTTTGTTTATAATCAGAAAGTTCTCAATGCTAGTTGGTTATATGCTGGTTGTACCTTGTGAAATTATACTTCCTCCGTCTCAGCTCAAGTGATTGATTTCTTTTTGGCCGTTGGTTTATGAAGATGATAATACATAGTTAAAGTGAAGAGAAAGTAAAATAAGAAATGGAATAGTATAGAAGAGAGCCGTATCTACATTATTCTCTTACTTACTTTACTTTCTCTCCACTTTAACTATTTATTATCATATTCCCCAAACATGTGCCAAGAAGCAGTCAATCACTTGAGATGGGACGGAGGGAGTACCTTTTTTATATTTGCTTATATAACTATGTGGTGTATGCATTATAGCGCCACAAGTTTGTTTGGTGGTATGGCATTTGAATTGGTTACTTTTTCTTCTAGTTTTCTTCATAGCCTGTTAGTTTGACAGAAACAAATTTTTTTTTTTGTCTTGGAAATCTGACAATTTTATATCTGGTTACATTAAGATTTATTTAGACCTTGAACTGGGACCTGGAGAAACATTTGTAATTTATATGTTATTGATATCACTATTTAAGTAACTTGGTCTTTATTTCTTTGGAAGAGTGTACATAAGTTTTGTTTTGTTTTTTCTTTTGCAGTGCTTGCATGTTCTTTTGTAGCTATCTAGTTGATTTCATTCTTTCATAGTATAGTTTGGCTGTTTCAGTTAAGCTTTTCATATTTTCTTCATTGGTGCAGCTTGAAGACTGCATCGGCTCTGCTGTTGCTGCCATGGGACCTGAGATATTACTTTCTCTTATACCAATTTCCCTCAATGGAAAAGATTTTTCCTGTTCAAATATTTGGCTGATACCAATTTTAAAGAAAAATATTGTTGGATCATCACTACAATTCTTTATAGAGCACATCATACCTCTTGCTGAATCCTTTGAGAAGGGATCTAAAAAAGGTACTATATTGCAAAGAGATTCTAAAGTTTTTCTTATTCTCTAATAAAGTAGTTTGATGCATAATAACATTTGAATCTACTTACCAATTTTCTCTTAATACAAAGCATATGTATTTCTAGAGATTCTAATAATATCACTGCCCTAAATACTTGTCACATGTGATGTTAGTTATGATTACTGAACAACCTTTTTCTTATTCTTTTTCAAGAACTGAACACATGAGTCGCATAAGATAAACCAACAATCGTATTGAGGCTCCATCATACAGCCATCATAGCATGCACCTCTTGATCCCAACAATGGCACAATTTAGTATGTAGTTGATCTGCATGTCTAATGTTGTAGCAGTCATTACTCTTTTTGTGATACTTCTTTTGAATTGTTTGGCTTCATAATTTAGAAAGTAATGTCTCGTGTACAGATTTATCTTTGTTTGATTTGTCTGCAGATGTAAACCTCTTCATTCAATTTTTTGCTATTCTGTTAATCTATATACCTTCATTAGATATGAATCCTTATAAATTGGGTTTTTTCCTCTGATCCCTTTAATATGATTTTCTGCTCCTTTCTAGTTGAAAATCCAGTAATTGGCCAAGATCTGCAGGCTTATGCCCATGGGTGTTGGGGATTGTTGCCTGTGTTTTGCCACTGGCCTATTGATACATATCAGAGTTTTCCCTCACTTTCTGAACTCTTAATCCCCTTTCTCAAGAAGGACTCATTTATGATTGAGATTATTGCCATCAGTTTGCAGGTACAGTTCTGATATTCCAACACTCTGCTCGCCAATTTTAATGACTTTATGTTTTAACAGATTATTTTTGTTGTAGGATCTAGTGATGGAAAATAGAAGAGTGCTTGCCTCTGATAATGTTGGGTCTGCACAGTTGACTGATAATGCTGCAATAGATTATGAAATAAGTCATGTCTACTCCAAAAAGACGGCGAAAAAGAATATTAATGCCTTGTCTTTGGGCGCCAAAGAGTTGCTTCTGCCTTTAGTTGATGTGCTATTTGAGTGCACTTCAGAGACTCGGGAACATCTTCAGGTTGACATTGCCTATCAGTTGATATGATTTCTTAACTACTACAGTTATATGCATGTATTATATATATGTCTCTTTTCTCATGCTTCCTGTTTCTGATGCTGGTCTTCAGAAGTTTCTAGTGGCATCTTACCAGTAATTCATTCATTCTTTAATGACTTTTAGGAAGCAATCAGCTGCTTGGTATCCATATGTGATCCTTCAGTAACCAAAGAGATATTTATTGCTTCACTTAAGAAGTTACAGCTACTGGATGATGCTGGTGAACATGGAAAATTAGAAATCATTGCTGATGTTTCATCCAAAGAAAAAGAGAGTGCTGGTACTGATGTGGAAAGGTGATAACAAAATAACAAATTTGTCTTAACTGGGAGAGATTATGGATATGCTATTCAACTTCTCGTCCTTGTTCCTGGCTTGACTTTTCCATGTCTACATGTCTGGGAATGAAGATATTGAATTTAATATTTTGCATGTTGTCGATTTGTCTATTTTTTGTAGGTGTTTAATACTGGACCTTGCATCTTGCATAGTTGAAGGATGTGATACAGATCTAGTTAATATACTATTTTCTCTTATTAAGCATTATCTGCAGGTTAGTTGATTCCTTTTTACTATATTATCTACATTTATTTGATTATGCTATTATGATAAGATTTTTTTATTTTAGGCGAGTGATGTGGCCAGTCAGATGGAAGCATATCAAACTCTCAGCAAAATTCTTGAGGTTTGTTGTTATATAATTGCTGTATATTTTTTAAAGAAACAGTTACTGAACCATCCTCTGCGCAGAAACATTCTTCATTCTGCTCTACAGAATTTGATGTTGTGATAGATTTGTTGGCTGGAATGAAGCCTTCAGAAAACATTGAATTGGTTAAAAGCCGTTTTTCCTGTTTGCAGACATTGCTAATTCATGCATTATCGGTAGGCTAGCTATTATGCTGTTATTATATTTTATATAGTGGATCTACTGATCCATTTATTATTTTGGGTTCCTTTTAGATTGAAACTTGATAGATAAGATGTACTCCTACTCTGCAGAAAACCCCGGATGAGGAGAATACAAAGGCTTTCCTTATCCTGAATGAGATCATTCTCATGTTAAAAGATGTAAGAGCTACTTCTGCTATTTGATGTTTTATTCTCTATGATCAGATTTTCTAAGATTGTTTAAGATTTGTTTAAAGCATTTTTTCATGGAACTGGAACTTAGGAAATATCAAATATTGAAGTAAAAATTCGTGTCTGGTATTGCAATCAAGCTTTCACATGTTGCTGGTCTATTGCCCTTTAAGTATCCCAGTTTTGCCTTTTCTTCCAACATAAAAAGCTTCAAAACCAGAGAAGAGGGGTGGATAAGGGAGTTTTGGAAGTATGTATATGTGTTGTTTTAGCATGTGTGGCAAACTTTCATAGGTATAGGAATATGATAAGCTATTTAACTATGTCTACGAAACTTCCATTGAGTCTGCAAGTTAAAGGCTACAAAGTTTGTATGCCCAATGAGGACAGTGTCACAGTCCATGCAAAGCAAGCCTATGCTTTGAATCTACCGAGTTCTGTGTATATACTGCCTTTTTGTCTATTTTTCTATAGAATTCTCATTTTTGTTAGTATGGGATTATTTGAATGTTTTTACTTTTGAGTTTCTATTGAATATCATACTTTTTCCTTGCTGCAATATTTCTTAAACTAAGCATAAGTTTATAATACTCAGTCCAGGGAAGAAGGCAGAAAGGCAGCTTATGATGCTTTACATGGATTAAGTTCCAAGTTGAGAGGTTCAGCTGATTCTTCTTCAAAAGAGCTCTATCACATACTTATAACTATGGTGCGTGCAACCTTATCATATACTATACACTCCATCCATTCTCAAAAATAGACTAGTTTTACCATTTTGGGTCGTCCCCCAAAATTAGACCAAGTCTAAATATGGAAAGTTTTCAACAAATAATAATCCTACACGTCATTTATAATGTGGACCCCGTAATCCACTAACACTCCTTCAACTACCTTTTACCCCCCTCTCTCTCTTACTTTTTCACATCTTTCTCGTACTTTACCAATTGCACATTAAAACCCGTGTCATCTACAACTTTGTCATTTTTTGAGAACGGAGGAAGTATTTGATTTCTATCCTTATGTTCTCATAACTTATGCTCCAGTCATGTTACCATTGATCTGGAATTTCTATGATTCATCAACTACAAAAACCCATTGCCAATTATGATGGTAAAATTGTCCTGTGGTGGATTAAAGGCATACTTAATATAGCTATATACTGGAAATTTACGTCTGGGAAGAAAGCCATACAAGCTTGAACTGTGATATACTATATGAATAATTTTTATATATTGAATTGTTTTGTGGACTCCCATGTAAAGCAAAGCTATTGGGTTATCCTAAATTGGGAAAAATAGGCTCTACTTTAAATAATATGTTGCTATGTGCAGATTACAGGGTATCTTTCAGGTTCTTCTCATATAAAGAGTGGAGTGGTATCTGCACTCTCAGTTTTAGTTTACAGTGATCCTAATATCTGTGTTGCAATGCCTGATATTTTCCCCTCGGTTATGGAATTGTTACACAGCAAAGCAATTGAGGTTATAAAAGTGAGTTTTCCCTGATTGAAGTTACGAACATAAACTATTTAGTATTTTCTGTGATAATGAATGCAAGATCTAAATTGAACAGGCTGTTTTAGGCTTCGTAAAGGTGGTAGTTTCATCGCTTACTCCAAATGATCTGCACCATTCTCTTTCTGAAATCATGGATGGAATTCTTCGTTGGTCATCTGTCTCGCGCTATCATTTCAAAGAAAAGGTTTGTGATTATTGGCCTTTGCTCCAACATTAGTTGCTTGAACAGTGTAGCAAAATATTGCTCTATGCTGACTAGTTGGACTGCTGCTGTTTTCTGTTGAGAGATGCTGTTGTAATGCTTGCTTTTATTTCTTGCAGATAGTTGTGATCTTGGAGATTTTAATGAGGAAGTGTGGTTGTGCCAATGTGAAGGCCCTTGCACCTGAAAAATACAAGGACTTTGTGCAGGGTGTTGTAGAGGTACCTCCTCCTCCGCATGAACGAGTCTTTTCCCAATAGTGCTCAAGTATTTTAGTTTACGAATAAATTGCTGTTGTCCAAAGCCAAAAATGTTCCTTAGTTTTTGTTATTTCAGAAACATTGTTTTGTTGCCTTGTGCCGCACACTTAGTTATGTTATAAATGCTGCAGAATCGTCATGGCAAGACAAGGCCGGAACCTTCTGATAAGTCTCTTAAGGGGTTCGATTCTTCCTTCATCTTCAAACCTTACATTTTTATGGGTCAGGAATTCCGTTCCCATTACCCATTCTTGAGATAATAAAACTACCTATTCTTCCAGGCAGGAGAAAAGGAAACGAGATGAATCTGCCATCTCGTCCAAGGAAGAAGGAAACACTGGACGACCTTGGAAGAAAAGGGACAACCAAAAGAACACTGGAAATACCTCACAGAGCACTGGACACTCTGATCGCACCAATTTCAGAAAAGGCGAGTCGAACAGACCTCGAGGTGGTGATGCAAAACGCTTCACGGGGAAGCCCTCCGGTGGAGAGAAGAAGCAAAAAGGGAGGTCAGCCTTTAAGAGCAATGAACGCAACCTTCATGCTGCTGCTTCAAGGAATCCAAAACACAAAAAATCAGCAACAAAGAACTGAGGACCAACTGTGCTCGGAGAGGGGGAACGAGCAAAATTAGCCATGGCTAGAACAACAGCGAAGCACGGAAAATGGGTTGACAGGAGAAAATCTGCGATGAGTTGACAGGGGAAATTCTGCTATGAGTGCGATGTAGGTGAGAGAGCTATGGCATCTTTTCAACAGGTTTTGTTGAGGTTTTGTTTAGAGCATTTGGTTCTGCAGCAGTTAAATGGGGCTGTAGACTGTAGTTGCGAAAAATAGGTTCGGTACAGATATATATAGATATTCATTCATTAGTCTCACTCTCATTACATAGTTCCTTATGTTGTTACCTTTACCATAATATACTACATGATTTTATTTTATTCACGCTTCTTGCTTTTTATATGTACCCAAATTCTGGAAAAGAAACAATTTTGAATTTAAGTAACAGCAGGAAAAAGATTCATACACATGATGGGCTCTTCTGGGGCGTGAATATCGTGGAAGACATGATTCGTGCCACTCTGGCTATTTGAAGAATCTTCATCACAATCTTTTTCATCCATTTATCTTCGTTGACTAGGCTTCTTTCTTCATCACAATAATATAACAGCCAATTTATTGAATTCATTCTAGAAATTGACACCTACTGTAGTCCAATCTTGGTTAAACTTATTTTGAGAAATATTCCCCCCATCCCCTAATAATTCTCCACTTTGTTTCTGGCACAAGTATTAAGAATTGTAAAGGAAAGTGGGTTGGAAAAAGTCCTACGAGAATCTCTATTTGCTGACACAAGTGTATCACTCGTTCTTTATTGTCAAGCCACCACACAATTGTCACAACAGTCTCATTCGATAAGCTGATTTCTGTCGCTGTTCAGCAGCACTGCTGCCGGCATGTCCTATGCAGGCTTCAAGGTCATTGAGTATGCTTCGTGGATGTGAAAGAACTTGTCTTGAACTGTTTGGCACATCACATCTTATTCCAAAGAGCTCACTTCAGTAGGGTTAACCTGATGACAAGAGAGGTAGGATCAAATGACGAAAACACTTTGATAAATAATGAACTGTAGGAATGCTACCTCTAGCTCGAGATGATTGCGAAATCTGTTTTTCAAATGTTGTGGACTCTCAATACATCTGAGCTTGCCTCCCACCTAAACACAAATGCAATTCAAGTGAATGAGAATAAAGACATACTAGTATATAGTTCACTCGAAGCCAGTCACATTCTGGGTAGATCTCTAGAAATGTACCATTATCCCAATCGTGGTGCAGGGAGCTTGAGCTTCATTCATTCTATGAGTAGTGAGTATAACAGCCGTCTTTCCTCTTCTTGTTGATAGACACAATAGAACTTCCCACATGAATTTTTGGCGATTCAACCCATTCCTTAAGATCATGATAATGATTATGGAGCTTTGAACTCAAACATAATGCTTTTGAGAATAAAGAATTAAGGGATTTAAATGAAGTTTCTCAATACAAGGATCAAGTGATTGGAATGAAATGAAAGGTTCTTAATATTAGGGCCTCTCTTTCTCTCTCGCTCACACACACAAACTAAGATCAACTTGTTTTTGAATATGCACAGCCATACTATGAAAAGAGAAGAACAGATTTTAGTACCAGTAGATGGCTCATCAGGAATGACAATGGGAGGATTTCCAATCATTGCAATTGCAACTGATAATTTTCGTTTGTTCCCTCCACTTAATGCATATGATGGCTAATCGGCAAATTTCAACAAGTTCAAGGATGGGAAATGAATACAGTTTCAGCAATAAAAGGGAAATTAATAAAGATCTTGTCCGACTACTTTTAATCTCTAATGCTGTACATTTATGAAAGGATAAACCTAATGTTCAGAATAAATATTCCAACCTTGAGAAGAGAATTGGCTTGTGCTGTTGACGCTATAAGTCCCATTGAGAATAAAGCCAGTGAAAAAATGCAGCAATAGGACAACATTCACAAATAGATTTAGTAACTGACTGTAATCCCCACTATGTAAAGCACAACTTCAGAGTCAAGTACCTGTTCCATGCTATGCTCAGAAAAGAAAAAAAGTGAGACAATAAGTAGATGATGCTATTGATAATCCATATCCCAAGAACATGAGGCTGGTGGAGAAGAAAGACTTGCTCTAGACCTGCATGACCATGAACTCAAGAAAGTTATGGAATGACAGTGACAAAGGAAAATTTAGTAGCAGAGTTTATGACAGCTACAAGCATAATAAACTATTAGAGTTTGTCAAGCTTTTACCATCATGCGATGTAGTTTTGGTAAACACCTAGAATATCTTGAGACAATAAAAGCTGATATTACTAGAGAATATACTGTGACAATAATGTAACTCAGAAAGTGATGGCACAAAGCTTAAAATGTACCAAATATGTAGAAGAGGGCAAAAGATGAAGGAAATAAGAAGCTGACAAAGTCCAAAAAGTATGTTGAAGCCCAATATGACAGTATGGATACCTGAAAATATCAAAGATGAAGAGCATGAAGAGAAATAACTAAAGCTAAAACTTCAAAGGAAAATGGTTTTACCCCACTGATAAGTTGTTGATGCTTAGCTTTTACTTCACGTTCATGCATCAAGAAAATATAATGCTGAACAAACAGACCACCTTAAGAAATAACATAAACATATAGCAAGAACATGCTATTGGAGTGCTGGTGAGCATGCCTATGTGGAAACCACTTATGCCTCCAGAATGCAGACACTTGAGAACGATAAAAATAGATTCTTAATTTCTTGTAAAGAAGTAATGATGATATATAAAGACCATATCTCTTCGAAGTCAAACTGATAGTTTATTATTTCCAAAGCAGTGATTATGAGGAAGATGCGAAAAATAGATGGCAGTCCAGATTATCTGTTATATAAAGAGTCCAAATGGAAAACCATTAACAAAAAATAATTCCTAAACATACATGGCGTTGCTGAAGCTGACTCTCTGTCATGGGCAATGGGTGATTACGTGTTGAATGGTCATATTCTCATTAAGAGTAGTGAGCCTCAGTACTTCTGAATTTATCAAATTAAAAAATGTCGGACCACCATGCTGACAAGTCTGTTGTGAAGAGCAGTATATCCTAGACTTCCATCTTCACTCTGTTCATCCATCACAACTGCTCCATACCTGTGAGCAAACAAGTGTAAGAGTCTAAGAGATAACAACCCTCAAACTATTTATATGACACCAAAGACTCTTCAAGCAACTTGTTAGACACTAAGCAGATGAGACATAATCATTCAAAATTGTTGCACATGATCGATGAGATTAGATGGTCCTACTAGGGAATTTAATTTGCATTCGTTTTCTCCAAGGATCTGGTTGGCCTGCATCAAAATCTAGATCAAATTTTACTGAAGATGTCTAGAATGTTATATAAAGATTCAGAACTTGTTCACAACACCAACTACTTCTTGTTATGGGATCTTGTATTAGTTTAACAGCTGTCAAATATATTAGTTCATAAATCTATTTGAAGATAAAGAAAAGGTGTGAAAGGAAAATTCAGAAGCAAAAAATTTAAATTACCTCAACTGTAGGTTTCATTAGAGCTAGACATGAGATATTCGCTCATTGAAAGTAAAACGGGGCCTAGAGTTGCCCCTGTAACTTCAATAGCATCAGACAATGCCTTCTCTGAATCATAAAATCTGTAAGCAGCTTCTTTAAATTTTTGGATCCAACCCCCATGTACATAGCCAATCTAACAGGGGATCCAGGACATTGTCCAAGACAAACAGAGAAATTATGCTCCATTTCTTTAAGGTGTGATTTCTTACAAGGTTCTAGTTTCAAACATGTTCTTTTGCAGTTTGTGATTTACCTAACCTCACCTTTTTATTGGTTCCATAGTAGCAAGTGTAAGAAAGATAAAGGCATAGAACCATCTGATTTAATCCATTTTCAAGTGTCAAAAAACAATCTCTACCCCTATTTCATACAACAGAATGAGAGAGTATTAGATACAAAGCTACAAAAATGAGGATGTGAAATTTCTAATCATCACTCCTATCATTTTTCTCAGCATTTAAAACAGATCTGACAACCTCCATCACCCAAAAAATTGCAAAGCCAAGAGAAAAAACAGCACCAAATCTATCGGAACGATTCAAATTGTACAATAAAACTATGTAGCTGCTGCATTGTCCACATTCAGCAAACTATAAATGTGGGGCAAAAGAGATTTTGTTCTTGGATAAAGATGAGAGTTTAGGTCATAACCAGCAGATTTCATTCTGTCCAGAAGCTCCAAAGCAACTATCACTTTATCCTTAGATTTGAGAAGCGCTCCGACTAGACTGTTACAGAGCTGTGGTCTCAGTCTGTAGCCTTTCTGCAGGGTGTAGAGAAAGACATCGACTGCTTTATTGAGTTCTCTTTTGAAGCATAGAGCACGAATCACCAGCACACATGAAGGGGGAGAAACGGGCACGTTGAACTCCTCAAGAACGTAGAACACCTTATGAGCCTCCTCTGCTTGTTTAGCTAGGCAAAGTCCAGTCAGCCAAATGTCATATAATGTTGAATCAAAATCTGCCAACTTGATGTCCATCTCAAGTAAGCTTCTCACAGCTTGCTCAAATTCATCCTTCTCAAAACATTCTTTAACTGATTGTAATACTTCGTCCTTCACACCAGCTCGGCTCTTCAAGTACTTTAACCAGAAACTAATGGTGACAGACATCTGCTTCTTCCTGCTAGACCAACTCATGAATGTTTTGTACACGGACGAGCTAGGTTTGCATCCATTTGCATTCATCTGTTCAAAGAGCTTATACGCATCACCATCTCTATCAACCTTTAGGAGCGCATATATGAGTGTTGCATATGTCACAGAATCCGGGGACAAGCCCTTGAGCTGGAGCTCCTCCAAGAGTTTAAGAGCAATATTGATGTGCCCTGCACTGCACATGCCGTGTATCAAAGTGTTGTACGTCTCCACATTTGGGACGACCCCGCTGGCAGCAAGCTTCTTCAGAAGCTTGTAAGCTTTCAAAACTGAGCCAGACTCCATCATATCTTCAACCTTCTTCTGTAGGCTTGCAGTATCAAGGATGCGATCAGCACCTTGAGAGAGGCGAAGAAACAATGACGGGCTCCTCCCAACTTCCATTTTATACAGCATTAGCTGCGCCTCCTCAAGCTTTCCTCCCTTGCACAACCCGTCAATCAGGGCATTGAACGTCACAACAGAAGGAGAACATCCTAGCTTCTCCATGCTGTTAAAAATCTGCTGAGCCTCCACCAGCAGGCCATTTCTGCAGAAAGCTCGGATAAGAATAGTGAAAGTGCACATGTTAGGGAACTGATTGTTCCGAGAAATCTCTAGCTTGAGAGATTCAGCATCATCTAACAATCCTAAGTCGCAGAACCCCTTGATCAATACATTATAACATTGAGTGTCGGGAACTATGCCTCTCCCTAGCATATCCCTCAACATACTAACTGCATCATTCATCCTTCCAGCATCACTCAATCCACGCATCATGATAGTGTACAAGACAATGTCAGGCTCTAACCCTACCTGGAGAACTTTCTGAAACAACACCTCTGCGTCACTAAACCTGTTGGCTTTCACCAACCCATTAATCAGACAGCTAAACCCCTTTATCCCAACACCATCCTTGTCGTCTTGAAATGATTTCAAGAGCACGCAGGCCTCATCGATCAGGCCTTGCTTGCAGAAACCATCAATCAAAGTGTTGTATGTAGCAGAATCAGGTTTGCATCCACTACTCACCATCTCGTTAAACAGATTATATGCATCGCTAGTCCGCTTTGTTTTGCACAACCCTGATATTACCACTGTATATGTGATCCTATTTGGCAGAATCCCTCTGTTAGTCATTTCTTCAAACAGATTGAGGGCAGCCTCAATCATCCCATTCTTGCACAGCCCATCAATCAAAACGTTGAACGTATCGCATCCCATATCAATATTCAACTTAATCATCATGTTGTAAACTGCCAGTGCTAATAAAATCGCATTTTCCTTAACCAAAACATGAAGAATAACATTGCAAGCAAATAAATTCGGCTTACAATCATAATCCTTCATCCTACCGAATGCATCCACCGCTTTCTCCGCGTTTTTCAGTCTCCAATAACCCAAAATCAAGACGGAAAAGGCATCTGCTGAAACGCTCATCTTCTCATTCCTCAACTCATCAAGAAGGCCCCAGCACGAATCCAAAGAATTCACATTCCCGCTGCTCAAAAGCATGTCAACCATCAGTTTATGAGAGAAGCTACTTCGCAAGTGCGCCGTATCAGAAGCCCAGATGAAGAATCGGAAGCTGATCAGTGGTTCCTTCTTCAATCGGGCCTGAGATTGGAGGACTGAAATGACGAGTTCGCGATTGAGCGACGGAGATAGCGCGGCGAGAGCGGGTTCGATGGGACGTTCAGAGTTGATGAGGGCGAGCACTTTATCCGAGATGGAATCATCGAGAGCATGATCGGAAAATGAGGAGAACTTTGATTTGGCAGTTAAATGTTGGGGGCGGATTGCACGGAAGATTTGGGAATGGAGAAATTGATGCATAATGGTGGTGCAGAATGTTGAATGTTCATGTTCATCGCCACATATGTAATTGATTTGGGGTTTAGCAGCTTTTCAGTCGGAAATATGAATGCTGAATTAACAAAATTTTGATTTTCTTTATTTTAGAAGATGAAAAATTTTATAGTAATGCCTCATACCAATATAGTACTACTGTACAATTACAATATTGTGTGTTTGAGTTGTAGTATGTCTGCCAGAGAAACAAGATATACGTAATATTGGTGGAGGCTTTCTTTTCTTAACTTCAAATTATTAGAGTTTTAATCATTCTTTAGTATTCCAAATATTATTCTTACCAAAACTAATCCTATGAATATGAATCCATTTACTTCTATTAAAATTTTGAATTTTATTTTTTATTTAAACACTAAGTGAAAAATATAATATTATATTTAATATATATAAATACTGAAAGATAAATTATCACCCTTCTAAATGACAGTATACTAACTATTACTATTATGATAACTTTATTATATTTCTTTAATATTATTTATTTAAAATAATCTAATAAATTAAAAAGGTAATATTCTCTTACTTTCTTCTTTTTTATTTTTTTTTAAGTACGGCACACACTTTTCTCTTTTATTTTATTTTTTCTCTTATTTTATTTTTCTTCTACTTTTTATCTCTTCTAGTTTATTCTCACTTCATCAACTTATTAAATACAGTATGTATTTCTTAATGAAAAAGTTTCAATAGTAAAGAAATATGGAGGGAGTAAATAATAGTAGTACATAGGAGTATTACTTAAAAATTATAATTGCATTTAACAAAACACACATATACAGATAAGCAACAAATAGGCAATGACGATCAATAGAAAAAGTTAAACTTGCAAAAAACTAGTGAACTAATCATTGACGTAATCATAATTAATTTTTTTATTAATAAAATAAAAAATGATAAATAATATAGTATTTATTATAATTATAATTCTAGTTATTTATTATTTTTAAATTAATTATAAATTTATAATATACTAATTAAATTTAAAGTAAATGTTAATTTCGATCCTAAACATATGACCAAAACACGAATTTGATCCAAAACATTTACTTTTTGAAAAATAAGTTCATAACAAATGAAATTTTTGTCGTAATAGTCCATTTTTTTTACGGTTCCTTCAAAAAACTGACGGCCATGACACTCCAATCGATTCAAAAATGTGAGAATGACTTAACACCTCCCTCGGATATCTTGATTGAAATCCCCATCAATGGCGTTTTCGCAATTACCGTTAACCGTTAGTTTATTGAAGGACTATCACGATGCCTGATTAAGTAAAAAAGTCGATAAATTTACCGGAAGTGTTTGGCCAAATAATCACGTTGGAAAATTTATAAATTTACGTGTATATTAAAAATATCACTTCATTCTGTTAGACGGAAGAGTCAATTTTCGGTGGAAAAAATAGGAATATTGGGGGGGAGTTCGGACCTTCGTTTTGAAAAATATAGTACTTCATCTGTCTCATATAGTAATAGATATCACATTTGAGTGAAGATATGAAGTTTTGGAATATGTTATTTGATGTGTTAAGTGAATGGAGAAAATATATTTTTATATATTAACGTAAGAAAAAATTATAAAAATGAAAATATAATATTATTTGTGTGATAAAAAGAGAGAAAAGTTTAGCATGTAGTTTAGAACATTAGTAGTATACTTTTAATTATCATAAATAGGGAGTACTAGTAGTAATTATATTTATCATTTAATTTTCTAACAACGCGCAAAGAAAAAGCCACTTGTGTTGTAGTATCATTTTGTACTCACCATTATAATTTAACGGGGATTGACTTAAAAAACAATATCCAGAATTAGACTAACAATCAAGTTGGAAATTTGATACGAGGTTTGGCATAGAAAACCAAGAGTGGGATGCCAATATACTAATACAATGTATTGGAGCAATTTTAGAGAGTAGTGATTGTAACAATTAAGCTATGGCCGCCGACTGCCTCAATGTCTTTATTAATCCTAACATATAAATTAATTCTTCTTTCCAGTCAGGTCAAATTAATACACCTCTGAGTTCAATACAGTGTAAGCTATTACTACTATTTAGTATAGGAATTCGTAACTACATATAACATGGATTAATACTTTATTATTTTATAGAAAGCACATTTCAAATTAAATATAACTAGCATCAAGATTTGTATTAAATATGGTATGCAAAATTTCACATACTTGTATTAATATTTGTAAAGTTTTGGTTTATTAAAGACGGTTTGTTCTGTAGGATAACTTAAAAATAAGCAAATCCTCGTGATTTAATCAAATTAATGGATTAATTTTGAAATCTAATTAAAATTTTTTATAGACGGAGAGAATATGATTATTAAAAAAATATATAAAGCCATTATGTTTTAAAATAGATACCCTCCGATAAATACTTGGGTAAAATATAATCGAAAATACAAAGTAGTAGTAGTAGTAGTAGTACTTTATTTGTGTAAAATATATGTTGACACATACTTTGCTTCTTTCCAAATGTCTTCGTCCAAACCAGATTTCATTCTCTCACTCTCTATAACTAGAGAGAGTGGGGTGCATATATAGATCATATGTTGGTAAAATGTTTGCTTTCCCCATTGACTGGTGTCTTGTGTGAGTGCGAGGCCTGAATTTCCGCCATGGGAGGGAAGGAGGAGAGAGAGAAAGAGAATATGAGGTGTTGGAGGAGACAATTGAAGGCCATGTTGCGCAAGAACTGGCTCCTCAAAATTCGCAACCCTTTTGTCACCTTTGCAGAGGTCTCCACTTGTTTTTCTTCTTTCTTTCTTTCTTTCACTCAGACACATAGTAGTACTAGAATTGCAGTCTTTGTGATCAGGTGTATAGATATGTTTCCTGAACTGAAGTAGGCCATGGAGCTCTTGCATACTTAATTAATCGTATTTTGCGAATCTGGGTTTTTCTATGAGTTTTGAAAGTATCCTATTCTCTGATTTCGTGGATTGGGGTGTTGTGAGTGCTCAATCTGAAGTGGGGGAACAACTCTTTTGTCTTGTTGGAGATATCCCAGTATATGGAAATCAAGAATTATTGTATTTTTAGAGTCAAATTTTACAATTTCATGATTTATTTTATTTTATTTTATTTGTTTTAGATATGTGCAGAGTGGATGTTAATTCATGTTGTTCTATTTGAATTGACAGATTTTACTTCCCACCATTGTGTTGTTGTTGCTAGTAGCTATAAGATCGAAAGTTGATACAACACTACATCCTCCGCAGGCGTAAGTATCTAGTACTCTTTTAATTATCTTGTTCTCTATCTGCTTCAGGTTTATGTGATGATTTTCTCTAGTTTATTCAAGTTGATATTTTTCTGCCTTGTGGAGAGAGAATAATTGAATCATCAAGCAGGTAGATGGTCGGTAAGACATGCAACATCACCATGTATCATGGACTCTTTGGCTTCTTGTTACAATCTATGTTACTAACTTTATTAACCATATTCGGAGTTGGATTATAGATTTTAAAAGTGAACATATCCCAGTCTGTTCAAGTTGGATAATTTTCTCTAGTTTATTCAAGTTGATATTTTTCTGCCTTGTGGAGAGAGAATAATTGAATCATCAAGCAGGTAGATGGTCGGTAAGACATGCAACATCACCATGTATCATGGACTCTTTGGCTTCTTGCTACAATCTATGTTACTAACTTTATTAACCATATTCGGAGTTGGATTATAGATTTTAAAAGTGAACATATCCCAGTCTGTTGGCACTTTCAATACTGCTGTAATTTGACATTCATATTTTACTTTGATTGAATGTCCGGTGTAGGTATATTAGTAAGGACATGCTTGTGGAAGTGGGAAAGAGTGACATGTCTGCACCTTTCACCCAAGTTTTAGAATTATTATGTGCCAAAGATGAGTATTTGGCATTTGCACCAGACACAAAGGAGACTAGGATGATGATTAATCTGCTGTCAATAAAATTTCCTTTGCTGAGGGTACACACTGTTTCGTTTTGTTTTGAATATTCGTTTCTGTTCCAGGCTTCCAGCACTCCTTTGTGATACCTTTTACCTTTTGACTGTGTTCCTTTATTTGCTCAAAGTGGTTTACTGTATTTTGGGCTTCCGTATGCTTAGCATGCATTCATTAGCATTAGATTTTCTGGTATTATTTATTTCTGTATTAGCAATCTAATGGTAATGCTGCATATTGCTTGTCTCATATTCCCTATGGCATTTTTTATGGTACCATTGTTTTCAGTGTTGGTAATGTTACTTCGTTGTAGGTGGCAAGCAAAGTTTATATTGATGAAGAAGAGCTTGAGACATATATACGTTCAGATTCATATGGTGTTTTTGACAAAGTGAGGTCAGTCATGGTTTCTCTTATTCTTTTCATATATATTTTTTGAGCGGGGAGGAACAAGAAGATGCAGAGATTACATTTGTAATGCTACTAGTATCTATAGTCATCATTCTGATAGCCACCCTACTGGTCTTAGATAGTTGCTTAGAGGTAGTTTACCTGTAGCAACATTCTAACCCTGTTTTTGGTTCTTAAAGTTACTATATGCACAATAATGTGCAATGAAGGTTCTGAGATGTGCTCAGTGCAGAGAAGCTGAAGTATGTTATATAAGTAACTTCACAATGCCACATGATAGATGGGAAGGGGCAGGTTTTGCGTCTCCTTTTTTAACCTGTGGATTGTTGGGCAATCTACTGTTAGATGTACCAAGAAATGGCTCAATGATTGAGCAACCGGTTTTGACTAGGTTGTAAGCTACTCTCACTCAAAACAGGGAAACAATCAAAAGACTGCTTTATTTTGCAGGAACTAGTGCTGCTATCGAACTGTCTGTGTTAAGCTTATAAAATGTTTGGATAGTTTTATAAATGTCTTGTTATTGGGGAATGTATACCCTAGTGATGTGACAGATTTCAAAACAAACGGGAATAATTGTTCTTCTTCTGAAGATGCTGTGTGTAGGGGTATCTGGAATTTTCTGTTAGAACTAGAGCCTGATGAATTCATCAGTGTTTTGGTTCTTTTCTACGAATTAGATTGATTAATTTCTTTCATTTTTTTTGCATCACTGTGTTTATGGGTATCTGGATTTAAGATTTATCATACTTGAGGGGTATCTTTTTGCATATGGTCAAGTTTTAACTCTTATTATAGTGTCCATGTTACCCTTTTTTTCTAATCAATAGTCATGGAGTATGGCAAGAAGGAAACTTATATTAACGTTGTTGCTTGTAGAAATTACACAAATCCAAAAATCAGAGGAGCAGTTGTGTTTCATACTCAAGGTCCTCAGGTGTTTGACTATAGCATACGCTTGAACCACACATGGGCTTTTTCAGGATTTCCTGATGTTAAATCCATTATGGACGTGAATGGTCCTTATCTCAATGACTTGGAATTAGGGGTGAATCCAATACCAATAATGCAGTACAGCATCAGTGGATTTTTAACTGTATGGTTTCTTAATCCTTCATTTGCTTTTGGCAAATGGCAGTTCACATTACAGTGATTCTCTTAGTACATAGTTCCTTGTGTTGTGCAATCTCAATTGCTTATCTTCGTATTTCACTATTATTGAAGCTTCAACAAGTCATGGATTCGTTTATTATATTTGCTGGACAACAACAAATGGATAACTCGGAAATTGAAGAACTATCATCATCATCTCTGAACTCAACTTTATTGGACACACGAATCAGCACTTTCTGGACGCAGTTTAGCCCTTCAAATATAAGACTTGTCCCATTTCCAACTCCTGAGTACACAGATGATGAATTTCAGTCCATTGTAAAGAGGGTCATGGGAATACTGTATGTACCTTGTGGACACTTTTTTTTAATCATAGCACACTCTTTCAGCCTTTTATGTTATCCGATGCGATTTGGAAGGTAGTTCATCTTTCCATGGGTTGGTGCTCTCTAACTTTTTCTCTGCATTCCTGAACAGGTACCTATTGGGATTTCTCTTTCCAATATCCCGATTGATTGGTTATTCTGTTTATGAAAAGGTACTCAATCAGCTACTTTGGTTCTGAGTGGAAGCATGTTTCCTGGAATCTTCACATATTAAACACTAAACACTGTTAATTACTCTTACACCAGGAGCATAAAATTAAGGAAGGTCTCTACATGATGGGTCTCAGAGAAAATATGTTTAATATCTCATGGTTTCTTACATATGCACTGCAGGTTTGAGTTTTAGCATTTCACTATCAATTAAACTACTGCTATTGCATGATCCTTTACCCCCATTGTAGTTTCGGTTGCAAGGGTTGGTTTCTATTAGCTCTCTTTGCAAAACAGCTTTTTATTTTTATATTTCATAGACAAGTATAAGATAGCTGTTACATTTATCCTTTTTGTAGTTTGCTGTCTCCTCCGGAATCATCACTCTTTGCACAATGGGGACACTTTTCAAGTACAGTGATAAGTCTCTGGTGTTTGTATACTTCTTCTGTTTTGGACTGAGCTCAATAACACTGTCATTTCTAATCTCTACATTCTTCACACGGGCAAAAACTGCAATAGCTGTTGGGACACTTGCTTTTCTTGCAGCTTTTTTTCCCTATTATTCTGTGGATGACGAGTCAGTTTCTATGTAAGTATGCATGTTCAAGTTATATATGAAAAGCTAAATATTCTCTTATGGTGCATTACAAATTTTATTCTGTATGTCTGTAGGCTCTTTAAGGTCTTGGCATCTTTTCTTTCACCCACCGCATTTGCCTTAGGCTCAGTTAACTTTGCTGACTATGAACGTGCTCATGTTGGACTCCGTTGGAATAACATCTGGCGGGTATGTTCTTCATAATTATTTTTTGCCTTCTATATTCAGTTTTAACAAGTTCAACATAACTGCAGAGCTCTTCTGGGGTTTGTTTTTTGGTCTGTCTTCTGATGATGATGTTCGACACTTTCTTATATTGTGCAGTGGGTCTATATTTAGACAAGGTAAAACTTCCCTGCTGATGTTTTATGGTCTTTTATTCCTAAGTTATACAAACTTGTAATCATCTGACTGCACCTGTTATTTTTCAATATTCCAAGGAAAAAATCCATGTTCTTCACTTCTTTGACCTATGGTAATAGTAGGGTTTTTGTAATTCATGATAGCTTGATATTTGTGTATGATATCAGGTTCTCCATAAGGAATATAAAATGCGCAGTTCTTGGAGTTCTATGTTATTTAAGCACTTTTCGAGGAAGAAGAATACAAATGAAGAGTTCTCTTCCAGTTCACTTGTTAAATTAATTGATAGCAACTCTACTGAAGATGCTGGTATTTCTGGAAATGATTCATATAAACCAGCTGTCGAAGCAGTAAGTCTCGAAATGAAGCAGCAAGAACTTGACGGGAGGTAAATATAATGCAGCAATACCTGAGTTTGCGTTCCAATCGATAAACAAAAAGTATTTTTATACCCAGTTAGTTTGTATAATGTATTTCTCCAGATGTATTCAGATAAGGAATTTGCACAAGGTGTACACTTCTAAGAAGGCAAGCTGCTGTGCTGTCAATTCTTTACAGATGACACTATATGAAAATCAAATACTAGCTCTTTTAGGTAACTTATTATCAATATATTTGTATGGGGGGATATATTGCATCTTAAATGACTCATTTATAGGTTTGGAGTTGCTTATTTGGATCATGCTTTCTTGGTGAATTATATCGAGGATTATCTAGGCATGGATCCCCTTTATCATGGGAAACCAATTTTTAAGCATAAGTGATCTCTCAATCACTTTATTGACTCTAATTGCACTATCTGTAATCTTAATACATTGCCAACCAGCACCATATTACCTACTAGACATTCTTTTATTAATACAAGTTTGGTTAAGATATCACATTCGATAGTTTATCAAAAATTTTACCTTGCTAGAAGTTTCTATGGTCCGATTAGTGCCATGTAGGACTGCTTTACGGGTACACTGTATATTAAATTGGTTTTATCTTTGCATACAACTTAACTTTTTGACAATAAGTTTCTGGCCCTGAACGCATTCTAGTCCCTTTTACAACCCTTGGATTTTTCACAGAGTAATACTTATCCTCCTTAGGTGAATTAATCCACATCCATAATTGCCCATATGCTTTCAAGAAGTCACCCGCTTACTATTGGGATGTTCATTTATAGATATTGGATTTTCTTCTTTACAAATGAATCCTTTGTATGGTTATCGCTTGTGGTGATTGAGCTCAATTAGATGTTCTACAGGACATAATGGAGCTGGTAAAAGCACAACAATGTCGATGCTTGTAGGCCTTATCCAACCTACCTCTGGAGATGCATTAGTTTTTGGAAAGAGCATCTTAACTGACATGGTAAACTTATTGATTTATAAAGTATGTATATTCAGTTCAGTGAACTTTCAATTTTTTTTTCGTGGTATATATTCTTCGATGGGTTAAGCTGCAGTTACACTGTTGGTTGTGCAGGACGAAATACGGCAAAGTTTGGGTGTATGTCCTCAGTATGACATTCTTTTTCCAGAATTGACTGTAAGAAGTCCCTCTCTCAAGCTTGCATATTTGGTTTTTAACTATCATCCCCAAAAAATTATTGTTAATCTCCCTGTTGTCAACTTGTTGTATTTCTATTATTTTCATAATATCTCTCTTTTTATAAACTAATTAAAAGTTAATAATTATTATCATATTTAGTTGTGTCTCACACAAATGAAACTAGTATAGCTGTTTAGTAATTCAGTGATTTTTTATTTATGCTTCATTGCTTCGACATGTCGGTGTTTCAATCGTGGAAATTAATTATGTTTGTTTATTCTTCCCATTTTTGAACCAATATCTTCTCTCCCTGTATTTTCTTCCCGCAGGTGAAGGAGCACCTTGAAATTTTTGCTAATATAAAGGGAGTTAATGAAGATTGTCTGGAGAATGTTGCGATTGAAATGGCTGAAGAAGTAAGTTTCTTTCACAGTTTTAGGAACTTAACCCTCTGATGCAAATTTGTTTTCAACAGCGGTAGTGAAATCATTGAGTAATTGTTACTTTGCGTGGGTTTTTCCATGTGATTTAAGTTGACTATAATTATATCCAACAAAACACAAGGGGTAAAAAAAGAATGATTGTCGTGTCTATTGAAGTGTGACTTTTGCTTTTACATATCATCACATAGTGCCCTAATAGCATAAGTTTTGTAATGAAGAGCTACAATTTTGCTGCACCTGAGTCTTCTTATCGCTGACTGGAGACGCTTGTGCAATCATCTTTCATTAGGTTGGTTTGGCAGACAAAATCAATACTCATGTAAGGGCTCTTTCTGGAGGCATGAGGAGGAAGTTATCTCTTGGCATTGCACTAATTGGAAACAGCAAGGTTCAAATAACTTCTGTGAATATCCTCTGATTCTGACTATAACTCCTACTATAATAATTACCTATGTAATACAGGTTATTATCCTTGATGAGCCTACAAGTGGAATGGATCCGTACTCTATGCGGTTGACATGGCAGATGATCAAAAGAAAAAAGAAGGGGAGAATAATACTACTAACTACTCACTCCATGGATGAGGCCGATGCATTAGGAGATCAGATAGCTATCATGGCTAACGGTTCTCTAAAGTGTTGCGGAAGGTTTTTGCTTAATTATGTGATCCCACCCTCCCTACCCCCCAACAGCACATATATGCACACACCCAAAAATAGCATTCACAATTAAATTAAGAAAAGTGAGAACCAGCAGAACTTGAGGAGAATATGATAATTTCCTAGCAGAATTAATAGCTTGCTGTTATGTTTATATGTTATACGGCTGCATAACATCTCATGCATCTTTCAACAGTTCCTTTTACTTAAAGCAGCACTATGGAGTTGGTTATACTCTCACCCTCGTGAAGGTATGGAGCAATCACTCCACTTATGCTGTTAGAGAGTTCATAGATCATCCAATGATTTCCTACATGTTTATATTTCCAGACTACACCAACTGCCTCTGCAGCTGCTGATATTGTTTACAGTCACATTCCATCAGCAACATGTGTGAGCGATGTAATCCTCTGACTTTGTCTGCTCAAATATGGCGTCTCTCTGTTGGAGCACCTTTTCAACTAGAGTTGACTTCTCTGTCATTTTCTTAATATTTGTATTACATGCATTTTGAAGATAAAATCTACTGTGAGAACAATGCATTTATCTAGAATAGGTTGTTATGGCTATTCTCCCAAACACACACTGGCCTTCTCTTTTGCAGGTTGGTAACGAGATCTCATTCAAACTCCCTCTTGCATCCTCGTCATCCTTTGAAAGCATGTTCCGTGAAATAGAAAGTTGCATGCAGAGATCAAGCCCGAACCTTGAGAATCCCAACTATGGAAGGAGTGATTTTCTTGGCATTGAGAGCTACGGTATCTCTATCACAACTCTAGAGGAAGTGTTTCTAAGAGTTGCTGGAGGTGATTTTGATGAAACAGAGTGCCTGGTTAATGAGAATCCTCATGATACACCTGACAAACATGTAGGACAACTTAGCGAAAATAATGCTTCAGAAAGGACGTCTAACACCAAAGTCTCAAAAAATTATGCCAATATTATTGGCTTCATGTTCTCTGCAATGGGAAAAGCTTGTAGTCTTTTTCTGGAAACTACTCTACATGTTATAAAGTTCCTGACTATGCAATGCTGTTGCTTCGGTGTACTTTCAACGTCTACTTTCTGGAGGCACTCAAAAGCATTATTGATAAAGAGAGCTGTTTCTTCTCGGAGGGATCAAAAGACAATTGTTTTTCAGCTTATAATTCCAGCAATCTTCTTGCTTTTGGGTATTCTTATGATAAAGCTTAAGCCTCATCCTGACCAGCAATCAATAACATTCACAACCTCATACTTCAATCCTTTACTAACTGGCGGAGGTGGAGGCGGTCCAATCCCTTTTGATCTATCCTTGCACATTTCTAAAGAGGTTTCTATTTTCTGTTTATGTTTGTTCTGTCAAATACCAAGAACGATTTTACTTGTCAAATATTTTCCATTCCACATGTAAATTTTATCCACTGCATAGGTTTCGGAGCATGTACATGGAGCTTGGATCCAAAAATTTAAAGAAACTACTTATAGGTTTCCTGATTCAGAGAAGGCATTGTCTGATGCTATTGAAGCTGCAGGGGCAACCCTAGGCCCCATTTTACTTTCAATGAGCGAATATCTCATGTCTAGCTTTAATGAAACCTATGAATCAAGGTAATTTAACTTTCGTGCTTCTGAATTTTCGTTTCAAACCTTTTCTATATCTTCAAATAGATTTGTTTGACAGCTGTTAAACTAATACAAGATCCCATACACAAGAAGTATTAGGTGTTGTGAACAAGTTCTGGATCTTTATATAGCATTCTAGACATTCTTAGTAAAATTTGATCTAGATTTCGATGCAGGCCAATCCGATCCTCTGAAGAAAACGAATGCAAATTAAATTGCCTAGTAGGACCATTGGATCTCATCGATCATGTGCGACAGTTTTAAATGATCATGTCTTGTCTGCTTAGTGTCTAACCAAGTTGCTTGAAAAGTCATATTTCCTCTGGGTCATATAAATAGTTCGAGGGTTGTTATCTCTTAGACTCTTACACTTGTTTTCTCACAGGTATGGAGCAGTTGTGATGGATAAGCAGAGTGAAGATGGGAGTCTAGGATATACTGTTCTTCACAACAGTACTTGTCAGCATGGTAGTCCGACATTTATTAACTTGATAAATTCAGCAATACTGAGGCTCGCTACTCTTAATGAGAATATGACAATTCAAACACGTAATCACCCATTGCCCATGACAGAGAGTCAGCTTCAGCAACACCATGTATGTTTAGGATTTTTTTAGTTAATTGACTTTGAAGAGATATGGTCTTTGAATATCATTATTATTTCTTCACAAGAATCTACTTTTTCATTTACAAGTGTCTGCATTCAGGAGACATAAATGGTTTCCACATATTCAAGATTTATTAATCATTCCAATGTCCTAAAATAGTGAAGTGGTCTAGTTCTCCAATATATTATCTGTTGACTACAGAAAATTCATTCTAGTAACTACATGGGGTGTACACTCAATTTCTTTGATTGTATATCGTGATTATTTTTTGAGCTTCTATGTGCAAGATGAGATGAGATCAAGTTAAATTTATCTATTAATTTTTATGAAATTCTAGGATCTGGATGCATTTGAAGTTGCCGTGGTTGTTACTATGGCCTTCTCCTTCATTCCTGCTTCATTTGCTGTGGCTATTGTTAAGGTAAACTTTTAGTTATATTTTTTAGACAGCGAAAATTCCTTTATGTAGATTTTGTGCTCATTCAAATCCCTGTACCACTAGGATGCACACGTTATCAAAATCTTGTCTGCAATGTTTGAATCTATAGGCAAGCTCACCAGCACTCCAATAGCATGTCCTTGCCATATGTTTATGTTATTTCTTAAGGTGGTCTGTTTGTTCAGCAGTATATTTTCTTGATGCAGGAACGTGAAGTAAAAGCTAAGCATCAACAACTTATCAGTGGGGTATTACTATTTTCCTTTGAGGTTTTAGCTTTAGTTATTTCAAGGCTATCTGAGCTGGCACTCTTCATGCTTGATATTTTCAGGTATCTATACTGTCTTATTGGGCTTCAACATACTTTTGGGACTTTGTCAGCTTCCTATTTCCTTCATCTTTTGCCATACTCCTCTTCTACATATTCGGTATGCTTTAAACTTTGTGCCATCACATTCTGAGTTACATTATTGTCACAGTATATTTTCTAGTAATGCAAGCTTTTATTGGCTCAAGATATTCTAGGTGTTTGCAAAAACTACATCGCTTGATAGTAAAAGCTTGACAAACTCTAATAGTTTATTTTGCTTGTAGCTGTCATAAAATCTGCTACTAAACTTTCCTTTGGTCACTGTCGTTTTCTCAATTAAGAAACTTTTAGCTCAGCATTCCTTTCATGGTTCCATAACTTTCTTGAGTTCATCGTAATGCAGGTCTAGAGCAATTCATTGGGAGGGAATCTTTCTTCTCGACTGTCCTCATGTTCTTAGGATATGGATTATCAATAGCATCATCTACTTATTGTCTCACTTTTTTCTTTTCTGAGCATAGCATGGCTCAGGTACTTGATTCTGTAGTTGTGTTTTACGTAGTTGGGATTACAGTTGCTGAATCTATTTGTGAATGTTGCAGAATGTTGTCCTGTTGGTGCATTTTTTCACTGGCCTTATTCTCATGGTTATATCTTTCATAATGGGGCTTATAGCGTCAACAGCACAAGCCAATTCTCTTCTCAAGGTTGGAATATTTAGTCTGAACATTAGGTTTATCCTTTCATAAACGTACAGCATTACAGACAAAAAGTAGTCGGACAAGATATTTATGGATTTTCCTTTTATTGCTGAAACTGTATTCATTTCCCATCCTTGAACTTTGCATCCATATGACCAGCCTTGAAACATACCCCATTATATAGATATGCTAGCTCAAATTTTTGATATCTGCCTGCTCCTTCACTTGGATTTGAAAAATAGTACCTTTAGTAGGACTAGAACTGTTAGTCTTATTGAGGTAACATCACGAGAAGGTTGTTGCTCTGAGTTGCGTGTGTATTTTCACTTTTTAAATGTTTGTAAGCACATGCGGGGTGGAAAGTAATATGTCATCTGAGAAAGGGATCTTGATTTTGCAGAACTTCTTCAGATTGTCTCCTGGGTTCTGCTTTGCGGATGGGCTAGCATCTTTAGCTCTTATGCGACAGGGGATGAAAGAGGGATCTGGCGACAGTGTTTTTGACTGGAATGTCACTGGTGCCTCTATATGCTATTTGGCTGCTGAGGTGCCACTTTAGCCACATTATCTCCAATCATTTTACTGCTGTTATTGTATAGGGTCACACTGAAACATCATATACCAATATAACAGCTGGACTTTGGCCTTAGTTCTGTCTGCATCGCTACTTTATTGTTCTGAATTTTTTTTTTGGACTTTCAATGTAGCACTAGCACCCTAGATTGGTGTTCTGAAGATTGTTCTATTGTTAATTCTCGCATCTTTTGAATTATTTCTACAATTTTCCTACATGTTCTGCACAAGAACACGCTCTTGCATTTTATCTTCCTCCTTCGTGATATGTTACTATATTTCCCTTTTCTATCTGGTGTAGGGCATCGTTTACTTTGTCATGACACTATGCCTTGAAGTTCTGCTGCCTTTAAAGATAAATTTTGGAACAGCTTCCAACTTGTGGATGAGAATCAGAAGATCTCTTACTCCTCGTAGTTCCTCCCTAGAACCACTTCTTGCATCAACAATGGGAGAAAGTTCCAGTCTTGAGGAGGACATTGATGTACGTGCAGAAAGAGACAGAGTACTCTCCAGTGGAGTTGATAGTGCAGTTATCTATCTTCGTAATCTTCGAAAGGTACCCTAAGCACATACAACTATTAACAATTTTGTTGAACTTCATTTAATCGTAATAAGTTACATGTCTTGTTTCAGGTGTATCCAGGAGAGAAGCAGCTTGGTCCTAAAATTGCTGTTGACTCATTGACTTTCTCAGTACAAGAGGGAGAGTGTTTTGGGTTCCTAGGAACTAACGGAGCGGGAAAAACAACAACTTTGTCAATGCTGTCTGGTAAAACTGTTTTCTAGTTCTTTCCTATGTCTCACCTCCGTGGGAAGTACATATAAATTCATTAAGCCAAAACACGAGGCATGCCAATAAAATATATTTCTTTCATATAATGAAATCTGACAAAAATGAAATATTTTGTTTTTCAAATTGTCGAGGTCAGGTGAAGAATATCCCAGTGATGGAACTGCGTATATTTTTGGTAAAGATATAAGATCAAATCCGAAGGCTGCTCGTCAGCATGTATGTCATGGTGTTCCTGAATCATATCGAATAAAATACTTAGCTTGGATAATATATTTAGTGTTAAAAAGGGTTGAGATCTGATTGATTCTTTCTTGTTACTTTCCCCTGTCAGATTGGGTATTGCCCTCAATTTGATGCTCTGCTTGAGTTTGTTACTGCCCGGGAACACCTTGAACTCTATGCTAGAATAAAAGGAGTTCCAGAGTATGAGCTTGAAAAAGTAAGTGGTCTTTGAACGTATTTCACATCTATGAAATTATGAATTCTTTGTAGTCGAAATCAGGATGTTAATTCGTGGTGTATTATTGGTGAGCATGTGCGTGAATTGTTTAGTGTCCACAAGTAGGCACTGTACAGAGTCACTTCGGCAATTTCATGTGACTTTTCTTTAGCGAAAAATTAATTTCCATGCTCGATCTGGTGATTACAAAGGTTTCTAGCCTCTTAGTGTGTTCTGTTTCAAAGCAAACTGCATCTGCATCACCTGCTTTGTGATTGATGCAATATCATGTGATGATTGCTGGTTGTAATGGCAACAGGTTGTCATGGAAAATTTAGTGGAATTTGACTTGTTGAAACATGCCGATAAGCCATCATATGCATTAAGTGGAGGGAACAAACGAAAATTATCAGTTGCGATTGCGATGATTGGAAATCCTCCCATTGTCATTCTTGATGAGCCATCTACTGGTACTAACATCTGTTCATTCTCCTTTCCTAGTATGGTTGTTCATATGCAACAACAAGTTTACCTTAGTTTCTGTATGTGTGTGTGAGAGACAGAGAGAGAAAAATCGAGAGAGTGGCCCTAATATTAAGAACCTTTCATTTCATTCCTATCACTTGATCCTTGTATCTAGAAACTTCATGTTGAACCGTTAATTCTCTATTCTCAAGGACATTACGCTTTGAGTTGAATGCTCCATAATCATTGTTGTTATCTTACTTAAGGAATGGATCCAATCGCCAAAAGATTCATGTGGGAAGTTCTATCGCGTTTATCAACCAGAAGAGGAAAGACGGCTGTTATACTCACTACCCACAGCATGAATGAAGCTCAAGCTCTCTGCACCAGGATTGGGATAATGGTACAGTTCTAGAGATCTACCCAAAATGTGACTGGCTCTAAGTGAAATATTTATGTATTAATTCTCATTCACCTGAATTGCATTTATGTTTAGGTTGGAGGCAAGCTCAGATGTATTGGGAGTCCACAGCATTTGAAAAATAGATTTGGCAATCATCTCGAGCTAGAGGTAGCTTTTCCTACAGTTCATTAATTCTATCAATGTGTTTTTGTCATTTGATCCTACCTCTCTCGTCATCAGGTTAAACCTACTGAAGTAAGCGCTTTGGAATTAGATATGATGTGCCAAACAATTCAAGAAAAGTTCTTTAACATGAATTCTCCGCCACGAAGCATACTCAATGACCTTGAAGGCTGCATAGGACGTGCAGACAGCAGTGCTGCTGAAACAGTGGCAGAAATCAGCTTATCGAATGAGACGATTGTGGCAATTGCGCGGTGGCTTGGCAATGAAGAACGAGTGCATACACTTGTGTCAGCAAATAGAGATTCTCGTGGGGCTTTTGGGGAACAGTTGTCAGAGCAGTTGCTCCGTGATGGTATGGAGACCCTCATGTCGAATAAATTTGTCTCCAAACTCGAGATTCATACTGATGCTTAAGTGAATTCATATTCGGCCCACCATTTCCCACAATATCTCATTGTCTTTGTCTGTCTTACTAGGAGGGATCCAAGTTCCGTTATTTTCAGAGTGGTGGTTGACCAAAGAGAAATTTGCAGCAATTGATACACTCGTCCAATCCTCCTTTCCCGGCGCGACATACCAAAGCTGTGACGGGTTGAGTGTTAAATACCAGGTAAACTTCAGGAGCATCCGAAAATGCTCGTTTCTATATCTAAGAGTAAAGGTCGATTTTGGTCCTAAACATATGACCAAAATACGAATTTAGTCCAAAACATTCACTTTTTGAAAAACAGGTTCATAACAAATGAAATCCTTGTCGGAGTGGTCCTTTTTTGATGGTTCCATAAAAAACTAACGGTCATGCCACTGTGCAATTAGTGTTGACCGTTAGTTTTTTTACGGAACGGTAAAAAAATGACTACTTGGGCGACATTTTCATTTGTTATGGACATGTTTTTCAAAAAGTGAATGTTTTGGACCAAATTCATATTTTGGTCATACGTTTAGGACCAAAATTGACCTTTACCCTTTCAGAAAATTAGTAACCTAAGATTTATAGAAGTTGGTTGAGTTCATATGAACTTACTTTTGTCAATTTCCAGCTGCCATACTATGAAGATCTCTCACTTGCTGATGTTTTCGGACACATGGAAAGGAACAGGTAAGAGGAGGAGAATTTACAGCTATGTTTACTCGTCCTTTTCTTCTTAATTCGTCACTTATATGTTCCACCCCTTCTGCAGAAACGCGCTTGGCATATCCGAGTATAGCGTCAGCCAATCCACACTCGAGACTATATTTAACCATTTTGCGACTAATCCATGAGGTAAACCATCACATATCACGTTTCTCTACCCATCACGTTTCTGTCAACTTGTTTGTCTTATACCCGTTTTAGATAATAGCGCACTTGATAGTTTAACATGACTGAACAACACTACTTAGTATCTGTAACATTTAATTTGGCCGAGTTATGAAGGAATGAGGCAACTATGAGGTTAAGTCATCAAGTACAAATGTACAATGTTTCAGACATGTTATTATTAGAATTGGGCTCATCATTTCGTCACAATGCCTTATATTGGGATTGAAACAGGCCCACATCCGCTTTAGGGTATAGGGCCCACCATCTCCATTATAATACTGGTTTTTATGTTTATGTCTATATAGTTTATATGCATTGATGAAATAAAATAAGAGAACACGAATGTGAAATCTTGGTATGTTCATGATTTTGGTTAGGGGTGTGCATTCGGGTTTTGGTTCGGTTTTTTTGCCAAAACCGAACCAAAACTGAAAAACCGAATTTAGTTCAAAATCCAAACCGAACCGAACCAGAAAAATCAAAAAAATCGAAAACCAAAAACCGAACTTAAAAAATAGAAAAACCCGAATAAAACCAAAAACCCGAAAAAAAACGAAAAAACTGAAAAAAAATAAATATAATATTAATATATATATATATAATTTAATTTATTTTATATATACTAGTAGAATATTTATAGATATAATATAAAATTAATAATACATATAATATATATTATATAGTAGAATATATATATTATATGTAATATAATATATTAAATTAATAATATATATATATAGGGGTGCATTATAATGATAACCCCAATTTCCGTAATAACCCTATAACTATCCGGCACAACTATCATTCTATGCAATAAACCTAACATATATCATTTTATCAGTCAGTCAAAAGTATCATTTTATCAACTCAGAGTATCATTCTATCATTCTATGCAATAAACCTAATATAATCGGCACAATACATAATATACAAACCTACAAAGCAGTAAACGTATCATTTTATCAACTCAGAGTATCATTTTTATAAGGTTACTGTCATTTTATCCGCTTAGATTATCATTTTATCAGGTAAAAGTATCATTTTATTAAACAAAAATGTCATTTTATACACCAAAAATACCTATCATTCTATCGGCTGAAAGTATCATTCTACCCGGCAAAACTATCATTCTATCGGCTGAAAGTATCATTCTATCCGGCAAAACTATCATTTTATGCAGTAAACCTAACATTTATAAGCTAAAAGTATCATTTTATCAACTCATAGTATCATTCTATCCGGAAAAACTATCATTCTATGCAATAAACCTAACATATATCATTTTATCATTTTATCAGTCAGTCAAAAGTATCATTTTATCAACTCAGAGTATCATTCTATCCGGCAAAACTATCATTCTATGCAATAAACCTATCATTTTATCATTTTATCAGTCAGTCAAAAGTATCATTTTATCAACTCAGAGTATCATTCTATCCGGCAAAACTATCATTCTATGCAATAAACCTATCATTTTATCAGTCAGTCAAAAGTATCATTTTATCAACTCAGAGTATCATTCTATCCGGCAAAACTATCATTCTATGCAATAAGCATATCATTTTATCATTTTATCATTTTACGTGATATTTGGCGAAATTCAGAAATTAAATGAGGGAAATGACAGTTTTACCCCGCGGTTTTTTTTATGAAGTAAATCTAAGTTTGAATCTCAACCGCATGATTAGAAATATGTGTGGTCCAGAATTAGTTATAGGGTTATTACGATATTTAGGGGTGCATTATAATGATAACCTCAATTTGTGTGATAATCCTATAACTAAATCTCCACCACACATTTTTAAAATATGTGGTCTAGATTTAATCTAACAAAACTATCATTTTATCAAATAAAACTATCATATTTCGGTTGTATAAGGGCAAAATTGTCATTTCGTTATAAAATTGGTGCGTCGAAAGAAAACGTGAACTAGACACTGAATTCAATTTCTCTCACACTCAAACCCTCTGAATCGCCATCAAACCCTCCGAATCGCATTTCAAACCCTTGATTCTTCAGCTTCGAAGGAAAAACCATGCAAATTCTGGAATATGATGACGGAAAACGCTCTAGCGTTATCGAAGAAAGGTTGGATGAAGTTTATTACTTATTTCACTGTTGTTTTTGATCGATTTTATCATTTTGCCAGCGATTCACGTTTTTTTAGATTCTATAGTTTTTAGTGTAGATTTAGAGTTACATATGATAGCATGATGAATTTACTTTGAATTTACTTCATACTTGGTTTTGTATCATCAATTCATACCTTATTCCATATCCTAACCTCCTGACATTTTACACTTGAGAAGCCATGATCTATTAGTAAAACGCTTTGGTTTAGAAAATTGTGTGCAACAGTAATGCAGATTCAAAGCAGTTTCTTTGAGTGCTGATTTTGTGAGTAGTGTTTTGTTCTACTTAAGTGACAAGTTAGGCTCTCTCTGCTGTTTTGAACTAATTGAAATTTAGCAAATGATAGTTTCAGATAGTAAAATGATAGTTGCACTTGATAAAATGATGGTTTCAGATTATGAAATGATACTTTGAGTAGATAAAAAGATATTTGTGTAGATAAATGATAGTTTCAGTGGATAAAATGATGGTTTCAGGGGATAAAATGATGGTTTCAGACATTTGTTTCTGCTGTTTTGAACTAATTGAAATTTAGAAAATGATAGTTTCAGTGGATAAAATGATAGTTTCAGGAGATAAAATGGGGATAAAATGATGGTTTCAGATTATGAAATGATAGGTTCAAATGATAAAAATGATACTTTTGCATCATAAAATGATAGTGTAAGGGGATAAAATGATAGTTCGAATGATAAAATGATATTTTTGCATAAAATGATAAAATGATAGTTTCAGTGAGTAAAATGATAGTTTCAGTGGGTAAAATGATAGGTTCAGTGATAAAATGATATTTTTGCATCATAAAATGATAGTTTCAAATGATAAAATGATACTTTTGCATAAAATGATAAAATGATAATTTTGGGGAATAAAATGATAGTTTCAGTGGGTAAAATGATAGGTTCAGTGATAAAATGATATTTTTATTTCATAATGATAGTTTTAGATTTTTGGCTGATAAAATGATATTTTTCATCATAAAATGATAGTTTCAAATGATAAAATGATACTTTTGCATAAATGAGTGGATAAAATAATAGTTTCAGGGGATAATATGATACTTTGACTTTATATAATGACATAAACCGTTTAACACACTGAAATCTTTTGTGTATTAGGAAAGAACATTCGTGATGCTGATGCTGATGATGATGATAGACTATTAGCAGATGAAATAGAAAGTATAAGAAATAAGAAGAAAAGAAAGAATGATGATGCAACTAATAGTAAGGCACTTTCAAAGAAGGGCAAGAAAAAAGTTGTTCAAGATGATGCAACTTCTCTAATAGTTGATGCTGATGCTGATGATAGACTATTAGCCGATTGGATCTCTAATAGTTGCATCATCTTGAACAACTTTTTTCTTGCCCTTCTTTGAAAGTGCCTTACTATTAGTTGCATCATCATTCTTTCTTTTCTTCTTATTTCTTATACTTTTTATTTCATCTACTAAAAGTCTATCATCAGCATCAGCATCAGCATCACGAATGTTCTTTCCTAATACACAAAAGATTTCAGTGTGTTAAACGGTTTATGTCATTATATAAAATTAAAGTATCATTTTATCCCCTGAAACTATTATTTTATCCACTGAAACTATCATTTTATCATTTGAAACTATCATTTTATGATGCAAAAATATCATTTAATCAGCCAAAAATCTAAAACTATCATTATGAAACAAAAATATCATTTTATCACTGAACCTATCATTTTACCCACTGAAACTATCATTTTATTCCCCGAAATTATCATTTTATCATTTTATCATTTAAAACTATCATTTTATGATGCGAAAGTGTCATTTTATCACTGAACCTATCATTTTACCCACTGAAACTATCATTTTACTCACTGAAACTATCATTTTATGCAAAAGTATCATTTTATCATTTGAAACTATCATTTTATCCCCTTACACTATCATTTTATTTTGCAAAAGTATCATTTCATAATCTGAAACCATCATTTTATCCCCTGAAACTATCATTTTATCCACTGAAACTATCATTTTCTAAATTTCAATTAGTTCAAAACAGCAGAAACAAATGTCTGAAACCATCATTTTATCCCCTGAAACCATCATTTTATCCACTGAAACTATCATTTATCTACACAAATATCTTTTTATCTACTCAAAGTATCATTTCATAATCTAAAACCATCATTTTATCAAGTGCAACTATCATTTTACCTTCTGAAACTATCATTTGCTAAATTTCAATTAGTTCAAAACAGCAGAGAGAGCCTAACTTGTCACTTAAGTAGAACAAAACACGACTCACAAAATCTACACTCAAAGAAACTGCTTCGAATCTGCATTATTGCAGCACACAATTTTCTAAACCAAAACGTTTTACTAATAGATCATGGTTTCTCAAGTGTAAAAGATCAGGAGGTTAGGATATGGAATAAGGTATGAATTGATTATACAAAACCAAGTATGAAGTAAATTCAAAGTAAATTCATCATGCTATCATATGTAACTCTAAATTTACACTAAAAAACTATAGAATCTAAAAAAACGTGAATCGCTGGCAAAATGATAAAATCGATAAAAAAAACAACAGTGAAATAAGTAATAAACTTCATCCAACCTCTCTTCGATAATGCTAGAGCGTTTTCCGTCATCATATTCCAGAATTTGCATGGTTTTTCCTTCGAAGCTGAAGAATCAAGGGTTTGAAATGCGATTCGGAGGGTTTGATGGCGATTCAGAGGGTTTGAGTGTGAGAGAAATTGAATTCAGCGTCTAGTTCACGTTTTCTTTCGATGCGCCAATTTTATAACGAAATGACAATTTTGCCCTTATACAACCGAAATATGATAGTTTTATTTGATAAAATGATAGTTTTGTTAGATTAAATCTAGACCACATATTTTAAAAATGTGTGGTGGAGATTTAGTTATAGGGTTATCACACAAATTGTGGTTGTCATTATAATGCACCCTTATATATATATGTATATATATATAAAATTTGATTTTTCGATTTTTTTCTTCCCCCGAACCAACCCGAAAAAACTGAAATTTTTGTAATTTCAAAACCGAAAAAACCGAACCGAATTTTAAAATTTTGGTTTGGTTCGGTTCGGATATTCACTTTCCGGTTTTTTTGCTCAACCCTAATTTTGGTGTCATTTTCCACTTCTCGTATTTTCTAGAACTCCATCGATTATGGCTAATGTTTTAATTAATTAGGTACTGGCGTAATTGATCTCTGATGAGTCGGATTATAAAGTATAATTGCTATTTCTTCATAAGTATAGTGTGCTAATTTGTCTTATTCAACTATTGACAAATTAAAAACGTGGGCACCGCATTTTAATTAACCAATCTTTACCTTACACTAAATTCGGTCAGATAATGGTGAACTATAACTTGTACTATAAAATTACGCACGAGTTGTATGCGTTAGCATTATTTTCCTTATACTTTATAAGTACATCATAAATTATTATTAGACATATAAAATTTCTTAATTAAAATTAACATTATGGTCGGCCTCTAGTTATGTAATTTATGTAACCGTGTATTTTCTTCCACCCAAGGTTCAAACTATGTCTAGAAGCATCAAAAGGTGAAAACTTTAAGTATACTTGATTACTAATTATATTCCATGATCACTTAGGTGCTAACCTACCTAGTTGAAATAAGTAGACTAGTTTACGGCAAACAATGTGACGATTAAAGGTGTGTTTAGGAGGAGAGACTAGGCTTAGATTATCCTCTTTGTTGGCCTAGTGATATTATCCAACTGTTTTGGTAGGAGAGATCAATCTATCGTGGAGGCTGTGATAGGTGGGAGGCCTCTAATTTACTGTTAGACCATGTGTATTAATCGCCGAAGAATATGAAGAACAATGAATGGATGGAGATAATTAAATAATAAAAAGAATGATTGGACGTTTAATTTTGGGCTTGTCCAATTTAATGTATATGCCTATATTTAGGCGCTCAATTAAAGTGATCAATTTCAAATTAAGTATGAATTAAATAGTACTTCTTTCGCTCCTTGATAGTTGAGGCGAAACTTTTTTAACACGGATTTTTAAAAAGAGATGTTGAATGTGTTAAATAAATAGATAAAATAATAAGAGAAAAAAAGTAGAGAGAATAAAGTAAGATAGACTAAAATAAGAAAGAGAAAAATGTCACTCTATATGAAAATGACTCAACTATGAGAGAACTTTTCGAAATGGAAAGATTCAACTATAAGGGAAAGGATGGAGTATATTCAATTTGTTATAAAAATAAGTATAGATATCATATGTGATTTTCTATTTAGTGACTCACCAAATAGAAAATAAAAGAGAATCACCAAATAGAAAATAAAAGGTCTTATATTCTCTATAAATACAAGCTATGGTTATGGAGTAGCTAAACTATGGAAGAATAATCATATTAACATTGGAAGAATACGGGAAAACGAATATCTATAGTCTATAGAAGAGGTAATGATAATTAGAAAACTAAACTAAACGGTAACATCTGAAGTTATTATTAAATGCAAACGAAGTATGGAGCATTATTCGATTAGCGTATGTACACTACGAGGAATAACTATTTTTGTGGGTTTAGGTAGTTGGAACATGTTAATTAAACACGTATTATGCATTTAATCTCATCAAAGTCCATGTACTTTGTTTTAGTCAAATTTATAGTAATAAGTAGCATATGACTTTGTCAAATGAAGTTATACACCATCGTGTATTGTATTGAATTCACTTGATATCCACGATTTTTTTTATGTAAAAGTTGTAGGAAAAACCAAATATGTTTCCACAATATGACCATTGGAAGTTTCTCTTGAGTCTTAAGATTTGTCGCCTTTCATATGCCATCATTTTCCATTTAAACAAAAGTCAATCACACTGTTCACATACTTGAATAAATAAAGCTTACATACTTCAAAGTTATTTGACTTTTATAACGGCTTCACATAAACTCTTTTATTGCTAGGTTCGCATGTCAAATTTCTTTGAATATTAACCAAATGGTTTGTTAATTTAGACGATGCTTGTTTTCCAAATTGGATTAAAGATTTTCGATGGGATGTCAACTGCCCATCAGCCACACTTATAATTCGTCTGATTCTTCTGCTATATTTTCACATTGCATCTACATACTATATTAGGCGTAACTGAACCTCATGAGCGCACATGATTTTATGAGTAAAAATTTAGTGGTCCGAACATATTGTCACGTGTATTCAACCAATAACGCAACTCCAGAAAGAAAAAAAAAAAGAAGAAGAAAGAAACTACTTCTGCAATTGTGATTAATAGGACACACTCCGTGACAATTATTCGGACTAGTAAATTTTTATTCAGATTTTAGGTTAAATTGCAATTAATTACTGATATTACTTCCCAATATTGCGGCTAAACAAAATTCTCACTGTTTAAGAAGTCGATGCGAGAAATCAAAGATCATATACTATATTAGATGTTATGGGGTTAATTCTTTTTTGATTCTAGGGCATTATTTACGTTCTTATTGTGTACTGTGTTTTTTTTAAATTACAAGTTTGGGAGAGACGCATGAGTGTCATGCGTCTTTTGTTAATGAAACGCATGATGCTCTTGCATTTTAGGCTAAGACGTATGACTGTTTGCGTTTTAAAAAAAATTAATTTAATTGAAAGACGCATGAGCGTCATGCGTCTCTACCTAAAACGCATGACACACATGCGTCTCTACCCAACTAATCAGATCTACTCAACTAATCACTCACACATGGCACTTTTGTAATACTACTTGAGATCACACATCACACTTTTAAATTGAAATCGTATTAATATTTCAATACTATTCATAAAAATATTAAATTTTGTTTGTAAGAATCACTTTTAAATAAGGGTTATTAAAGTATAATACTCCATCACACAACTTTTGAAAATTTTAATTTTCTCCACAAATTTCAAACCTAGCTAATAATATCATAAATTTTGACCTTAGAGCATCTCCAATGCACGGATGTCCCACTCGGACATCCACTAGGACTTCTCAAAAACACCTCCTGCCACGTCACTAGGACTTCCCATTCCACTGCCACGTCACTAGGACTTCCCCAGCACAATCCGCCCTTCCCATCGCCCTTCCCACTAGGACTTCCCGCAATAAAAAAAATCACAAATTCACAAATAAAGCAATTTACGTTTACGGAAATAAAATTTCAACACGAATACGAACGGGAAAAATTAACAACTTCATTAAAAAAACATACATGATTCGAAAAAAAAATTACTTTATAATAAAACAAAAAAAATTAATCACATCAACGTCAAGTGGTGCGAATGAAATGAAGTTCAACGAGCCGTATATATAGAGTTTAAAAAAAATAATACCGGACGTCCGACCCACGCCACAATGGCGGACGTCCACCCGCCCGTCGCCCGGACGTCCGAGGACATCCGACGTCCTTACTGGACGTCCGTATCCGAGTTGCTTCGTTACAATGGCGGACGTCCCGGTCTCCCGTCGCGGATGTCCGACCAGACGTCTGCCATTGGAGATGCTCTTAGTGTCAATTTCCCACTAATGATAGATTTTGGACTATTAAAATGACACAGAAGACGAGTTGACACTTACTTGATTGACGGCGTGAAACATCACTTAATTGTTTAAAAAAATGATACAGTATGTCATGAATAATAATAAAGATTGTTTAAAAACTCCAGCCCCTTCGCCCATAACAAAACCAGTGGAAATTGAATAGTTGGGTAGAGACGCATGACGCTCATGCGTCTTTCAATTAAATTAATTTTTTTTAAAAAAACTCATAACTGTCATGCGTTGTAGCCTAAAACGCAAGAGCATCATGCGTTTCATTAACAAAAGGCGCATGACACTCATGCGTCTCTCCCAAACTTGTAATTTAAAAAAAGCGTAGTACATAATAAGAATGTAAATAATACCATAGAATCAAAAAAGAATTAACCCTGATGTTATGAGAAGAAATTAGAACTTCAACAACCATCAATTTGATATATATACTCCTATATTTCAAATTATATTGAGATAATTAAGTGTTATGTAATCAAATCTTAGAGCATTATATATCACATAGGCAAATGTAGCTATTTATGAACTGCATCCTTTACAGTTCTTTCTCACACAGTATCTTTGAATTACACAATCTACACAAGTTGGGTGAATTTTCACCCAAATATGAGCCTAAAGTTAAATTTTGTTGAAAACCCTAGCACACAAAAATCAATTATTTGCATGAATGAGCATCCCAGCAGCAGCAGCAGCCTTACTTATTTCATGAGCCCTCTTTCTCTTCTTCACTCCCAATCTCACTCCGAAGAGCTTTGGCCCTTCCTCCGCCTCCGCCTCCGCCTCCTCCTCCTCCACCAAATCAAGAAGTTGTTTGCATTTCTTCTTCATGAAGGCCAACTCCGAATTCAAGACTCCATTCTCTTGCTTAAGCCTTTTGTTCTCATCAATGAGGCTTGTGAATTCCGACGAGGATGAGGTCGATGATGATCGCTGCTCCTCGTCCTTCGACTGTGGCGGTGCTGCTTGTACATTCTGCTGTGGCTTGTTGTACCACGCCTTTCTCCGGCGGATCTCGCAGAGTTGGTCCCTTTCACCTTTCCGGAACATGTCGTTGCTGAACTCCCATCGGTTGGTTGCAACTTTGTGAAAACCCTATAGGTATAATTTACCAAATAGATTAATGATTTCAAAATTAATCGATAAATAAAATGAAATTATTAACAATATTAGTAATTTATATAATTGGGTAATGAAATTATCTATAGGTAGATGATGATAGGGCTTCTCCAAAGCACGTGGTTATGCCACTAGATTAATTTGAATGATGGATATATATACAACCACCATGTTATATTGTTATATATATATGGTTAATTACTTTTGCAAGTAGTCCCTAAAAGCTGCTTAATCTTCCTCCTAATTTCCTGATTATATTAAATCACAAACACGTACACGTCTTTAGTATAATGTAAATTATCTAATATGTAGTATTATTCTAAAAATAAATCGTGTTCATATATAATCACACGAAATTAAGTTTAATTATTTAAAAGGGGTCCATTAAATTATTTTTTCTCGACAATATGATTAAGACAAACGATTATGATTTATGAACCATTGGTTTAATATAACAAAAGAAAATCACCCAACTTTTTGAAACGAAATAGGGGCAAGTTTTATTAAATACCATGATCATATATAAATATATAAATAACCTCTATCACGAGAAGTATAATAGTACTACTAATTTTCTTAGATAATAAAACAATTGCAACCAATATCAAGAAATCAAGACCAAAAAAATGAAAAGTGCATAATTAACAAATTTAAAAAAAACTTACATAAGTGTTGAGCTGCCTAACAAAGCTGGAGAAATTGCTGTGTTTGAAGAGGGTTGGCAGCAAATCTCTAGCAAACTCCGCCGGCTGCCACACCACGAAAGCCGTGCCGTCGGTGTTCCACGATACGACGTCGTCCGTCTCCGGATCCTCCACCAGCATGTACGTCTTCAGCAGGAACGGCGGCGGCGACGCTTTCCTCAAGTACTCCACCACCGCCTTCTCCCGCTCTCCTGCCTCCATCATAAATATACTATATACACTTCTGTTTAATTATATATGTGTTAGTTACAACTTCAAGGTGTTTTAACTAATTAGTTAGTTCTAGAGAGAGAGTTAGGCGGAGAGGTGGTGGCGGAGGGCGGCGGAGAAGAGAAGCAGGGCGGTTAGAAACTCCCAACCCCAGCAATAGAAGCCCAACACGACTGATCCACAGTTCATGAGAAATGCAACACCTACTTTAATTTTCTCTCTCCTTTGATCACACAAACAACCAAATCGCCCTATATCTATATATATTTGTGTGTGAACGTAATACTCCTATTTAATTAATTGTGTTTATGACTGTTTGTGAATTGTGTGAGAGAGAATTCTGAAGATAAATTAACGTGTTAAGTGTAAACACAACTTTTATAATGTGGTATGTATTTCTTTCGTGTACACGTCCATTAGTAAATAGACGAATTGAAGTTGGAATTTAATAAAGAAGATAGATAGATTGGTGAATTTTGGGAGCAGACAGATGACTTTTGGTAGCCAATGATTTTCAACTTTGAAAGTCCAGTCAAGTTTTTTTAATATTCATGGAAATGCTCAACCCCCTCCAACTTCTAACAGATTACATCACAATTACTATGTTAATAATGGATTTATTTTAGTTAATCCATCTAATTAGTCTTTCAGAGAGGATTTTGATTTTTCTGATGTAGTAATTGTTTATTAAACTAGCTTGATTAGAGGGAAAAAAAATCTTCTAGAAGGCAAGGCGTGGTCTTCTTATTAGATTATAAAGTGTAAAACTAATTAATGCGCAAAACCATAGAATACACGTCGATAAACAATAAATATTATATGATCAAAATATTAACACAACGTTTTTTGTAAAAAAAATTATGTATATAGGAGTAAATTTTATTTTCTCTACATACAATTGCACAGACTGTAATCAAGCACATAATCATTCATTTGAATTCCTAGTAATTAAGGAGCTAAGGTGGGGTAAACAGAATTTATTAATCTATAGATATACTTGATTTAAATTGTTCCAACTTAAACTTGATTATGATTCCATATTCTTTGCTACAGGTGACCTTTGTTGACTTTAAGACATTACCCTCTCTCTCTCTTCTCCCATTTAATCATATGTCTAGATTATCTCTTCCTAATTAAGATACGACATTAACTGCATTTGGCCACTAATCCAATTCAACATCATAATGAATGAAAAAAAGAGGGATATTGTGTTTTTCCTGAAAAAAATCGATTATTTTGTAAGAAATCGCTTTTTATATCTAGTTATCCACTTCAGGCTGAGCATTTTTTATTTATCAAAAAACAATATCTAGTTATCCAAAAACGAGATTTAGTGAGCTACATTTTGATCAGCAATTTAGGAAAATTACTAGGTCTCACAATTTTGGTGTGCAAATGTCGAACAACATAACATAACTGCTCGGTACATGTCCGAACAATTAGCGACTACGAGACCATTATTGTACTTAATTAGTAATTGACTCATTCCCTACAACTGATCCTCTTGGTCCGAATTTCCAATAACAGCTGTATAACACAAAATTGAGACACAATTATTTGTCTGCATTGAAATTTTTTTAACGCGGACGAGTCACATCATTCGACTAGTCGAGATTAACCTCTATGCACTAGTAATATGGACATACGAGTGTATAAAAACGAGTTAATTATTGCTTCGTGAATAAAGAATAACCGATCCTCGTTCAATATTTGTGGACTGCAAGGGAAAGTTAAAACGAATCTATATGTACGACAATGTGACGTTTAATTAATTTAAATAGGTACCCTAAAAATCAGGACAACAAAGAGTTCAGTCCAACTCTTCATATCATGGCAATCAAGATAAGGATTAATAAAAATTCACGAAACAAGGGATAGAGATAAAAAATCGAAATTTTGTAGAATTTGGTAAGTGGAAAATGATGAATCTTCGAACCACGTCAATTACGTGTTGAACGACTCTGTATTCAGCTTTAAATTCAATTTATCTTATCCAATCCCATTTTTTAATATAATACCATATGTCCATATGAATCACTATTAATTCAAATCAGAGGAGTACATCATTAATTTATCACATAAATAAAAAAAAGGAATAAGCCAATATGTTAGTAAGATTTACGGAAACGTGAACAACCGGATATACTAAAAGACGTGAATAACACTTTCAAATCAAATCAGTTTAGTGGTTCTACCAATATTTGATCGGATATAGTTTTAGAAGTTGCGTAAGCTGATTCTCAGATAGCACTTTGAACCGAAAAAAGATCAATAAGAAGAGACCTGAAACGAAAAATCGTGTCTCTTCACGAAGCATTGTGTCTCTTCCATTTCTTAACTGATTTTAACAGTTTTAAGGAGTTTCGAAAATTGCAAATCAGTCCTTCGACTATCAGAAATTATATTTCCGGATGAATTTTCTACACAGCAACTTTAATGGAAATAGAAAATTTTCTACACAGCTCGACCCCAGCCAGGGGCTCTGCCCCTTGGACCCCGCAACTCGGGGGCGCTGCCCCCGTACCCTCGTCTAATCATAATGAATTCAAATAAGCGTGCACTCCGCATTTCCAAACTTATATGATGTCTCATTATGATAATATTGATCAATCAAGTTAATCCAATTACACTAAAATAATCAACATGATAAACGCATTTTTTTTTATTATTTGTTTTTTGTCTACGGAATAATAGAAAAATGTGAACGTATTAGAAAGTTCTTAATTTAGTTGGGCAGCTGTGCATTCTTGACATCAATGTTCTCCCTCTTTTTTTATGTATATAAATACATTAATTATATGAGACAAATTAAAACCTGAAAATTCAAAATGTTGCACCTTATTTTCTTACAATGCATGTATAATTCACACATAAATTGGAAAATCAAGGCAAAATAGATGCATCTGCAGTGGGGAAACCCGCACCCCATTTTTGTTGATTTTCCCTACTCGATCGAACATGCCGGTTACCCACACCCAACCTGTATTTTGAATTGTATTATATTAGACAAGTTTATTCCTATGTAAGTATAAAATATATTAACCAAAAAAAACACAAATTTCAAAAATATTCACAAATTTGAGTCAGACTATATAGCAGGCTGTAAATTTAGGAACATAGTAAAAGATTAATTGTAAATCAATTAGTTATTAATTGGATTTAGGAATATCAAAATTTAAAATTTAAGAACATATATATATTCACTATTCATGAACATGAACTTTGAATTCCAATCCGTTGCATGCTTTTATGTGTAGTATCTTATTTTGAGTCGCCTAATTCATCATGAAATTGAAAAGTGATGGATCCGCGAATTTCTGATGTTAGTAAAAGCTGGTAGAGAATGAAACTACAACACACAGAATTTACGTGGTTCGATTTACTGAAGTAAATCTACGTCCACGGGAAGAAGGGAGGGCAAGATTGTATTGCTTGATCTGGGATTACAGCTTACAACACAGACTTGCTATATGATTTTATCTCTAGAGAGCTTAACCCTCTTCTATCTGATCTAAGTTCTATTTATATCTTGAACTAAGATCGTGGCTTGCATCACCACCCTAAGTCGTGGATGTCGTGTAGGTCATGGCCTAAGATCGTGGATGTAGCGTAGGTCATGGCCTACGATCGTGGCCTGAGTTGACACCACGTGGTAGTGGGTGTGTTGGACATCCTGTATGGGTCCACTAACTCCTTGTTCGGTCGAATACTGAGACCGAACTGCTTTGGTTGCCGATCTGAGAGTAGAGCTTGATGCCGACCTGAGAGCAGAGCTTGATTGGATGGCTTTTACCGAGCTGTAGGCTGAGGCCGAACTCTTTGGTAAGGCCGAACTCATACTCCTGCTTTGGTTGCCGATCTGAGAGCAGAGCTTGATAGGTTGGCTTTTACCGAGCTGTAGGCTGAGGCCGAACTCTTTGGTAATGCCGAACTCATACTCTTCCTTGGGCTTTGGGCTGATGGGCCGTCATTGCTGTTGGGCTTGTTTAGTACGCACCCCATCACTACCCCCCCCGAAAAGCGAAGTGAATCACTTCGGCGAAGCGAGTCACTTCGGCATTCTGAAAAAGGGGACGGGGGAGGCTGAAGTCAGGGGACGTGCCCTGCGCGTGACTGCATTAAATGCGGCATTAAATGCGACAGTAAAATCCGGCCGTCGAATCCTGAAAAGGTGGGATATGAAACGGTGCGATGATTTGAAATCTTTTCCAAATCTGATAAATACCGCCTTTCTTCATCATTTGAACACCTTTGCTATTGGCTTCTTCTGCACTCTCTATCTTTTGCGTGAAAAATTTCCTTCCGCTTTCAAAAATTTCCTCAGGATTTCTTCAAACTTTCAAAGAGTAAGAACCATGTCTGCTTCTTCTTCGTCTGAGTCTGGTAGCGGTAGAAAAGGGGGTAAGGGGTCTTCTAGCCGGAAAGAATCCGGGGAGAAGACCGTAGAGTATTTTCACAGTATCTTGAGTAAGGATACTGTGATATCCCTTTACGAAAAATACTCTTTTCCTGGGGGGAAGGCGGTGGTTCCCGACGATGATCATAGGGCTAACGACCCGCCGGAGGGTTATGCCACCGTTTACGAAGCCTGCTTAGAATGCGGGCTTCGTTTCCCTCTTCCCCCACCTTTTGTAGAGCTTCTTGATTTTTTTCAACTCCCTTTAGGTCAGGTGACTCCGAACTCTTGGAGGCACTTGTCGGCTTTTGCTGCCGAACTCCGTAGGCTAGATAAGGATCTGTCTCTGCGGGCAATCCTTAATTTTTTCCAATTTAAAAGGAAGGGATCTTGGTTTTACTTGATCCCCTTACAGCCTTTTAGGGCATTCTGCAAAACCAAGTGGCCGAAATGGCAAAACCGCTTCTTTTTTTATAATAGGACAGCGGCTCCGGGCTTCCCCTGGAGAGGGCCGAAGTCCGTGATTCCTCATCCTCGGTTAGAACCATTGGCCGAGCTCGATGGCGAGCTCAACAAGATTCCCGTAGTTAGGAAACAATACACGGAGTCTGAGCTCGTCAAGGGCGACGTCGTGTTCGACATCTCGTCTTCGGACGAAGAGGCCGAGGGTGAGGATTTTTCTTTACCTTTATGTTCTACTGCTTTAACGAAGAAAACTAACCTTGCTTTCTTGCTTTTTGGCAGTGTACATGCTGAACAAGGCTACCCGAAAATCTTCGGAGTCCAAGGAGCCGGAGAGGCCGAAAACCACCAGCTCGGCGTCTGATGCCGAGAGGACTCCGAAAAGGCAAAAAACCTCTTCGGATCCGAAGAAGCCGGAGTCAACTTCGGCAAAGGGGAGGGGGAAGGCCCAGAAGCCCCCGAGAGCGCCAGAGAAAGACGTGGTCTTGGCGCCTCCTTCGGAACATATCTGTGAGCCGTTTTTATGGCCCACGGACTTCGCCGAGGTGAATTCTCTTCTTGATTTTCTGGCCTTGCTTTTTTCCTGTATTTTTTGTGGTCCCTTTGTTGACTTTTTTCTTTATTCATTTTCAGAGGAACGATATGCTCTCCAAGCTCGTCGCCGTCGAACTCTCCAAAGCGTCCAATGACTATGCTGAGATGCAGAGGAAGTTGGCGGCTGCTTGTCATCGGGCCGAACAGGCTGAGGCTAACTTTGAGAAGGCCAGAGCTGCTAGGATTTCGGCCCAGGATGAAGCTCAGTTTGCCAAAAACCAGCTCGTCATCCAGCGGGAGCAGACGAAACGTCTGGATGCTGCTGCCGTGGTTGCCCAAGGGGAGGCTCTCCGTGTTTACACGGAGAAACTCTTTTTGAGCAGCCAGTTCTCGGCCTTTGTCGGTAGTCTGGTAAGGCTAATTGCCGATAAGGGCGAGCAGGGGGCCGACGTCGTGCTGCCTCTGTACAGCCGAGAGATAGCGGCTCGGCTTCAGAATCTGCCGCTCCTTGAGGAGCTCGCTTCATCTTCGGTCCTGCTTTCTGCAGACCGAGTCCGGAGTTGTCGAGCTGATCGGGACGAGAACCTGGAGGCTATCTTTGCCTCCGTGGGACCCGTTTCACCCGCTTCGACTTACAACGGAGAGGGTGAGGCCGAGCCGCTGGAGCGGGAGGCCGAAGTCGATCAGGCCGGGCATCCGGAGAAGGAAGCCGATCAGGAGGCGGAGGCGAGGCCGGCAGGAGGCGAGGCTGAGGCTGAGGTAGCCCAGGAGAAAGAAGCTGTACCAGACCGAGGAGCCGGAGACGAAGCTGGCGGAGTATGATTTCGTCTCCCTTCTCTTAGTCTAGTTTCTTCCTTGTAAAATGGCCTTGAAGCCCTAGTGTAAAAAATTTTCCTTGTGAATGAAAAATTCTCTACACCTGTCTTCGTATAGCTTTTCGTACTCGCCTTTATTCCTGTTGTATTTTACTATCTGCTCGGTACAGCTGCCGAACTAATATAGCTGCTTTGTACCCAAGGAGATGGAGATACTTCACTGGAAACGGCTGTACTCTTCGGCTTTGGACGAAGCTGAGAGAAGAGCTATAGCCGATCAGACGAAGAATGACGAGCTTCTGGCTCGTTTAGTGAAGCTGGAGGCCGATATCAAGGACTTAGAGTCCGATAAGAAAGATCTGGAGGCCGAGCTGAATACGGCCATTGCTGAGAGGACTGCGTATGAGGATTACATCCGTGTGCGCGGGGGAATGACCATATCAGATGTTCAGAGTCGAGTTGACGAACTGTGGGAGGAATATCATGTACTCCGTATGAACAATGTGCTGGAGAGCCCGGCTTGCCAACAAGTTGTGACATCACTGCGGCGTTGGGCTTCTCGGTACAACATTGTTCTTTCTCGGCGCCCCTCCATAGAAAGATTCCTTCGGCATATCGCGCCAACAGATGCTCGCACTCCAGATCAAACCTCTGGTTCCCTTGTTCAAAATCCTACTCCCAGCCAACAACGAACTCCGGAACAGCCGGAAACGTCAAGACGAGAACGGGCTCAGGAGCAACCGGAATCGTCAAGACAGGGACGGACTGAAATTCGCCGAGGAGTTGTGACTATGAGCGAGCAAGATCAGCAGATGCTTATTGCAGAGACTCTTCATCGCCGAGGTGTTAGGACTTCTCGGGCTCGGGGAAGAGGCGTTGGGTCGAGGATAGCATCTCGTCGACCTGCTTATTCTTCATCTGCTCGGAACAACCGAACTCGGCTTCCAGAGGATTTTGCAGATAGGTGGCTTAACTTCAGCAACCCTGGACAGTAGAATAGTCCTTTGTAATAGCGTAACGCCATTTTGTAGGGTAGCGGAGTTGTATGCCGAACAAGATTTGAAAAATGAAATTTTGTTTTCGCTTCTAACACTGTATTTACAGCTTAGCGAAAAAATTTCATCGTACTTGTCCTCGGTCTTATGAAGTAAACTTCTTTGACCGGACTTGGTCCTTGGTCTTATGAAGTAAACTTCTTTGACCGGACTCGTCTTTGGTCTGATGAAATAAACATCTTTGACCGGACTCGTCTTTGGTCTGATGAAATAAACATCTTTGACCGGACTTGGTTTGTGTTCTAATTTGGCGATTTGTCGCCGGGATCGAACTTTCCCTTGTCCTAATTCGGCGAGTTTTATCGCGTGGATCGGACTTTCCCAGTTAACCGAAGTGGTCTTATGCAGTAAACCTCTTTGACTAGACGTGGTCGTCCCCGGTCTTATGAGGTAAACTTCTTTGACCGAACTTGGTCGTCCTAATTCGGCGAGGTTTATCGCGTGGATCGGACTTTCCCTTATTGCAGTTCGTTTCAGACGAAGTGCTTGTTAAGCTGAATTGCGGTCTTGTATCCTCCTTGGAAGCTTGGACTCACAATCGTTTGCTTATTGCAGTTCGTTTCAGACGGACTGCTTGTTAAGCTGAATTGTGGTCTTATATCCTCCTTAGAAGCTTGGACTCACAATAGTCTTTAATAATCGATCTAAAAAGGGGATCAGTCTTTAAAGAACGATATACCTTGGTACCATTTGTAAGAGACGACAAGCACATAGAGACAAAACACATAGAGAAAAAATGAAAAAGACGAAAGAAAAAACTTAACTTTTTTTAAAAAAACGACAAGTAAAAGGTACAAGTAAAAAACAAACAAATAAAAACACATACCCCTATGACCGAACTAGACACGAGACGGACTGACCGGACTTGTCTCTTATAAGTGGAACTTCTTGAGGTTGGAGACGTGCCATGTTCGGGGTACTTGTTCTCCTGACATGTGAGTCAATTTATAAGACCCTTTGCCGAGGACTTCTGACACCCGATATGGACCCTCCCATGTGGGTTCGAGTTTGCCCAGCTTTTCTGCTCGGCTTACTTCGTTGTTTCTCAAGACGAGATCTCCCACTTGAAATTGAAGCTTTTTCACCCTTTGGTTATAATACCGGGCTACTTGCTCCTTATACTTGGCTGCTTTTATGCACGCCAATTCTCTTCTTTCTTCGGCGAGATCTAGTTCTGCTCTCAGTCCGTCGTCATTCATTTCTGAGGAGAAATTTAGAGTTCGGGGACTGGGTACGCCGATCTCCACCGGAATTACGGCTTCAGTGCCGTACACCAGACTATACGGAGTTTCACCGTTGGAGGTTTTGGGCGTAGTTCGGTAGGACCATAGGACTTGAGGGAGATTTTCTACCCATTGTCCTTTGGCTTGTTCTAACCGGGCTTTTAACCCTTTCACCAGAATCCGGTTCGTTACTTCCGTTTGTCCGTTTGCTTGGGGATGGGAGACCGAAGTGAACCGCTGTTGAATGTTCAGCTCTTGGCACTAATTCTTGAACGTCTTGTCGGTGAACTGGGTCCCATTATCCGAGATGAGGATGTGGGGTATGCCAAATCGGCACACTATGTTCTTCCAGACGAAGTCCAATGCCTTTGAGCTCGTTATCGTAGCTAATGGTTCCGCCTCCACCCACTTCGTGAAGTAGTCCACGGCAACGATAAGGAATTTCATTTGCCGAGGAGCTTGAGGAAGTGGTCCCACTATGTCTATGCCCCATTGCATGAAAGGCCAAGGGCTTTGCATAGTGTATAGATCGGTCTGCGGCATCCTTGGGACATTTGCATGAATTTGGCACTTCGTACACTTCTTGACGAGCTGCACTGCCTCTTGTACCATGGTTGGCCAATAATATCCCCATCTCAGAACTTTTTTAGCTAAAGCTCTGGCTCCGATGTGGCTACCGCACGATCCTTCATGAACTTCTCTGAGGATGTAGTCCGTCTCTTCTGGTCCTACGCACCGCAATAACGGCTGGAGGTAAGACTTTCTAAAGAGGACTCCTTCATGAAGTTCGTACCGAAGTGCTCGGCACGTGATCTTCCGAGCTTCTCTCTTATCCTCGGGCAATTGTCCTTGATCCAGATACTGCAAGATCGGCGTCATCCAGTTCGGCGAGCTAGATACTGAATGTACCTCGGCTTCATCAATGCTTCGATGCATTAATTCTTCCGCCTTTGAGCTCGGATCTGAGGCCAACTTACTTAAGGCATCTGCTCGGCTATTTTCCGCTCTGGGAATGCGGATTATCCGAAAATAGGAGAAACTTCGGCTGATGCTTTGCGCTTTGTCCAAATACTTCTTCATTCTCTCGTCACGAGCTTCACTTGTACCCAACATGTGATTTACTATGACTTGTGAATCACAATGGACTTTGAGAGATTTGACGAGCAGACTTTGCGCTAACTGGAGTCCGGCCAGGAGGGCTTCGTACTCGGCTTCATTATTAGTAGTGGGGAATAGGAAACGAAGTGAGTAGGTTACCTCGTGTCCGTCGGGAGCGACAAGTAAAATACCAGCTCCACTTCCCATCTTGTTTGAAGCTCCATCTACGAATCCGCTCCAGCAGTCCGGCGGCTCTACTTCGGATTCCAAGGGCTGTGCTAGTTCGGCATTGGCAGAATTCTTCTGTTCGGCAATAACGGGAATTGCTTGATCGAACTTCGCTTCTGCAAGAAAATCCGCCAAGGCTTGTCCCTTGATGGCTTTCCGAGGTAGATATTCAATTGTGTGCTCTCCCAACTCTATAGCCCACTTGGCGATTCTGCCTGATGCTTCTGGTTTGGTCAACACTTGCCGAAGTGGCAGATCAGTTAAGACGCATACCTTGTGAGCATAGAAGTATGGCCGCAGTCTCCTTGCTGCATTTACTAATGCTAGAGCAATCTTTTCCAGAGGTTGATACCTGGTTTCTGGACCTCTTAATGCTCGGCTTGTAAAATAGATGGGAAGCTGCTTTAGGCCTTCTTCTCGTACGAGCACCGCGCTGATGGTTTGATCCGATGCCGCTAAGTATAAGAATATTACTTCGGCTTCGGTTGGAGCAGAGAGAATAGGAAGCTCGGCTAGATAACTTTTGAGCTCGTCAAAGGCCCTTTTCTGCTCGGCTCCCCACTCGAACTTTGGTGCCTTTTTCAACACCTTGAAGAACGGCAGTTGCTTTTCGGCTGCTTGGGAAAAGAATCGATTCAGTGCGGCTAGACATCCGGTTAGCCTTTGCACGTCATGTATGGACTTCGGCATTGCCATGTTCTGAACGACTTGAACTTTTGAGGGGTTTGCCTTGAGTCCGTCCTTTGAAACCCAACAACCCAGAAACTTTCCCGAATCTACCAAAAAGGTACACTTTTGGGGATTAAGTTTGAGGTTGGCTTTCTTGAGCACGTTGAGAGTGGACTAGAGGTTGTGCTCGTACTCCGAAGTGCTTTTGCTTTTGACGACTATATCGTCAACATATACTTCGACCTCCTTTCCAATCAGGTGCCGAAAAAGCTTGTCTACCATCCTTTGATAAGTGGCTCCGGCATTCTTTAAACCGAATGGCATCTTTTTATAAGCGAAAATGCCGAAATCAGTAATGAAGGCCGTTTTTGAAGCGTCAATCTCATCCATTAAAACCTGATGGTATCCTTTGTATAGATCAAGAAAACAAAAAATTTCAAAGCCTATCAGAGCTTCTACTTTTTTATCTATGTTCGGAAGGGGATAGCAATCTTTGGGACAGTGCTTATTTAGATCGGTGAAATCTATGCACATCCGCCATCCTCCTTCCTTTTTCTTGATCATGACAGGATTGGCCACCCACGAAGGATACTTCACTTCGAATAACACATCCGCCTTCAATAATTGACGGACTTCGTCATGGATGACTTGACTTCGTTCTGCCGCAAAGAGTCTTTGCTTCTGTTTTATCGGCCGGACCGAAGGATCAATATTTAAACGATGAGTGATTACCTCGGGGGGCACTCCGGTCATGTCCAACGGAGACCATGCAAAGACGTCTTTGTACTCCTTGAGGAGCTGGATGGTTTTTTCCCGAAGTAGAGGCGTTCCCGCGAAGCCGATCTTAACCGTTCTGGATGGATCGTCTTCGTACAGCTGAACTGTCATCGAATTCGGCTCCGGTATGACTTCGGTCATTGCCTCTGACTCCGGCTGCTGTGATTGCTATGCTTGGTGGTGCCGATCTGACTGCTCGGCACTTCTAAGCGCAATTTGCAGACATTCCTTTGCTCTCTTTTGGTCACCTCGGATGACCGCTATCCCTCCCTTAGTAGGGATCTTGATGGTGAGGTGATAAGTGGAGCAAATGGCCCGAACTGTGTTGAGCCAGTCTCTTCCCAGGATGACGTTGTACGGGGACCGAGCTTTCACCACGAAAAACTCAATCATCGTACTGGAGCTAGTAGGCGCTTTCCCCACCGTGATCGGAAGGCTGATAATACCTTCAGGGCGGGTGTCCTCCTGGGCGAAGCTCTTCAGGGGAAGCGGAGCCGGACTGAGCCGAGCTGGGTCCACTTCTAGTTTGTCGAAGCACTCTTTAAAAAGAATGCTAACCGACGCTCCTGTATCCACAAACACCCTGTGGATCAGTTTGTTTGCCACTCCGGCTTGGATGACAATGGCGTCTTGGTGAGGAGAGATGGCCGGGACGGGATCAGCATCCGAGAACGTAATCACTTCGTCCTGCTTCAGCCTTTTATGCGTTGGCTCTTCTCGATTGGAGCCTCTGCGCTCTGACTTCAGGGACGACTTGGTCTTCCCGGCAGGGAGAGCGTCAATAGTCAGGATTACTCCATCATATTGCGGCTCGTCATCGTCTTCGGGATCCGGCTGCCTTTTCGGATCCTGAGGAGCGCAGTTCGCACCTCTCTGCTTCTTATTCTTCTTTGACTGCTTGCTTTGGTATTTTTTCAATGTCCCTGCCCTCACAAGAACATCGATACCTGCAGCCAAGTTTCTGCACTCCTCGGTATCGTGACCGTGGTCTTGATGGTAGGAGCAGTAGTTATCCTGGGGTCGGCGCGCGGCAGATTTCGTCATCCGCTTTGGCTTTTCGAACAGGTCAGAGTGTAGTTCGAAAATTTCCGCTCTCGGCTTGTTCAGCGGTACGAACTGAGCGGGCGGCTTCTCGGGATTGAGACGGGGTCCCAATCTGTCTTGCACCGGAGTCCTTTGAATCCTTTCAAAAGGAGTTCGGCGAGGATGTCCCTGATCGCCAAAAGGAGTTCGGCGAGGATGTCCCTGATCGCTTTGATCGGGCTTCCTCCTGTCTCCTCGGGACGATGAGCTGTCTAACGACCGTTTGCGACGGTCTGCCTCATCGGCCCGGGAGTACTGGTCCGCAATGTCCCACATTTCCTGAGCTGTCTGCGGACCGCACTCAACGAGCTTCCCGTAGAGAGCTCCGGGCAGGATTCCATTTTGGAATGCCGAGATGACAAGCAGATCGTTGAGATCGTCTACTTGCAGGCATTCCTTGTGGAATCTTGTCATAAAGTCGCTGATTTTTTCGTCGCGACCTTGACGAATGGAAAGCAGCTGAGCCGAAGTGATTCGGGCTTCCGCTTTCTGAAAGAACCTCCTGTGGAAGGCATCCATTAGATCTCGGTAAGATCTGATGCTGCCCTGGGGGAGGCTATCGAACCACCTTCTCGCGTTCCCGATGAGCAGCTCGGGAAACAGCTTGCACATGTGGACCTCGTTGAGACCCTGGTTCGCCATGTTATACTGATAGCGCCCCAAGAAATCGTGAGGGTCCACGAGCCCGTCGTAAGTCATCGACGGAGTTCGGTAGTTCTGTGGTAGGGGAGTTCGGGTGATGTCGTCCGAGAACGGAGTCTTCAGTGCTCCGTAGACGGCGAATCCGATATCTCGTCGGTATGGAGGAGATTGAGTTCTCCTGTGATTCCGGTACCGAGGAAGAACAGGAATGTGTCGGGGTTGAGGATTCTTCTTCCTGGAGGACACGGCACTACTGCGGTAGTGACTTTCATGTCTGGATGAGGAAGGAGAATCCTCCGTTTTCGTCTTCGGCTCTTGGCTCTTTTGCAGGAAGGCTAAGAACTCATCCTGCTTCTCAGCCAAGAACAGCTTGACAGCCTCATTCAAATCAGGCTGCTGGGAAGACTCAGTGGGACGATTTTTGGAGCGGCCTGTTCCTTCGCCATGAGAACTGGTGGTGGATTTATCCCTAGGCTGTTTTCCAGACCTATGGGATGGATTGGCTTCCTCCTGGTTCTCACGGGCAGGAATACGGGTACTCTGCGATCTGGTATGCATTTTTTTGGGTGGAAAAAATGGATCAAAAATTCGCTTTATCACAAATTTTGTTCTCTATGTTCCCACAGACGGCGCCAGTGATGGATCCGCGAATTTCTGATGTTAGTAAAAGCTGGTAGAGAATGAAACTACAACACACAGAATTTACGTGGTTCGATTTACTGAAGTAAATCTACGTCCACGGGAAGAAGGGAGGGCAAGATTGTATTGCTTGATCTGGGATTACAGCTTACAACACAGACTTGCTATATGATTTTATCTCTAGAGAGCTTAACCCTCTTCTATCTGATCTAAGTTCTATTTATATCTTGAACTAAGATCGTGGCTTGCATCACCACCCTAAGTCGTGGATGTCGTGTAGGTCATGGCCTAAGATCGTGGATGTAGCGTAGGTCATGGCCTACGATCGTGGCCTGAGTTGACACCACGTGGTAGTGGGTGTGTTGGACATCCTGTATGGGTCCACTAACTCCTTGTTCGGTCGAATACTGAGACCGAACTGCTTTGGTTGCCGATCTGAGAGTAGAGCTTGATGCCGACCTGAGAGCAGAGCTTGATTGGATGGCTTTTACCGAGCTGTAGGCTGAGGCCGAACTCTTTGGTAAGGCCGAACTCATACTCCTGCTTTGGTTGCCGATCTGAGAGCAGAGCTTGATAGGTTGGCTTTTACCGAGCTGTAGGCTGAGGCCGAACTCTTTGGTAATGCCGAACTCATACTCTTCCTTGGGCTTTGGGCTGATGGGCCGTCATTGCTGTTGGGCTTGTTTAGTACGCACCCCATCACTACCCCCCCCGAAAAGCGAAGTGAATCACTTCGGCGAAGCGAGTCACTTCGGCATTCTGAAAAAGGGGACGGGGGAGGCTGAAGTCAGGGGACGTGCCCTGCGCGTGACTGCATTAAATGCGGCATTAAATGCGACAGTAAAATCCGGCCGTCGAATCCTGAAAAGGTGGGATATGAAACGGTGCGATGATTTGAAATCTTTTCCAAATCTGATAAATACCGCCTTTCTTCATCATTTGAACACCTTTGCTATTGGCTTCTTCTGCACTCTCTATCTTTTGCGTGAAAAATTTCCTTCCGCTTTCAAAAATTTATATTGAGATGAGAGTCTCACACTGAAGCTTTACCGATTAGTGGTCTAGCGCCAAGCGAGGTGAGGACTGCCGCAAGATGAAGTTTGAAGTTTGAAGTTTGAAGTTTGAAGTTTGAAGTTTGAAGTTGAAGTTGAAGCAAATGACCAGAAATATGGGAATTCAAAATCAGAATGAGTGAGAACATATAAGTTACAAAATTATAGTTTGACTGTATGCTATAGGAAAATTTGGAAATTGAAATCTAAAATGTTAAACATTTATGTCATGTGGGTAAATTTCTAATTAATCGTGTAATTCGCCATTAGTTGATATACCTGATACTAGAATAGATACACCCAATACCTAATTATATTTCAACAACTATACTATCCGATAGGGTATCCAAACTAGACGAGTATGGAGTAATAGCATCCACAATGGGGCGCCCTATAGTCTGCCCTATAATGTGCCTTATGCTCTGTCACATCAACATTTTATCCTCTTACCAATTCACCTGCAGTGTGATGCCCTCTAGTCCGTCCTAAGCATTTTATGTATTTGAATATTAAAACACTACAAAAATTGGAAAAAAAACTTGATTTCATTGAAAATTCAAACATTACAGTACGAAATAAAAAAAACTATAAATTCTCAACGGCGGTTACGGTCACAAACTTCTTCAATCATGTCGTTCATGAGCTGAGCATGGTCTTGTTGGTTGCGCATTGATGCCTGTCTAGATAGAACCTCATTGTAGCCCATAGATAATCCTCGAACGTGGGGCGGGGTCGCCGTGCTGGAGCTAGATCCAGCTTCATCATCGCCCCAATCGGTGACTGTTCCACCTTCATGTTCGACTATCATGTTATGCAAGATGATGCGCGCATACATGACATCGGCTATGACTTCCTTGTACCAGAAACGCGTCGGACCTTTCACTATTGCCCACCGCGCTTGGGGCACACCAAATGCCCGCTCCACATCCTTTCGCGCAGCCTCTTGCTTTTGCGCAAATAAAACTCTCTTGTCACCCATTGGGCAGCTGATCGTCTTCACAAAAACAGGCCATCTTGGGTATATGCCATCAGCCAAGTAGTACCCCATATGATATTGGCGTCCGTTGGCAGTGAACTCGATGGTCGGGCCGTTGCCATTGCATTGCTCGGTGAAGAGGTTAGATGAGTTGAGGACGTTGATGTCGTTGTTCGACCTCGCTACACTGAAGTAGGCATGCCAAATCCAGAGCCGATGGTCAGCGACGGCTTCGAGGATCATCATCAGGTGGCTGCCCTTGTATCCACTGTAAATTGACCTCTCCACGCCGTCGGGCAATTCTTCCTAGCATTCCAGGAAAGTTGTGCGCCGTCTTGTGCATCTTCATCAGGGTCTGGCAATCCACAACAGTCGGCTTTCACAAATATGTGCTGCTATAAGCCTCCACAACTCCCCTACAAAAATTCTTCAGGCATTCGCGGCTAGTTGTCTCCCCGACGTGAAGGTACTCGTCGAACATGTCCGCCGTGGTGCCGTAGGCCAACTGCCGGAGCGCAACCGTGCACTTCTGCAACGGCGTAAGTCTGGGTCTGCCGATGCCATCTTCCTGATACTGGAAGTATTCATCACGTGCCTCCAACGTTTGGACGATGCTAAGAAAAAGATCTTGTCGTATTCTAAAACGGCGGTGAAAAACCGTCGGGCCACACTGTGGTTCCTCGGCAAAATAGTCTACGAACAGACGTTGGTGAGCTACGTCGTGCTCGCGGCGAACAAACGTCCGACGTCGAATCGGCCTCGGGATCTGCTTCGCCGCTTCACGCTCGCGCTCCATTTCGGCCAAGCATTCCGCCGCAGCCTTATGAACGCAATCGAATAAGGCCCGAGTCACGGCTCGAGTAATTCCCTCCGAGGTACTCCAGTCGTCGCCGGATCTCATTATTTTTAGTGAGAAAGATTGGGAGAGAAATATTAGTGTGTGGGGAAAGTGAGAGATGGGAGAGAAAATTTGGTGTGGAAAATGGAATGAGAAATGAGATTTAAATAGATAAGAAATTCAAAAAAAAGGAAAACGCGTTGCATCGTCCGCGTGACTCGCAGTGGGGCGGACGATGCGTGTTGCGACGCCATCGTCCGCGGACGATGTATAGGGCACGGACAATGCATCGGGCATCGTCCGCAGGGCTACAGTGGCGGACGATAGCCCGCCCGATGCATCAGGCGGACGTCCGCCCCACTGTGGATGCTCTAATAATTGAAAACTTATTCGATACCCCTTAGTGCTTGAATATTACTTTAATCGGTAATATTGATACCAATATTCACTTTGATAAATCACACACGCGGGTAAAAAGATAGTACCACTATGTTAACTGAGTCTTTCTTTTTTTACTTCATTAAATGACTCTTTCTTTTTTTACTTCAAATAAAATAAATATCAACAGTTACAATAAAACTTCAGCAAAAAATTATTATTCGTTTATTATCAAAGGTAAAATTATAATTGACTTATTGATGGCGAAGCATTACGTTTATCTTTAAATAAAATTCATACAAAAAGATTGAAACCCAACCCTAAGTAAAGTAAGTCGGAAGATTCAGCGTCACTTTTAGACAACTGAGTTGAAATAACTATATACTTCGTCGAAGTTTTGGATTTTTGTTATTTAGTTTATTGATTCATTGTACATGTATACTCTCACTGTCGGAAAGTACAATTACTTTATTTGATATGAGACTGACATTGAGCATAGTCAAATTACATATCCAATGTAATAATTGTTTGAACTACTATAATCTTCCGACAGTTTGGTAATTGGATGGGTGATGGGTCTATCACTATTTTGTTTAAGTTTTATCAAGTGTATCATGATTAAGTGTAAATTAATTTAAGTTAATATCCTTCAACTATGTCTAATCAAGGGACTGTATTAATATTTTTTTATATGATGTCTAATAAAATGTGCTTATTGTATAATTGATAGTAGTAGTTCTTAATTACTAATTAATTAGAGCGAATCGAATAACATAGCAATAAATTTCAATATTTCATTAGACATTAAAGGTATCTATCATTTGTGAAACCATCACAAATTTCACCAACCTAGATTTGATTTATATATACAACTACAAATTTTGCACGATATAAAATTTGATATCACCTTAAAAATTCTTTAATTCCAATTTAACAACGAATTGCAATTCAGTAATATATTAGAAATTCGATTATCCATATACAAAAATGAAAATTTATATCCTCTCTTTCAGAAAAGAAAAAAAAAACTTAATTGACAAATAAAGACTAATGGAGTATGTTAGTACAAATAATATTAATTTGTTTGCACCGCCCGAATGAAAATTAAGTTTTGCTTATCATCTAAGTAACACTTTTGACACTAAAGTTTTAAATCAGAGTTGTGTACTTGTGGTTATAGATGATAAAATGCTGAAAGTTCATACTATAAATTATATACTCCACTAACTAACATTAAATAGTAAAAAAATGTACTCTTTTAATCTCAAAAGAATATTCAATCAAGGTTTGTCACGAGTTTAATGCAAAATTGATAAAGTAACACAGAAGGAGAGAAAAAAATAATTAAAGTATTATTAATGGAGAATAGTCTCACTTCATTAAAGATAAAAGAGTTTAAAAAATTAGAAAATGCATATTTTTGTATGGTGGACTAAAAAGAAAAGAGTGTATATTCTTGTAGAACAGAAAGATTATTAATTTTTATATAAAAATAAACAGTGAAAAAAAACATAATAAGCAAATGTAGAGCAAATTGAGAAATGTAGCTTGGGTGAAGCTATCACAAATTTGACAAACCAATTTTCGATTTAGTTTAAAAGAATAAATTTATATAATAAACTTGTAATAAATAAAAATTAAAGCACTTATATTTAGTAATTATATATGGACAATAATGGTCATTACCACACCACCGGTGAAAACACTAGTACGAATTTTCGACGTGCATAATCATAATAAAATGACAAATACCGTTTGCATAAGCGGACATTAAATGCGTAGATATTTAAAAATTATTAACAAATATTAATTTTTTTAATTACATGATAAGAGTTTAATTGAGATGATCAATGCCTTGTCTCTTGTGTTCACAACATGAGATAGAGCAAAGGAAACCCTTTTATATGTATGAGTTGGCCAAGTGATAGAGATGTTAATAATGTCTGAGGTCAAAGGTTTCAGGTTCGAGTCTTCCGTTTGTGACCTTTAAATTTATATTCATTTTACCATAAAAAAGGAGGAGGCCACCTCTTATAAATTTAACCAATATTACTTATATTCAAAGTTATATTTTCGAAGTTAGAACTTGTTTACTTGACTATAATTGAAAACTTACTCAAAATTAAGCCAGTAACAGTTAAAAGATTGAAAGTTGTAACCTACATAATAACAAGTTAAAATTGAGTATAAATTCGAAATTTTGAAGGTTCAAGCTATGTAAAAGAATAAATCAGAGTCGCGACTTTAACTTGAAAATTGCTGAAAGTTCAGATTGTAAACTACAATTAATTTAAATTAGCAAAAACAGTTATAAAGTACTATAAAAAAAACAAAACGCTGACAATTATGCAAAAAGCATAGTAGTAATAAACAAAACCAGACCTTTGCAACTAATCAGTTTTTGGCCTCTTACAAGTATGGGTTGGAGTGGGGAAATATATGAACCATCCTAAATTGTATAATCAGTCTGTTGTTATATCAATAAATAAATTGTCTATTTTAATGTTTTTTTATATATCATAAAGACTAAAGTTCAATATTGGTCTCTTACATTTACATTTGCTATAAAATTCTTTTTGGTCTCATACATTAAGTTTGTGACCTTTTGGTCCCAAACATATTATTTTGGTACCTTTTGATTTCAAACATATTGTTTTGGTCCAAACTAATCATTTTCTGTTAAAATTAACAGTCAAAATGTTTGATCAATTAAATAACTTAATTATAATCTAGGACTAAAGTCTAATTTTAGACCCTACATTTTCCATAAAATTCTTTTCGGGTCCCATACATTAAGTTTGTGACCTTGTTTGGGACCAAAATGTACCAAAACAATATGTTAGGGACCAAAAGGTCACAAACTTAATATATGAGACCAAAAAGAATTTTAGGGTAAATGTAAGAGACCAAAATTGGACTTTAGTCTATCATAAATAGCATTTGTTCTCTTACAGGCATGGGCCGTTGGAGTACTTGTTAATTACCAGCTAAAACGCATAAATGTTGGACAACCGATGATGCGTTGTATATTCACCTTCAAAATCAGCTATTTATAGGGGTGTGCATTCGGGTTTCGGTTAGGTTTTTTGCCAAAACCGAATCAAAACCGAAAACCCGAATTTAGTTCAAAATCCAAACCGAACCGAACCCGAAAAACTGAAAAATCGAAACCGAAAAACCGGAAACCGAACTTAAAAAACCGAAAAGCCCGAACAAAACCGAAAAACCCGAAAAAAAACCGAAAAACTTGAAAAAAATAAATATAATATAAATATATATTTATATATGTGTATTTTATTTTATATATACTAATAGAATATTTATATATAATATAAAATTAATAATACATATAATATATATTATATAGTAGAATATATTATAAGAATATATATTATATATAATATAATATATTAAATTAATAGAATATATATATAATTCGGTTTTTCGGTTTTTTTCTTCGCCCGAACCGAACCGAACCGAAAACCCGAAATTTTTTTATTTTTAAAACCGAACCGAAAAACCGAAAAAACCGAACCGAATTTCAAAATTTCGGTTTGGTTCGATTCGGATATTCGGTTTCCGGTTTTTTTGCTCACCCCTTGGCCTATTTATATAAAGCAATTACCAATTAATCATTACAGTCTGTATTGTGATGTGAATACTTTCAAAATCGGCTATTTATTTATAGCAATTACCAAGTGATCATTACACGTTTACATTGATCAATTATTAAACACAATGCATGAACAATGTCATTCAATTCTCAAATAAGAGCATCCACACCGGTTGAAAACCGACGTCCGTCCGTCCTTGCCGCTGTTAAGGACACCCCTATCTGCCGCTGCGCTCTTGCCGCTGGCACGGACATGCTCCGCGCCAGCGAGCAGGGCGACGTGACGCGTTTCTATTGGCAATTGACATTTTTAAAAAAAAAAATTGAAAATAATACCAAAAATTAAAAAACATATATTTTTTCGGATTCCCAAAAGCCGTTTTATTACCATTTTTTTGAATTTTTTTTGAAATTTTTTTAAAAAATTAATCCCAAAATCATCTATAAATACACACATTATTCATCCATTTGGACGAAATTCGGCCACTTATGAATTTAATTATGTAATTTTTAGTTTTTAGGATTTTAAATATGTACTTTTTAAATTTTAGGATTTTAAATATGTACTTTTTAATTTTTATGATTTTAATTATTTAATTTTTAATTTTTTTGTAATTTGTAGTATTATTCCGGATATTTTTAATGCATTTTAATTTTGTGGAAATGTTTTTATTTAAATTGAATAATAGAATGGTGGGACCCTTGAGCTTGTCCTTGCAGAAGAGCACAGATGTGAGTGTTGTGCTCTTGCTTAAGAGCAGACAGAAAAAGTGGATCCGGGTCCACATCCGTGCTCGTTGGCAAGAGCACAAATGTGGATGCTCTGAACACTGTATAATTCTGTTAAAAAAAATAATTTTATCCAATTTTATTGAGCTAAATTATGTAATTCCAAAAATTGACAAGAATGTAAAATAATGTAGCATGTATCGAAAAAATTATACTCCGTATATCGAATTACGCAATCCAAAAAAGCTATAGAAATATGATGTGTTCACTATCAATAGTGTTTACTAGATGAGAGAAATAGGACAAATATTATTATAGTGATTTATCATAAATGAAAAACAAAGTAATTTTTGTGATAAAAAAAGAATAATGGTTTTGGACGGAAAAGACTAAAGATTTGGAATGGAGTGAGTAGTGAGTATGAAAATGTGTGTATTTGTTTAGGAGATATGGTATATATTCGTAACCAATGGCAGTGAGTCCCTGCCTCCACCCCAAGATAACAAACGCCATCGTTTCCGGTGCCGGACCTCAATTCCGATTCCGAGCTCGGCCAGTTACCACTTCTTCGTATCTCTCAGCAATGGCGACCTCTCCTTCAACTCTCTCCAGCGCCCTCCTTCCTCTTCCTTCTCGGAGCAATTTAATCTTCCTCAAGGGCACCCGCCGCCGACCCGCCGGATTCTCGGGCCGTTCGAGTCAACTCCGGATTCGCAGCTCTCCGTTCCGCCTCGCCGTCGCGGCGGCGAGTTCGGGGGAGGAGCAGCCTACTTCTTCAGGTGCGTTTATATTGTTGGAGAGATTGGAATTTGTGCGATTTTGACTGTTTTTGGCTGAGTTAATTAGTGATTATTTGCATGCTTAATTTGCGCTTATGAGCTTCTATTTATGATTGCGTGTGGTGTTAGAGTTCTGAAGACCTTGATTGAGAGATTCGATATTATGTAAGCATTGTTGAGTTTGATTGAAGGCAATCGTGTGTATTATCATGAGTGACTATAGATTGTAGAAATCCTTCAAGTTAGGGCATGCTACTCATTATGTTTGATGTTCATGTTCACGTGCTTCGATTCTTCTATGTTCAGAGAGAGAGAGAGAGATAGAGGTTATTGTGCTTAGATTCGTCTATCTTAAATTTGAGCGGGGTTCTGTTCCACTTTTCCTAAAACAGAAATGCCTATCAGTTTTTTTTGCATGATTCTTAATGCAGCCAATATCTCTCTGTTGCAGCTGGGGGAATTGAGAATGTGGTAATAATAGGATCAGGTCCAGCAGGATACACGGCAGCAATATATGCGGCTAGAGCCAACCTGAAGCCAGTTGTGTTTGAGGGATTTCAGGTAGGTGGTGTTCCGGGAGGACAATTGATGACCACAACTGAAGTGGAAAACTTCCCCGGCTTTCCAGAGGGAATAACGGGTCCGGACTTGATGGATAGGTAACTGAAATCAAGAACTGCTTCTGGCCTGATCATGCCATGAAACGATTCTTAATGATCCTTTTTCTGACAGAAAATAGTCCAGATGTTGACTGTGTTTATTTGACCAGGATGCGAAAACAAGCTGAGCGCTGGGGAGCAGAATTACATCAAGAAGATGTGGAATTCATTGATTTGAAAAATAGACCCTTTACTGTGAAAAGTAGTGAACGCAAGGTGATGCTTGTTTTGGTGGTTTTCATTTCTTTAAAATCCAAACCTCCAATTTTGAAAACTAAGCTTTCAATATTTGTTTTACGTGGCCTGCAGTTTTGTTATGAATTCAATGTTATATCTTAATTGGTTACTAATGTAGTTTACTTAAAATAATTGCATGAAGTGTCCGGTGTTATTGTTGCAGTAAAATGTAAGTAAAATCATAATGATTTTTTTTACATTTTTTACCATTTTTAGTTAGTGATTTACATCATACAGCATTTCTATATCATTAATTCCACATTTTTTTGCATGTGTGTTAAGGCTTTCGATGTCTAACGTATCTAGACACAATGATCTAGGATATATTGATTCATATCTTTCCTCATCTGTCTACTCTGCATTTCATATATGAATTCAGTTCAGCATTTACTACATTCTTTGATTGGGTGTATCTCCAGCTCAAATTTTCAAAGAACCTTGAGCCTATTATAGAGTCCTTTCTTGTCTATCCAGGTAAATTGCCACAGTATTATCTATGCTACTGGAGCTACTGCAAGGAGACTGGGATTGCCTCGAGAAGAAGAATTCTGGTGTAGAGGAATTAGTGCATGTGCTATTTGTGATGGAGCATCCCCATTGTTTAAAGGCCAGGTCCTTGCTGTGGTTGGTGGAGGTGATACAGCTACTGAGGAAGCTCTGTACTTGACTAAGTATGCTCGTCATGTTCACTTACTTGTTCGTAAGGACCATCTTAGGGCATCGAAAGCAATGCAAGATAGGTAAGCACTGAACACATATGTACCTCTGCAACGTATCTTTTGAAGTTTTGTGGACTTTTTGCTTCAACAAGTGTGTTAAGGAGGGAATGGAATGGTCATTCTTACTTCCATTTGATATCTTTGTTTAGTATTTTTATTTTTATTTTTTTCTTATGAATATCAATCCCTAGTACTAGATTAGGAATACTAATTCCTTCCTCAGCCCATGCTATTAGCCATTCCTAATCCTTCTTAATTTATGTTATGACAAAAAGACCCTCATACATTTTATAACTTGACAAGTACAGCCTTTGAAGATTTAGGACATCTCTTCTATAATTGAATCACACCTCTGCGAACACTCTCTATATTTTCTCTGGGTTATATAAGAAAAAAAAAGATAAAAGGGTAATTCAGTAATACAAAATACGGAGTTTTTATTTTGGCCTAGCAATCATAGGGAATGTAATCAATCAAGGAATCATGATTCCTTTCCTTTCGTATTCCTTGTGCATACCAAGCATAAAAACTCCCAAGGTTTGTCATTCCATTCCATCCACCCCTCATTCCATTTCATCTTACCAAGCCCCTACAAAGTGTTTTGAGAATATGCTATACTTACCTCACTGTATAAATTAGTATAGCATTTTAGAACTGAAAATAGCATTTGTAGGTGTACAACTGCCTATATTACCATCAGGACATATTTATGAAAAAAAAGAATGCTGTGATTCTACTTATGGCTTCTATAAATGTATATAACTGACTGTTTTTTTTGGGCCTATTCAATTACTAATCAGCAATGTTTTTTAAGTTTCAACTACCTGAATGTTTGTTTAACAGGTTGATTATGGCGAATGTTTCAGAGTACTTAACAATCCAAATGTCACCGTCCACTTCAATACAGAAGCCCTGGATGTTGTGAGCAACAACAAAGGGCAGATGTCAGGCATATTGGTCAGAAAGATTGACACCAGTGAGGAGTCTGTTTTGGAAGTGAAGGGCTTGTTTTATGGGATAGGTCATTCACCGAATAGCCAGTTATTGGAAGGTCAGGTTGATCTCGACTCCACTGGCTATGTTTTGGTCCAGGAAGGTTCTGCTAAAACTTCAGTAGAGGGTTTATTTGCCGCTGGTGATGTGCAGGTATAGTATTGCATAGGTCCTTCTCTGACGCATTACCTTGATATCTTTATTGCACTTGACTAAAGATATGCTTTCTGCAACGAAATCCTAAATAAAGCTATTCTAGATTGAGTACCCTGGTCTTTCTGGATTGTACTCTATGACTTTTCAAGTTTGTCAGTTGTGTGACCTGTGTACCTCAGATAATTAACAAGCCGCACACCAACTGATTTTATTGCAAAACCTTAATCACCATTCTCCTCTGTCTGTTGATGTCATGAACATTTTTTTGGTCCCATTGGATAAAACTTAACCAGCAGCCTAGTTATTACTATGGCTGAAATAAACACTTCTTGAAGTCTTGAAATGTTTCAGAAACCTACAGTTTGTATTATTAAGAGTGTCATTGTATTTGTGCTTTTATAATGTATTGTATGATCCTGCTTTCAACGTTATTTTGAATTTTTTTTCTCTTTGATCAGACATATATCTCTATGAAATATCTTCTAGGCTGAATGCATGAGTACACACTTATAAATTTGTACAGTTGCATTCATCTCTAATTTCTCACGGCTATGTTTTCATGCTTTATGGTATGCTACTTAAATGCTGTACAGTTTCATCCATCATGTTATTGTATATTTCTTGCTTCTGAAGTATGGCCTTGTAAAAATCTCTCTGACTTGATTTTATATGTTATCTATAAATAGGATCATGAGTGGAGGCAAGCAGTAACTGCAGCTGGATCGGGATGCATTGCTGCTCTCTCTGTTGAAAGATATCTCACAAGCGAAAATCTGCTGATTGAATTTCACCAGGCAAGCTACCATTGTTACATCAGACTTTCACTTTCATTAATATTGATTAAGCGAAAACTAACAATTGAAAAAGTTGTCTTTTGAGTTAATTTGTGTCTCTAATTGAGTTCTTGTAAACAATCTCAGCTAGTAACGTTTAGTCTAGTTGGTACACTTTACTGCTGGTGAAAATTATCTTATATTTCTGCTGTGTACAGCCTGTTACTGAAGAGGTTAAGAAAGAATTCACTGACAGAGATGTTCAAGAAGGTTTTGATATGACAATAACAAAGCACAAGGGTCAGGTATGAATTTTCAAATTCAAGAGAAGCTCATTTATTTGTCTGCGTGTTCAGTCAATAATATAGTTTTATGATTTTTCCTTCGCCTTCCAGTATGCTCTACGGAAGCTGTACCATGAAAGCCCAAGACTTGTATGTGTGCTTTACACATCACCAACATGTGGTCCTTGTAGAACATTGAAACCAATTCTTAGCAAGGTATATTTCTCATTCTAGTCTATAATCTACAGTGCACATGTTTTGGGTTCAGACTCTCTTGATGTATTTGGTTTAATAGAAAAATGATTCCAAATGCATAATATACATAAAAAGATTTAAAATTAAATAAAATAGATGGAGACAGAGAACAACTAGTTTTAATCTAATAAAGAAGATGAGTGTATATCGTGATGATGGACGTTTTTTAATCGTTTCATATCAAATTACAAATGCTATTGCCTTGATATGGCAGGTCATAGATGAATTCAACCAGCATGTCCATTTGGTCGAGATTGACATCGAGGAAGATCCAGAGATAGCTGAGGCCGCAGGAATCATGGGCACACCTTGTGTACAATTTTTCAAGGACAAGGAAATGATCAGGTTGGTTAAATTTGAAGGCTCAAAGATGGCATTTTTTGCCATGACCATCAATATTTCGACTCCTCTCTGTACATAACCTATTGCATACACCTCAGTCATAGCACCAACAACATTTTTCATATCTATCTAAATAGCTTCTTCGCACATGGAAAATGAGCGCCTTAGCAAACTATCATATGTTATTAGAACCTAAAATGTTGTCGTTGATGAGGCCACCACCATAACGACTCTGAGGAAGTTGAGAAAAACATATGTTTATGTTTATGTTTATGTTTATGTTTATGTTTATGTTTATGTTTATGTTTATGTTTATGTTTATGTTTCTGTTGATCTTGATTTTTATTGAATCTGCAGGACTGTATCGGGTGTGAAGATGAAGAAAGAGTACAGAGAATTCATTGAAGCAAATAAATAAGGAAGAACAAGCTGAGCTTTGTCTGCAGTCAGTAGGTACGTTGTTTTATCATTAGCTATGTGTGACTCAATTTTGATGTGTAAGAATTGGCTATTCAAATATACCATTTACTTGCAGAAGAAAAAAGATAGTATGCCATTTCTTTTGCCATTGCGATTGTATATTTCGAAATTCAAGTGTACAAACATAACCGCTCTTTCTATTTTTCGAGCTTCAATCTTGTTATTCTTTGGCTTGTATTGCTTCTCTTTTGTAAAATTCATTGAATTTTTTGGATATATCGATTGCTTTAAATCCATATGATATTACAACTTGAACTCGATTTAATTTCCTAGAAACAATAAGATTTGCTAGAACAAAATTTTCGACTTTTTGAGCTAACTTGCGGAAATTTATTAAGTCAAGTATTTGAATGTTAGAAAAGCTACTTAAATTAACTTTCGAGTGCACCACAATATTTACAGAAATAACTGATTCTACTCAAGTAGTCATTTATGATTATATATGATGATTAAAATTTATCCACGTTGCTTGTTAATGATGTATTGATCAAGGTTAGGCCACGTCTTCTATGTAAACCATAGACTACTATTTAATCATTACAATTGGAGTATACAAACAGATTTAAAACTAAAAAAATAACACGCATGGATATAAGCTACGAGAAATTTATCCACACAAAAAACCAAACCAAACCAAACCAAACCAAAATTATTTAATCCCTAAACAAATGTTGTCCACACCTCTAACTCTGAATCACAACACAGCTCGTTTGTCATTTCTCTTCGAATTTTCTCTTTATTTTATTACTACTTTTAGGTGAATAGTATCTTTCTAGATCCAAATTATTCTTACCATGTGCAAAAGTAGCGCTTTCTAATAAATTATAAGTTCTTGTAAATGTATCACAGCAATAGTTTACAATTGAGTAGTTTTAAAGATACATGCAATCACTATACAACATTTTAGTAACCACAAAATCGTGGTCCTTGTAATATCTATCATAAATTGAATACTCTACAGATAATGCAACCTAACAAGGGAATAGTTTCTAAGGTTATGGCCTATGGGATGACAAATAGGTGCAGTTTATAGCCCGTTACTCATACTTAGTGGCGGATCCAGAATTTTAAGTTTGAGGGTACGAATCTTTTATATTCTTTCTAATAGTTTTTTTCCAACCATAATCTATATCATTTTTTATTAAAATTATTTATCGTATGCAAAAATGAGTTACTTATTGGTATTATTACCTTCCACCATTTAAAATAAATTCTCTTACCTAAAGATAAATGTGTTAGGAATTGAAAGCACTTTCTACTTAGACATGCCCACCGGTTCCGGTTCCGGCGGTTAACCACCGAACCGGAACCGCCGGTTCCGGTTCCGAACCGGAACCGTGGCCTTATTCCTGAACCGGAACCGTCGGAATTCGGGTCGCGGTCCGGTTCCGGTTCAAGATATTTCGAACGGGAACCGTAACCGAACCGGCGGTTCCGGACGGTTCGGAACCGGCGGTTAACCGGCCGAACCGCCGGTTCGGGCGCGTTTTTCAAGGCATGTGGATGGGGCAGACCGGCGGCAGCTTTTCAGCTGAAAAACCGGCCGGTTCAGGCGGTTTTTGGGTCGTGAACCGCCGGTTAACCGGCGGTTAACCGTGAAAACCGGCGGTTAACCGCCGGTTCAGGGGGTTCCGGATGCGGCGCGAGAAACGAGGCGACATGACGCAGCTTTTGCAGACGGTTTCGTTGACCGAACCGGCGGTTTCGTCCCGGAAACCGGCGGTTTTGCTCGGAAACCGGCGGTTCCGGCGGTTTTCCGCCAAAAACCGCCGGTTTTGCCGATTTTTCAAAATTTTTTTTTTTTTCAAATTTCAAATTCGAATTCTTCCATTTTTCCCCCCATTTTTATCTATAAATACCCCCCTCTATCCTCATTTACATTCACCCCACTCTTGTGTTAATAAGAGTTTCTCTCTTCAATCTCCCAATTCTCTCTCTTTGTCTCCAATTTCTCATTTGTGCTATTGTGCTTCCATTTAATTACGCAAGTGCTACTCTTATTACGCTTTACGCATTGTTATACACTTATACTTGTTCCCGTAGTTCTATAAGTTGTCTTCCTTTCTCAATTGCTAAAATAAAAAAAATATTATTCCATATTTCTACATTTCTACATAGCAATATGTCTTCATCCCGAGAAGGTCGTGTTGATAAGGGAAAGGAAAGGCCAAGAGGCCATCTCGGAGATCCGTTATTGATGAAATTTCTCAAATGAACATGGATGAGTGGCAGGTTAATATTTATTATCTACTAATTTAATTAATTTTGAATTACATTACATTATTGTTCATAATTTTATTTTGTATTTACAATACAAATATTATTTTGTAGGCTCGAGAAGAGCAAGATGTGGCACATGCTATTGCTCTCTCTCGCTCTCAATCCCAAGGCGATGCTTATGTTGGTACCGGTAGTGGTGCTCCCGGTCGCGGTGCCTATTCCCAACAAAGTCCAACCCCTGTGAATGTTGATGAAGACGATGATGATGATGACGACGAGGAGGAGGGGGAGGAGGTAGAAGAGGTTCAAGAAATGCCACGCCCACCACCACCAAGGAGTCGGCGTGGTCGTGGACAACCTCCTCAACCTCCTAGACCAGCTGAAAGGTCTTTAACCTCAAACATCATGGTGAAACATTTCAAGAAGGTACAAGATAGTAACGATCCTAACACTTATAATGTGTATTGCAACTATTGCGAAAACGTATACACATTCCGAAGGGGTGGAGGATACGGTACATTTACCCGTCACATGGAGAAAGCGCATCCGGTCGAGTTTGGTATCGCTCCAACCCAAACTCAACTCAACTTTCAACATGGAGTCGGGACCGGGAGTGGGACGGGTTCATCCCAAACATCAGGTACGTGTAGCAATACTCTTTTGAAATATGATCATAAAAATGCTCTTAATGTGATGTCTAGATTTGCCGTTATGAAACATTTTCCATTCAATGCTTTTGATAACGATGCTTTTGAGTCGAGTATGCAGCAAGTTTATAATGCCGCTGCAAGAAAATTGAGTCGAACTTCAATGACTCGGGCCGTTGTTCGACAATGCATGGAAAAGAAGACGCAATTAGGTACGTTTATTATTAACTTAGGGCATAAAGTTTCTATTTGTTCTGATGTGTGGACTGATTGTTTTTGTAAAAATTCGTATATGGGCATCACTGTGCATTTCGTTGATCACAGTTGGACTTTAAACAAACGTTTGATTGCATTTCGGGAATTTCCCGCACCACACACTGCACAAGCAATTGCTCAATTGATCATTCAAGTTTTGAATGAATTTCAATTGATCAATAAAATTTTTTCAATTGGTTTTGACAATGCTAGCGCTAACACTGCTAGCATAGATGAACTAATCAGTGCATGTTCTCCTGTTATTGATGGCAAATATTTTCATGTGCGATGTATTGCCCATATTTTGAATTTGTGTGTTCAAGATGAGATCGATTTGTGGCAAAAGTATGTTGATCCTATTAGAACTGCTGTGAAGTTGATTCATAACAAAGCTCCTATTGGTAGAGCTTGGAAGAGATATTGTCATAGTAAGCAATGCAGGTACACCAACTTTCGCTTGGATGTTTCAACTCGTTGGAACTCGACATATGATATGTTGGAGTCGACTTTGAACCACATTGAGTATTTATGTGATTTTTTTAGAAGTTGTTCTCATGTTCCTTCTGATTTGATTTTGATACCTGCTTGTTGGGACCACAACATGGATTTATTTCGATTATTCCGCGCTTTCAAAAATGCCACTGTTGAGTTATCCGGTGTTTATTATCCTACTTCTGTGCGCGTTTTGGAGCATTGCATGTATGTGGCAATTGGTTTTAAAACTTGTGTGAAAAATACTCAATTCATTGAGTTGAAGGCTATTTTGTTTTACATGGTTGAAAAATGGTTAAAATATTTTTCACGTATTCCAAATGTGTTTTTGATTGCAAAATGCTTGGATCCAAAGTGGAAGTTGCATGGTGTTTATAAAATTTTAGACATGTACTATGGTTGTTTGCACGCTTTGGATTTTTCTCAACTCCGCGAAATGGGCTTGACAAGAGGAGAATGCTTCGAACTAAGTATTCCGGATGTTGATGAAATCAAACTAAGGTTAGATAGTACACTTCGTTCTCTCTACGCGGAATATGAAATGGGGTATAACACCGCTCACCAGGTACGTGCTCCTCCTAGTCCGTCTACATTTGATTTTGGTGGAGGGGATTTTACCAATATCATGATTGATCCCGACGTAGTATCACAATTGCAAGATCTATACGGTACTACAACCAATAGGACTAGATCGACTAGTGAATTAGATATATATTTGGAATCGCGCTCTATTTTTCAAGATGCAGGTCCTCCTACTCAACAAATTGACGTCCTTAATTGGTGGGGAACACATGACAAAGAGTTTCCGATACTCTCCATCATGGCTAAGGAGATATTCGCCGTTCCCGCTTCCACCGTCGCCGTTGAACAAGCTTTTAGTGTCGGCGGTTGTGTCCTAGACGACAAAAGGAGCAATCTCTCCGCCAAGAACATGGAAGCCACTATGTTACTTGACGATTGGGCAAAGGCGGACATGAGAGCACAAGAGCCGGATTTCGACTTCCGTGTAGAGAGTGATGGTGAAGAATTTTCTTCCGATGGCGATGACGAGGTCAGAAGCGAGAGCACTCAACATTAGCAATGAGTCGACGGGGGGCGGTGAACGGCGAGCACAGCCGACCAAAAAGGTAAGCAAGGTAAGAGAACTACGTGGGCTTTGATTCCTCAATAAAATTGTGGATACGTAGGCACCTCAACTTAAATTTGAAAAGTTTAACTTCGAAAGTTTAAGTTGAGCTCAAGCCCTTTTCAATTATTTTTTTCCCCCCCATTTCATGTTTTTTTATCTATAATTATAATGTATCGTTGTTGCGGCTAAGTTGTACTTGAAGATCATTAAAATATATTCCCCATTTGATAAGTATCTTATTGGTGAAAAAGTGGGTATCTTTAGGGCAAATGGTACTGGAACACAAATTTATATATGATCTTGAAGTATCATCCAGATTCCATATATAAATTTGTGTTCCAGTACCATCTGCCTCAAAGATACCCACTTTTTCACCAATAAGATATTTATCAAATGGGGAATATATTTTAATGATCTTCAAGTACAATTCTTCTCGGAATCAACCATTTTTTCTTGCAAAATGTTGCCCATTTTCTAAGCAAACACGTATCAGCACGCCATATACACATTGCTGCATTGGAAGATCAAATTGCCCCTATTAGAAATGCAGCAATGTGTATATGGCGTGCTGATATGTGTTTGCTTAGAAAATGGGCAACATTTTGCAAGAAAAAATGGTTGATCATAAGGTAAGAGAACTACGTGGGCTTTGATTCCTCAATAAAATTGTGGATACGTAGGCAACTCAACTTAAATTTGAAAAGTTTAACTTTGAAAGTTTAAGTTGATCCCAAGCCCTTTTCAATTTTTCCTTTTTCCCCCCATTTCATGTTTTTTTATTTACCTTCCGAGTCCCACGAGGCGACGACACTTGTAAATTATATTATATTGTTGTATGTTGTTGTATTGTATACTTATGTATTGTAAATTGTAATGTATCGTTGACTCGTTGTCCGTTACAACTCAAAATCAATAAAATTTATTTCATTTTCTCCATATTCGTCTTATTTGTGCTTGAATTATGCATTGTCTTGTTCCGATTAATTGTATAAAGCCAAATTTCAAATTTTTTTTTTAAAAAAAATAATAATTGAACCGGCGAAACCGCCGGTTCGAAAACCGGAACCGCCAAAACCGCCGGAAAACCGGCGGTTCCGAACCGGAACCGCCGGTTCGTGAACCGTGGGCATGTCTATTTCTACTGTTCTAAAAGAAATAATAAGATTAAAATTTTAAAGTTACTAACTCAGATAAGAAAAGCCTATTATTAAGTGCAATAATTAGGATTACAAATCAAGTGATAGTACATTATATATATATGGGTGGGGAATGGGATCTTATCAAAAATTACTATTATCTTGGCTCGTCATGAATTAGGATTCCTAGTTCTAATAATAGAGTTTTTCTGTGGATGATTTTAAGTTTTATAATAATTCACTACTAGAAAAATTGCTTCTCACTACACTTTTTTTATCACACTTTATAAAAAGTGTCAGCATAGATGTACTATCTACACACTAACTTTTCACTGCACTTTATAATATATTGTTACTGCACTTCAACATAAAAAGTGACATCATAGATGTACTATCTATGCACTACCTCTTACTACAGGTACCCGGTGCTGCACTTCCAAAAGTGCCATTACAGGCAAAGTGCCACAACAATAGTTTTCTAGTGGCAATTTTAGGTGTCATTAAAGGCCAATTTTCTAGTAGTGCCCCGTGTTTTGGGGGAAAGTTGATCAAACACTAATTAGTGTAGTGAGACTCTCATACATATTGCTAGTGCTTCCCCGACCATATAATCATCAACACTATGCAAGTAATAGTAGTATTTCCAACTTTTACTATATAACTTCCTCTATAGGCCGAGCCGGAGTAATAAATTTGCGTGAGATCAAATATGCACTGGTTGAATAAAAATCCATCGCCCACATCCAAGTACAAATCACAAAGAGCAAAGTACAACCTCCCTAAGTGCAACATGTTCTTTCTATTTTTATAATACATAGTACACCTCAAATTATTTCATAATCCCAACAAGCAAACCATATATTTGAAGGATAAAAAAATAAAGAAAATCAAATTCTGAGCAAAAAAATACTGAGCTCGGGGCCACCATTTCCATCTGGATTCAACATGTAGAAAGCTTCGGAGTCACGGCTGCCGACCACCCTCTCGAAGCGGGCCCTCATATAGAGCAGCTCCCCCTCCGCCGCTCTCCCGTCGTCCACCACCGGAATCACCCCGGCTCCGACCGAGACGCTCTGCACCGTCCGCAGCACGTGGCGGTCGGAGTCGGTCCAGTCCCTGGCCGCCGCGTAGCCGCACTTCTTCCCGTTGCAGTACATGGTCCACGCGGCCTCTGCGAAGAGGCGCTGCGAGCTCGCTCGCGCCTTCTCGCACTCGAGCGCGATCCTGACGAGCCCCGACGACATCTCCTTGACCAGAGTGGAGGTGGAGAGGGCGAGCTCGATGAGGAGGACGGGCTCCGAGCGGGGGTCGTCTTGCACGGCGAAGCTGACGTGGCCGCGGCGGTACCCGAAGAGGGTCCCCGTGACCTTGCGCCCCAGGGAGGGTGGGACGGTGAGGTGGGTTGGCATGTGGAGCCACCTGCAGGCTGGGAGGAAGGATGGGATGGTGAAGATGGAGATGAGGGACCGGAGGAAGGTGGACACGCCGCTGCTGCGGGTTTGGTGGGTGGGGCGGCGGACGAGGGCTTTTTGGTAAAATCCATCGCCGCCGCCGGAGGAGCGGGTGTAGTTGGCAGGGATGATCTTGCTGGTGCTCTTGCAGCTGCTGCTTCTAGGAAGACTTGCCACTACTATTTGCTCATGCTTCATCATGGACTTTGTGTGTGTGTGTGTGTGTGTGTTTTCTCACTAAATATCAAGAAATTCTATGAGTGATCAAGGATAGTGTTGTACAGGTGTGATTAAGAAAATCAACAAGTGACTATTGAATATTGTGGTGTGTGTGTGTGTGTGTGTGTGTGTGTGTTTTCTTAGTATTGATCAAGAAATATATAGTACCAATGAAGGGCAGGTTTCTTTTGGAGAATGTTGAAAATGGGAGTTTATATTTTGAACAAGGTTTGAGAGGAGAGAAGAAGAAATGGGGATTAATGGAGGGAGGGGACAGGCATGATGATGGTTTTAAATATAAAGGGGGAGTGTGGAGGTTTGTGATAATAGTTTCATCAATGGTGCTTATTTATATGCGAAATCCATAATTGTCTTTCATATCTATATTTTAATAATCACATTTGGACCCTTTCTGCCCATTAACTATGAAACACGTGCGCGGCAATTCGCTCATCTCCCCTCTCTTCTTTGGGATTTTGCTAAATTAATGAATAAGAGGCTTTCAGATCTATTCAAACTCCGAGATCTTTAGCTTCAGATAACTATCCTCACCTCTTACCTCTTATTATGACTATGAGCCGTTCTTAATTACTAGCTTTATGTATCTATCACTTCAAATATATATATCTTCACCTCTTATTAGGGCATCCGCAGTGGTGCGGATGTCCCGGCGGAATTCCAAAAAACACCTCCTGCCACGTCATAAGGACTTCCCACTGCACTGCCACATCATATGGACTTCCCACTGCACAGTGGCGGAATTCCCCTTCGGAATTCCCGACAGAATTCCCACATTAAAAAAACCACAAATTCACAAATTAAACAATTTCCGGAAGTAAACAATTTACGTAATTAAAATTTCGACGAAAATGAGGAAAAAATTCTATTAAAATAAGAAAATTACATTTCACCAAATAAAAAAATACATTTCAATAATTAAAAACTACATCAACGACGACCGATACGCTGCCACACTTCTTCAATAATATCGTTCTGGAGTCGAACGTGGGCTTGTTTTTGGCGGAATAAACTAAAAAAAATGAAATAAAGCTGAATTCCGCGGGAGTCGACGCAATGACGGACGTCCCCGCGGAATTCCGCTTAACGCTGCGGACCTGCGACGGCTTAGCCCAATTCCGTATCCGTGGCGGCATGCCTAATGGCGGACGTTCGCGACGGAATTCCGGGACATCCGTGGGAATTCCGCGCGGAAGTCCGCCATTGAGGATGCTCTTATGACTTGAGCCATTCTTAATTACTAGCTTTATATATCATCACTTCAAATATCGAATTCGATTGTAAAATAAAGTTTGATATATTGGAACTTCATTAATTTGAGTGAAGACATATATTATGAGTTTGCAATGAAAAGATCATTTTTATCTTTGTTTGAACCTTCATGTGTTTCTTCAAGTAAAAAAGATCCGATCCAAAAAAAAAGTATATCTAATAATAAGTATATAAAGATGTATTCGTATCTGATACGAATACAACATGAGAATTCATCCCAAAAGACTAGCATGTTAGGAGAGATAGCTTATTTAGTCTATATACCCCACATCAGTTCTTCTCACAACCGATGTGGGAATTGAGTCCGTAACATTCAACCCTCCTTTAAGGGCCAACGTCCTCGTTGGTCACGGCTAGTTCTTTGTCGGGCCACCACTCCGAGTTCTCGTTGGTCACGGCGGATTCTTTGCCCGGTCACCACTCCGAGCGGTCCCAAACGCACTCGTTGGTCACGGCGAGTTCGTTGCCTGGCCACCACTCCGAGCCGTTTGAGCTCTCAATGAAACCACCAATTGATACAGACCAAACAAGAAAACTTATCCCAAAAGACTAGCCTGTTAGGAGAGAGAGCTCATTTAGTCTATATACCCCACATCAGTTGTTCTCATAACCGATGAAAATTGAGTACGTGACAATATCATTTTCTATAAATGCAGTACATACTATTTCATCGAGATTTTAAAAGGATATAAAACATTCATACGTCCTTCTTCTTAGCTAGTTAATAATAGTACTGCTAGCTCCTGCTATTACTCCTAATATTTAACGTTCTTTAGTCAATCGATACAGATAGTTACAATATTACACACAATTATAATACTATAAACTAATGACATTAATTGGTAGATTATACTAAGATAGGGGAATATGATTAAGAGCCATTGCAATTTTGAAAATAGCAAATCCTTTTCCAATAATTGAGTTTAGACTTTCCAAATTCAAGAAAGGGGCCCAGAACATAGAACAACTCCAAAGGGATATTATAAATCAAGAGACACTCTTACGTAATAGTTATAATTAAAAAATGAATATTTTAGCTAATCAAAATTTGCAATATTATTATTTCCCGCTGACCATTAATTTGTTTACGATCACCATGGTGGGCGGTAGTTAAAGATCGACAACGGCCTAAATCAATCTATTCATAAAAACATTCATCAATTATTTATAAATATGTCTTTTCCTTGATATATAATTACTCCTAGTATATGAATTTCTCGTAATGTTTCTGAATTGGATGGTGGTGATAATACAATGAATTACTCCATATCATCCATAAAAAAGATTAAAGTCATTTTTCATATAAAAAAATTATCTTAAGACTGAGAGGTCAGTTTGTCACTGTCCATTTGGATTAAGCTAAAAAAAGATAACAAAATATTATAATAAAAGGTTCTTGATTAGTGTAGATGATTTATTAAATAAAATATTGGGCCGGTTCCAAACATATTAATTTATTTTGGGCTATTTCCCTATTGGTTGGCCTACTATTTTTACGGCTCAGATTAGTTGCATGTTTAGACGCGTGGGCTCTTTATTACCACAATTATCCTTTTTATGGTCAACTTTTACATGTTCGTCACCGTTTTTTTTAAAATTTTTTTATTCTATTTTTTTTTATGTTTTTTAAATCACTTTCACTGTCACTTGCTAATAATAATAGCTTTTCAAATCTCAATGTTATACTCCCTTAATTTCAAAATTGAAACATTTCCAAAATTGGGTATATCAAATCCCTTTTGGTTTTTTAAAAGTATAAAGTAGCAATAAATGTACAACATACTGCATAATATTCCTTTAGGAGAAGAAATACAACTTCAGAGATATTATACCAATTATACCAAATCCCTTTTTCTATACTTCTTTTGGTTAAAAGAAAACTTCAATTGAAGCGTATAACAATTTTTTTTTATTACCATATCATCATTATTGAATTAGGACCACAAAACCACTATCACCATATATTCATAATTCTATTCTAAAACCATGTTGATGAGCTCTCATCATGAGGATCCTCGTATCTAAATTATATTTTTTTGGGAAAGAGAAATCGACTTTTGTATAATCTTAAAGTAGATTGGATGGACCACTTCAGATATTTTTTTTGTTGCATTGATTATTATTTTAAATATGATTGAATTTATAGAGTACAATTGTTAATATAATTAATCATAACTTGGGCTAATTCAATTATACAAACACACACGCACGTAAATATGACCAAGATTAGAATTTTCATGAATATATTGCATTAATAATTCATGATTATTAGGAATTAAAAATTATGGGACGCATGTCGAATAAAAGCACCTAGAACATTTTGGTGGGTGCATAGGTTTCGATATTGCTTCTGGCATGTTTACAAAAATGTTGAACAAAACAAGAAAAGAAGTGTTGCAACAAAAATTCTTCTATTAACATCATACTGTATTTATCTTTATAAATTGCTATGCACTTCATTTTGTTTATGAAATCCTAATTAATATAAATTCTTATTAGTAGTATTAGCTAGCTTCAACTTAATATAAGTAGCGTCATATAACGAAGTTTATATTAGAAAAACAAATCGAAGTTTTGAAATAGAGATAGAAGGAAATTTTTATGAATAATTACTAAATATATTTATTTAGAGACATATACAAAATTAATTACGATATTATATATTTTTTCTTTTGGCAGTTTTTAGGGATATACTATGTACATGCATACGAATTTTTATGGCAAATATAATTAATTAATATTTACACATTTTGCCCTCTTGAAGAATGGAGCAGTCGAAGAAGGAAGTCTTGGTTGACCATTTCTGCAACTTGATTCTTTTTACTATTCTTTAATTTTTTTATTTACTTTTCCAATACTGATTGAGCATAATATATGCATGCAATTTGCATGATGTGCTCATGAAAACATAAGAAATGTAACTGGAAAAATAAGTCAAAATTGAATATGACCCAAACCATTCAAAAGCCATTCTCTCTAAATTTGTTCCTCAAATCAAATCTTGAAAGTTGGATATGGAAGAATTTTCATATATGTGACTGGGTTCCATGAAAGAATAAAAGAAATATACACAAAATATTGTTTAAAGCATGAAAAACAAATTTAAACATTATGATCATAGCATGCATGCATATACATCTTTTTCTCACAAGTGAAATCTGAAAAGGGAAAAGGAAAAAAAAGGATTGTAACCACAGGTTTTGATGATTGACCAGCAAAAATAAAACAAAATAAATACTAATGATGACCATTAATCCAGATGCATGACATCATTGGATTTTTCCAGCTTAGGCATTTTCGTAGGCTCCGAAGCAATAGCAGAAATAGGTGAAATTCTGCAAAATAATATGAAGATTCAATTGAATTTATTGAATAAGAGTAACATTGATTAATACTATAATTATACGTACCCTAAACGCAGTGAAGTATCTGAAGCAACTTCCTTGGATCTCCATTCATGCATTGAACTCGAACTAAGGCAACAATCTTTGCTCCAACTCAAATGATTTTCAATATTGTTGCTTACCCTTGCTTGCTGTCTAAGCTCCTCAATCTGCATTTTTTTCCCAAAAGAATAATTAATTTATAATTAATATGATTGACCGATTAATCAATTAGTTCATTATTATAATATATCAATTGGATCGTTGATTAGCATGATGGAAATAATCATTAGACTCTAATCATGATTCGGACTATATAACTATCTATAGAAACAGAGTGCTTTCTCTCTTGCCTTTTTTTTTCTCATACCTTTTCTAGCAGGGCCTCATTTTGCAGCGCAATTTTCTTTTCCTATATATATTAAAAAAATGAAAAAGGGTATCAATAAGTTCATAACTATGGAGATAGAGTTGTACTAGTACTTATTTAGTCTTGTGATTAAATTAAAAATAAAATATTATTTTACGCTATGAACAATGAAAAAGATGAACAATAATTAAATACCTGTTGATTTGATCTTTCCATCTGCTCCAAGATTAACTTCTCCTGATGTTGGAAATAAGTTGAACTATTAGTCTAGCATTATTTTACTCCGTATGTCCCTTGAAAATTTGTCACTTATTTCCATTTTCGAATGTCCCTAAAAATTTGTCACCTTTCACTTTTATCATTTTTTGTAGTGGACCTCAGAGTGTCCACAATGGTGGCCCTTGAAGGCCACCAAAGTTGGCCCGGCCACCAAATGTGACTCTCCAAAATGGTAAAACCCAAAAATAACAAGGGCCACAAAATGTGGCCCTCTCCAAAATTAAAATTAATTTTGTTTGCTTTTTTTAATGAAATTTTTTAATTTAAGTACAATAAATTTTATTAGACTATACTTTATGATATTTATAATTTTGGAACTCCAGATCTACCGTTTCTTGGTACCGTTTATCGTCGGAATCCATATTTCAGAAGTTGAATTAAAATAGATTGGAAAGATTGGAGAGAGTGGTGTTTGAATTGGGGTAGAAAAATGGGGTGTATTTAATAAAAAAAAAAGAAGCAAAAAAAAAATTTAAAATTTGGTGGCTGAGCCACGAAACACGGCCCGCTGCAGTGGTGGGCCGCGCACCCCACGGCTCAGCCGCGTGAAGACCGCGGCCACGGCTCCTTCTCGGCTCTCGGCCCTCAGCCACCGTTCTCGGCTCTCTACAGTGGGGGCCGCGCACCCGAGCCACGGGCCGCGGCTCTCCCACTGTGGACACTCTCACTATCCACTAACTCATTCTCACTCAAATTTTATTACTAGTATAAAACTAATTTATAAAAGTAGACCCACATGCCACTAACCTTTTCAAGCTACTTTCTATTACATTTCTTAAAACTCATGCCGGATTAAATGGTGAAAAATTATAAGGGTCGGAGGGAGTAATAGATATGAACTCATATTATATACATATGAGATAATAATAATAATAATAATAATAATAATAATAATAATAATAATAATAATAAAATAAATAAATAAATAATAGGAGTGGATGCATACTTTTCTATCTTTAATAGAGAGAAGTCCTTCTGTAAGCTGATGTTCTAATTTGTGCAAATCGTTGTAGGTCAATTCATCGAGCTCTTTTCCCATCAATCGTCTTCAACATGCAATTAATTATCAATGACATATAAATACTAGTATAACACTCTATTAAATTCGATTTACAAAATTGCACAAGCATATAATATCCCCCATATTACAAAAAAAATAATTAGATTAAAATGTACCTGTTCATCAAATGAAGCTCTTCGATCTCATGTTTGAGGGCTTCGATCTCAACCGTCGGTTGTTCATGCTAAAAATAATTTGAAATCGGACCAAAATAAATGTTAGACCAACTCTATTAATTTAGAAGGGCTCTGTATTTGATCCGTTCAAAAAATTTAATCCAACCCAGGCCCAAAATATCGATCAAGATATTCCATTATATTACTCCTAATCGTCTTTTATAGATACACATATTATTTTCATGCATTTAGCTTACTACTATTTATTAATAAAAGTTGAACCATTAATGCAAATTCTTACCAAAATAACCTGATTATCTGCATGCTCATCAGCTGCTGCAAGTTGTAGGCGTCCACGGGTTTGGTGGTACCTCGCCAGAATTTGCTCCATGCTTCAATCAAATAACATTACTAATTATTCATCACCCATTAAAACTCAAAATAATATATTGGACTACATAACATTTGGATCTTGGGATTAATCAATCATTTAATACTCTTTTTTTTATCACTTTATAATTCCCAAAATTTAATGCATAATTTAAACATGGCATTAATCTTGGTTGCAAAAAGAAAAGTATTATCACATCAATACTTTACTACTCCCTCTATCCACAATTAATACTCATATTTCATCAACTATAAAATTTGTTATTCTATTCTTTTATAAAAAGTTCTCTTTATATAGATTTTATTGTTCACTGTCAATATATCACAATTAGTACTTACTTTTTCTCACCATCTCGCCTACTTTGCCAATTTTAAATTAAAAATAGCATTACCACTATAAACTATAGTAAAAGAGTAACTAATAGAAAAGCTATTAGAAAAGAAGAAAAATATGTTTTCCACTCTTTTTTCACCAAAAGGAAACATCAGAAAAGGGTTTATACTCTTTTACGCGCTTCCTTTATGCATACCCCAAATTACATTCAATAACCTTGATTAACACTTCATCAGTCTAATTAAATCTTAATTAATAATTTAATTCTGTAGCTAATGCTTAGTTAATGGCATCGCGCGCCTAGACAAGTATTGCTCTCCTAAAAAATAACAAAACTATTGATTATAGATAAATTTAAATCGAAAAACGATACAATTCGTTGCAGGTTGTTTCGCCTCCACCCAACAAAAAAAAGTGAGAGAAGCCCAAACCTAAATAGCCCAATCAAATTAAATCGGGATATCCAAGTAAGTTACTTGAAGTAACCACTAACAACTGCCTTGCATAAATTCAGTTACTACTATACTACATCAAGAAAATAGTCTAATTAATAAATAATTTGATAAATATTAGACTTATGTAAAAATATTAATCTGCAACAAGATCAAGAGAAATCAACCAATCCCAATTCGTATCAACAGCTGTATCCATCCTTTCCCATTCTAGAAATTTTCCATCTAAAAACTTCCTCAAAAAAAAAATAAAAAATAAAATAAATAAATTCAACCGGAGGGAAAAAATGAAGAAGATACCAAGAACTGGCGAAGTCATAGAGTTTTCCGGTGCCGGAGAAGATGATAACGGCGACCTGAGCGTCGCAGAGAACGGCCAACTCTTTCGCCTTCTTCAGCAGTCCGCCGCGCCGTTTCGAGAACGTTACTTGACGGCTATTCACGTTTTCGATCTTCTTAATCTCTATTTTTCCTCTCCCCATTTTTGATTCCTTAATGCCTCCAATCCTTCTTCTCCTTCTACAGATTTATATATAGATGTATGTATATCTGTGTGTGGGCGTGTGTAGATATATATATACACATAAATAAGTGGGGTACAATAAATAACAATGCATTTTTCCTAAATATGGAAATAGATAAGTTAGGGTAAAAATATAAAAAAGTGGGGTATAATAATTAACAATGCAGTTTTCCCAGATATGGAAATAGATGCGATAGGTATAAATATAATTGTTATTAGGAATTACTTCTTGGTTGGGCTTACTCCAATATATGTCATGAATTCAATGTGTATTAGATATTAATATATCACAATTCTCATGAGATATATAAAAAAGGCTGTGACTGGATTACTATGAGGGGAAATTATACCTTATATGGTAACGCCAAATTTATATTAAAAAAAAGTGTAATTGAGATGGGAAATATATTTTTAACAATCTTTTGAGAATTTATATTCTGATTTGCTTAAGGTATTGATTAAAAAAGGGTTAGTGATATACATCAACTTGTCTTTCTTTCTTTTAATACTTTTTTTGTTGTTTGAGAGACTATGCTCAAAATCCGAGTATATAAATTTTAAATTAAATTTTCGAGTTCGGTATTTGTTCGAAATAAGGGGGCCTAAGTCACTTTTCTAAAGGAGGTGAATTGTTTTAAAACACAATTGCCACTTAAATTTATACTAGTAACACTTTTTAAACGATTTAATAACGTTATATTATAACGTCATTCTTTTTAACTGCTTGCAAATATACAAAATTAGTTTTTATTTAGCTTTTGAGGCTACAACAATATCGTAATTTTAAAATAAAATTTTATTAATTTTATTTTTTAAAAAATTAACCCAAAAACAATGAAGAAGCAAAGTTAAAAAAGTGAGTAGGACTCATAACTGATGTATGCCTGCGTTGCATGTGTGAATGATAAACCAAAGAGCTTTGTGTCTGCGGAATAAAAGATTTTTTTTATCGAAGCAGAATTAAGGTGTAACTAAGTAAGTTACATCTTCATATATAGTTGGCATAAGCAGAAAATATTAGATAATTAAAAAAATAAAATATTCACCCAATTAATTTTCCATCATAAAAATGTATCTAGTAAAAATTCAATTTTTAATAATGTCTATAGTTGAAAATTGACACAAATAAGTTATAAATATAATTGGGAAGTGATATGCTTTTGGCAAGTAACTCATTTTCCCACTTGTGCTCTAATGAAGGAAAAAGATAATGGAAAGAGAATGACTAGATTTAGAAACTTAAAAATGGAAAATAAAATAAATGATGGGAATGGAACATTCCTAACTCGGTAATTTGGTATATTTCAAATTACTACGTTTAATATTGTATTTATTTCATATGTAAAGAATCCTTTGTGAATACCCTTTCCTTTCTTAGGGCATATGAATTTAAGACCAAGCATAGGTTAGATAAAAAAGAATTAAAAACAGAGTGGAAGGCTGTATTTGGAAATCACACGTCATTTGTGCTAGCCATTATACTTTGTAGTTTGTACATTTCAGTTGATTTAGTGGTAAATTTCACTACAAAGGTAAATAACACTAAAAAGGAACTTGGGTTTTTTTAGAGATAAAAAATTAAGACGCAATTTCTTGCATTGGACAAAAAATTGCGTTCCTTAAATAAGGATAAATTAGTTTAATCTTTTATTTTTTTAGTACGCTTCCATTTGAGTCCTTTAATTTTAGTTGGGATACAAACAATAAAAATGATTTTTAAAGCATTAATGGTATGTATAGAAACATAAATTAGCATCCTTAATTGAAAAATGTCATTAACAGATTTTTTTTGTTGTAATAGTAGTTAATGCTCGAGAATAAAAATCTCATATTAGTCCACAAGGCAACGCGTTTTAAATTTATGTCTATTTGCCTATCAAATATAATGGAGCGCTATGAACAATGAAGCAAAATTAGCATAATTACATTACATTTATTTTCTTTTTTATTTCTCTTCCCTTTAATTTATAATACTATAGCAGTTGAATAAAAATACAATTTTCATAAAAATTTAAAAAATCATATAATTGAAATCATAGATTACTAAATAAAATAAAATAAAATAAACAAATCTAATTTCACTAACTTTAAAATATATAAATCTAAAATAAATAAAAAAGTTTAAATATGAATAATTTTTAAAAATATTTTAATATTAAAAAATCTTACACAATTTTATTCAAAATAAGACATAATGATTAAAAATAATCCAAAACATTTAAATCTGAAAACAAAATTCAAAATAAAAATCAAATAAAAAACAAAATACTAATCTAAAAAAAATTAAAGAAAAAAAATTTAATAAAGTCCACATTTTTAAGCTGGTCGAGTTTTGGCCCTAGAGAGCGACGCACACGTGCCTCTTATCGGACGCAACAGGTGAGTGACAGCCACTCTCCTCCCTCGGCAAGTAATGTACGCGTGTGCATATTAACCGAAGAAGTTGTGTAAAGTAGTGTGCGCGCACACCCGACAAATGTGAGGCACGTTGTGTGTGAAGTGATTGTTATACCTTTACGGCTTTGAGCTTCTCTAGCTCACTAGTTTAGAATGGCATAATTTTTAAATATTCTAGCTTATAAGAGTATAGATACTAAAATTATCACACATTAATTAGTTATATGATTAATTATATAAATTAGCACCATTAACTACTAGTATTAATTAATTAATGAACACACAGTTCACAATTAGGGACTAGGATCACGGTTATTTTGATACACAGGGTATGCTAGTTCTTTTTTTATCTTACTTTACACAAATCTCAAAAGGAAAACAAAATAAAACGGTGGAAGAGGAAATGCCAGACTTGGAATGGAATGGGAGGAGTAGTAAATTCCGATCATGATTATTAGTTACGAATTTCAGACTGTCTTCGATCTTGTATAACATTTATTTGAGTGTTGTTCGGTTGCTATGACTCATTATTATATAATTATTCATTTACGATTAAGTTGTGAGATTAAATCTAATGCACCAAACATAATACGTATTCAATCATAAGATATAATTTTTCAAACTTGGATAGACCCTTATTTGTTTATCTCACGTGAAACAATTGATTCCGCATATTTTCTTATTTAAACCAAACTATTTACTAGCAAGTTACAAGCTCTTATCTTGTTTTAATTGTGTGTTTGATGATTATATTTGTCTTAGTTAATCGCCCAAGTTATCTTTATAGCCCGGAGAAGTCTGCCTTGAAACCTATATTTCAACCTTGAAAGTTTAATCATAAATTTTGGTGGGTTACACTTACATCTTTGGAAATTGAACTAAGATAATAGTAGTATATTATTAAGTTGTCCTCCATCTTTCTCACATTCAATTTATACATCCATATTATTGAGGTTATTTTAGTCAACACAAAATTTAAAATAGTATTTTATCTTTGCACCAAACATAAATTAAAGACAACTTAAATTTTTTATTAAAGTATTAAACACATCACTTAAAATTGTAATCAGCACAAACCATGTTATACAAATATTATCTCAACTAATTATAATAAGGATAGTCTACCAAACGAGCCCTTAATTTTGTATTTTGAGATGAATTTGATACTAATACAACAATCTAATATTGTGATGTAGATATGATTAACGGTAAATTGTGAAATACGTGTATAGTTTTGTAATATTACTGAGAATACGTATTATGAGCATCAATACGTTGAAAAATAATATCCCAATGAAATAATGTTTACATTAGTGCTGTAATGCAATTATACAACTTTTCTTATAGAGGCTATCTACAATAACTTGCACAATTTATTTTGGAATTTTTTTCTCCAAATAACTAAAAAGAGTAAAAGTGACCAAATATAAAGCGAAAAGAGTCCGGTGTGTGAGCTTTTTTCAGGTACTTGTGATAACATATTTTGCTATTTATACTTATCTACTTGTATTGGCTATAATTACATAATTGTTACTACTAGTGTATTTAAAGAAAAATGAATTGCCCCAATTTTATGTCACTCCCACTTGTTTGATATAGGTTGGCATAAATAGTAGAATTTGTTTCGACTTTTTGTTCATAGCAGATTTTAGTTATTAACCGCATAGATATATAATATTACAGTCATTTTTCCATGTATAATCTGGCATCACTAGTGGGATATCAATCGGGTCAGCCCAGTAAAATAGTTTAAGTCAATCCTATTCAGATTGCAAATTAATTGGATGCGGGATAACTGAGTTCGGATTTTTATCGGGTTATATAAATTCAATTACCTAAAGGTTCGGGTTTCGGGCTAGCCTAATGTACTAATCAGGTTGCTACCGATAAATTTATCATGTAATCAATCCAATGCATAATGATGAAATATGGACATATTTTTAGGATGTAAAAAATTTAATTATGATAATTTTGAGATATATGTTTAAACTCAAACATGATTAAATATATTTGTATAAAGAAAATAAAATAAAAATATATATTTTGAGATATTTTAAAACTATGCTTTACTAAGTTATAGTGAATTAAACTTTCTAATTTATTTGTCTATTAAACGCTACTATGTACTATATATAATAAAAAAATTATATATATTATATTTAATATAAAATTGAAGGTTATTTTTTGTTTAGTTAATTATATTATAAAAATAATCAATGAAATGTCGAATTAGATGTCAAAGAAATAGACAATAGTTGTACTAAGGTCCAACCCACTTGACCAGTCTATTAGGTTCTGGGTCAAAACTACTTGAGTTGCAGTCTAATCAGGTGCGGACTGATCCGATTTATTTTTATAGGCTAGAAATTTTCAATCATAACACTTTAAATTTAACAAAGTATTCGGATTAGCCCATGAATTACATGCTGCACATAGATCTTTAATTACCACTATCACTAAAAATGAAAACAAACTATAGCTTCAAAGTATCAGATTAATCAATTTTGCAAACATCAAACACTCCATATAATTCAAACTCTTAAATTTAGCATTGATTAGACAAATACATAAAAAACTAAAGATGCTTATATTTAAAACATTGCAATTACTAGCAGCAACTTTGGATCCTTCGTATTAATTACAATCCTTCATATTAATTAGGGTGAGGAAAATACTGAAATACCGCACTTATCGTACTAGAAAAAATATCGAAAATACCATTATTTGGTATATCGTAATTGATACCGTACCGAAATCTTTTGGTACGATAACAGTATCAATTTTCCTATACCGCAGTTATCGTATTTTCAATATAACGCGGTATACTGAATCCTCGATACATACCGAAAACCGACATATATTGAAATATTATACTCCCTCCGTCACGACTAAGATGTCACATTTCTTAGTCGGCACGGGATTTTAGGAGTTGTTGGTTGATGTAATTAATTGAAGGGATAAAGAGTGAGAGTAAAAGTATTAAATGGAGAGAGAACTAGAGTTAAATATTTAATTGGTTGGATGTATTAATTGGAGAGAGAAAGTTACCAAAAATATAAATGTGTCATCTTAGTTGGGACTAACTAAAAATATATGTGTGTCATTTTAGTTGGGACGGATGGAGTACTATATAGTTATACTCCATATTTAATATATGTACAAAATAGAATTGAAAAGAAAAAACCCTCCCAATACCCTACTTTTAAATATTTGGGTATAAAATAGGTTTTTTTTCAGTATAACGATATTACGATATATCGTAAAAGTGCGGTATATCGCAAAAACACTAAGATAACGGTATTAAAAATCAACCATACTGAATTTTTGGTATACCGGTATACCAAAAATTTAGTATGATATCGGTATGATATTCTGTCATACCACAATTTTTGGTATAATATTAACACTATAATAGGAGTATTTGTTATTTCCATTCTTTTCATGTTATTTGATTTTTTTTGTTAGGCATGAGATTTTAAGAAGTTATATCTTATGAGTTAAATAATAATAAAATATAAGAGAAAAATAATAGCAAGATGTGACAGAGAAAAGAGAATAAAGTAGAAAAGAGTTTAAATAAAATGAGATATTTTACTTTTTACTATAAAGGAAAATAACTCAAATAATTTAGCATAATTCAAAATAAAATAAGAAAAGAGTATTTTTTTTTCCTTACATGTTGTAATATTAGCATTTCATTACTTTGAATTTATTAAAAATATACAAAAACATAAAATTTAAATTACTACCCAAGTTAGGAAATAGTGAAATAGCATATAAAAAATTAACACAAACTAGTTAATAAATCTAATCTATTTTAATACATGCTGCTAATTTTGATATTATTTCACTCTAGTCAAAACAATTGATATGGAAATAATATAAAGGCCCAAATCGGAGCCCATGAATAAGCTAAAAACTCAAAAGAAACATCAACGACTCACTATTGAACTACGTTCATGGATATGTATTCATTAATAATTTAAGTATGATCTATTTATACCTATCTGTGTCTGTTAAATGTGTTTCTATTGTGTGATCAATCTGGAATATGACTTGATTTTTTTTAATTATTTCTGGAATATTAGAAATCATTTTTTTCTTGCTCTTTTGGATTTTTAAGAAGATGGTTGTGATGTGTATTAAATATGTCAGTTGCGAAGCCAAGATTTTGACATTGGACCTCAAACTAATGTTAATAATTGTAAGGTATTTTTCGGTGTTTGTGTTGTTGGAAACAACTGTAGCATTCAGAATAGGGGTGAGCCGATGAGAGATGCGTAGTGAGAAATAACTAATTAGAAAATGAGTGATTAGAGTTGAATAGAAAACAAAATTTGAATACCTTAATGGTAGGAATTTATCTTCTAATTGAAAACAAAAATGAAAGCAAAAATACTTTAGTAGCAGAAAACAAGTTGAATAAAAAAGTAAAATAACCTTAATGGCATAAAAGAAGTTGATATACTGAACAAAATACAGAAATTGGTTTAGTATTCAATCTCCATTCCGTCAGACCTAATCGTACAAATGAATTTTATGCATATGCCCAAATATGTAAATTTAGTAGAGTTTAATGTAAATCACAAATATTTTATCCATATCATGTTCTTATGGGACATCCCCACAAATCAATTAACTAAACTGGCTGCTGCAGAATAAGCAAACTTCAGTCAAATAATTGATTCTTTTTAAAATGAGAATTGATTCTTTTTATCAGCTTGGAAGTTGCAAGCCCATCTTATAATTAGTCTATAGATAATTTATGAATTTATTATGCACCAAAGATATAAGAATGTTAATTGGGCCAATCGATTCTAATTCAGGCGAAACCAATCTAACTTTTTAGATAATCGGTTACGGATTTATTTATCACGAATATAACTTCAGGTTTCAGGTCAAGCCAGTCGAATCGAATTTTTTTTCAACAAGTACTAATATAATTCTATTGATAATTTTATATGTATAATAATTGAATACACATATAAATGATTGTTAATTTAATGCAAAAATATGTAGTATTACAGAGAGACGAGAATACAATTTTTGATGATAAATATATTTTCACATGTAGTATTTGGAAAAACAAATATTTTACTAATCTCGGGTTGAAGTTGAATGGATTGTGAATATTTTTCAGGCTTTAAATTTCAATCTTAATTTTATCAAAGTGTTACACTAGTTGTTTCAACCAGCAAGTTTCGAGTTGTATTGAAGTTTTGTACAGCCACTTTCAAAACAGAAGTAGATGCTTGAAATCAAATAAGGACAAATGAATTTTTTTTGTGATTTAGACATAACAATCTTTACAACCCTCTGTGTGTATACTGATTTACAAAAGTAAGACTACACTACACTAAACAAAAGAATGTGTTAAAGACATGGGATAGGACTTACACAGATAGCCGGCGCGAACGCCTATTTTTCCGAGCTCTGGTGAAGTAGTAGGCGCGAAGCAAGTGCTTTTGAAACCTCCCAAGATCCAACCTCACATTTTGGGAGTCGAGATAGATTTTCTTGGTGAATTCCCATCCCTTTTTGTTCACACTGTCTGGATCCATCAGAATAGGATCATCCTTGCTGTAATCTTGATACAATGAGCTCTCTTTAGCAAGAATCTTGTAGCCAATGTAGTTCAACCCAAGCTTCATCGCAGGCTCCCCGTAGTAAGTAGCTGCAGCCCAGTCTGTGCCTAGTGGTATGACTTGAATGAATACTGAACCTGGCTTCATGAAGAGGAAGTGAGTCATGGCAGCCCCGTGGACCCCAACCACGACGTCACTTGAGTTGAGAACGCGGTATATTTTAGCGAGCTCAGTGCTCCTCTCGGGCTTGAGAACTTCCACAAAGAATCCAATCTCCTCTGCAAGCTTCACCAATGCATCTTGATTGGTTATAGCTCTGGAGCCATTCCTGGCTACTATGACCAGTTTAGGTCTGGTTATCTGATCCGCGTGTATTTCCGTTCCTGCCTCACGCTCCTCGTCTTCAATGATGCTGCTGATACGAGGCTGGTAGGAGCGGTCCAAGAGGTCATGAAAGTCGGATATGGTCCTATTATGGCCTGGCATCAAGGCAGGATCAACGCTGAGCTCATCGTGGATTCTCAGCCCCACGATGGTCTCGGGGAAGCAGTGGACCCTCGTGTCGTTGCTGAAATCGATAGGCGGGTAATCTGAGAGCTGGGACAGTATGTCACCATACTTTGTGATCCACCAGTAGTGATATTCAAGAATCACAAACACAACCTTCCTGTTGAATTCTTGGGAGGTTATGTAGAGGGGGGTGATCCCATCGTTGAACTCGTGGTAGAGGTTGCCCGTGAAGCCTCCGGTGGAGAAGAACACAGCCGGGACGTCGTGGACGACGTCACAGGTGTGGCGTGGCCATGAGCCTGTCTTGACAAGGAGGTCTAGTTCATCAATGGTGTCCATGACATGGGTTTCCCATTTTCTTGTGTATGGCCTAATCTTTTCGTGTTGGATGGCCTCCCGCCCGCCGCCATAGGCGGTGTGGTTGGAACGGTAGAGAGTGATGGAGGAGGTGGCAGGGTCAGTTCTTATATCCCCTTTCATTATACATGTATCTGACCTTCTGCTACTTCTATCACAACAAAGAGTCTCTGCAGTTTGTGAGATATATGTGCATCACTCACAACTCTAAACTAGTATGATAAACAATCCATCTTTGCTTTGTTGGATTAACATAGATTGAATAAATCGGAAGAAAAGATTTAAAAAAAGTAGGTAATTGATGATGTTGTTAGGGTAATTAACATTGAATCAAAGAAAACAATCACTGAACTAGAATCATAATATATTTTTTCCATTATCTAAAACGAAAAACATGAAAATGGAAACAGAGAGAAAAGCAGGGGAAGAGGTAACTAACCGTTAGGAACAGACAAGCAAAGGAAAGGTTTCACACCTGTTTCAGATTCATCTGCAAAACAAAACAAGTGAATAAGGTAAGCAAAAAAATGAATGAAGGAACACAAAATCCAAGGAGAAAAAGAAAACTTACAGAAGCTAGAGGTGAGGGAGAAGAGCATAGGAAATAAGAGCAAGATGCAAGAAACGAGGGCAAAAAAAGCGAAATACAGAAACTTGGGCTTGAATGTTTTGGTGGGGCTGTGGAAAGAAGAGATTAATCCAAGGGGGTTTAAGGCCGAAACTTCATCTACAGCGAAGATGTATTCTTTGCCTTTTCTCCAGTGGGTATGCAGAAAATCTTTGTGGTACTTGACCATTTTAGGTAGGTGTGAGTAGAAGAAAGAAGAGATTGGAGAAGAAGAGTTGTAAAGGAGGGTAGTTATATAGTGTAGGGGAGAGAAGAGGAATATGGCATATGGTGCTGTCGGATTTGGTTGTGGGAAAGAAGGTGGTGCTGGGTTCCTGCTGGGGTGGCTGGCTCTCTGTATATTCTTGGATTGAGTGAGATAGACAGATAGGAGAGAGAAAAGTCGTCTTTGGCAGAATCTAACGTTAACTACTTCCGGGATAATATTTTTCAGTATTTTAGTATTTTCTCCATTCGCAAAATATTGTCCAGCTATATTATTTTGATTTATCCGATAAAAAAGTTATCCACTTTATTTTTCTACTATTTTTGTTGAATAGACCTCACTTTAAACAAATTTTTTACGCTCACATTTTATTATAAAACTAATAGTACTACTTACTATATAAATGTGTGATCCTCGTTTCACTAATTTTTTAACTTACTTTTCTTCACATTTTTTAAAATTCGTTCACCAAATTAAAGTTAGACCAAGAGGATTAAAATAAAAAATAGTAAAAATATGAAATTCTTAAATACGGAGTATTAATTACTAGTATAAAATTTTAAAATTATACTAGCTTTTACCTTACTGTATTTTTTATCATGATTTTTTTATAGTATTATCATAGTGTTATATCTTCTTATTTCTAGTGTGAAAAGGGAAAATATTATCACAGTTTTATATCTTGAATTTTGGAGATTAAGTTTCAACATTCATTATAATTAAATGTGATGTGGAGTATAACTTAATTTCTCTTTAAAGCATTAGGAAATTAAATTTCTATTGCCATTTTAATGAACAATCTGACACATCAAAGTCACAAGCAACAAAATTATCTATAAAAAATTCACTTCTCTGATTTTAAGGAGTATAATCTTTTATTAATTCACAAAACCCAGCAATAAATATAAGTCAATGTGAAATTTTAGCATGAATTTGTCTTAAAAAATGAGTTTATCAATAAATAAAAAAAAATTTGTTATTAAAATTGATTTTAATTATTTAAATCAATTTTTAATTTTTTTGTCAATATTAAAATCAATTTTCAATTTTTTTTGACAATTTCTCAGCTACTTGCATGTAACACGAATGACCCTCACACTGAGCAGGGATTGATCGGTGAAGGTAGGCATCCACAAACCGAACCGAACCGTCAGTTCACAAACCGGAACTGAAACCGGCGCGGCGGTTCCGAACCGGCATACGGTTCGGCGGTTCATGCCGGCCGGTTCAGGTTCAAGAATTTCAGGAACCGGAACCAGCGGTTCAAATGAAATTTTTTAAAAATATATTTATTATTTATTATTTATACAAACTAATTTTTATATTTAAAAATCGATCAATTTTAACAAATAAATAAATAAATACAAGAATTTCATAATAGCCGATATTTATTTGTTGGATCTCTGAATTCTAAAAACCATTCTTGGTTATTTCTATTTTATAGAAACATCCTTGAATATTTTGTATTTCACTTTCAATGTGGGACAAATATGTTGAAGTATTTTCTCTTATAACTACATGTTTAGCTCATTCATTCATCTTTTTCCAATCTGAGATACAAAACTTTCTCTTGTCATCTACTTTTCTTTATTTTTTTACTATATTTTATTATTCACTAATTTTATCTTTATTTTTGTCATGATTAGGGGTGAGCAAAAAACCTAAAAACCGAATATTCGAACCGATCCAAACCGAAAATATAAAATTCGGTTCGGTTCGGTTTTAGAATTTTGAAAATTTCAGTTTTTCGGTTCGGTTCGGTTCGGACGAAAAAAATAACCGAATAACCGAATTTTATTTTAATATATATATATGTACTATTATTTAAATATACTTTAAAATAAAACCCTAAAACTAACAAATCAACAATCGTGTTTGTGTTTCTGTGAAACTCCGTTGCTCCGCCTCCTCCTTCTCTCAAACCCCAAATCTCTATACCTCTCCATCACCAAGTCGTCTCCCCTCCAGCGGCCAGCTCCGGCCCGACGCCCCTCCACGCTATCAGAGAGAGAGAGAGAGCTCCCCGCCCGTCGCCCCTCAGTCCTCACGCTTCACGCCGTCGCCCCCCACAACTTCATGCCTTCGTCTTCACGGCTCCGGCTCCAACTCCAAGTAAAACACTACCCAAACCTTCAATTGCACAATAGTGTGACCAATCTGCCTCTCTCTACTTTGACACAGATGCATTTCCAACTCCCTATCCATCACGTAGAGCATCTCTAATGGCGGCAAGCGAACAGGCTAGCCGATTCCCGCCGCTGGCCGGTCCGCTCGCCGAACCATTGGAACCTGCGAGAACCATTTCGGCAAAAAAATCGGCGACCCGACGCCGATTTTCGGGCGCTGGCCGATCCGCTCGCTGGTCGGCTGGCCGCCATTGCAGGCTCTAGATCGGCGAGCGATCGGCCAGCTCAATTTTTTTTTATTTTTCGAAACACTCTATATACTCGATTTGCACGTCATTTTCATTCGCACCACTTGTTTTAACGAGTTTTCTCTCCATCTTAATTTCTGTACAAGAGCAACAACGTGAAATAAGTAATGTGGGTGGTAGTAGTGGTGGTAGTGGTGGGGATGCTGAGGAGTACGAACGGCAAATGAACGAAGAGTTGGAGGCCAATATGTCCCGTGAGATAAACCGATTGATACAAAGGACCTTGCAGCCGGCGGTACCTCGACCTCCACCCGTTGTCCACCGACGAGCAGTGATTGATCGGGATCACGTAGCTGCACATCAGCGGCTATATGAAGACTACTTTGCGGAGGAGCCGCGATTTGGGGTGCCTCTTTTCAGGCTGCGTTTTAGGATGCATAGGGCAGTGTTTATGCGTATCGTTGATGCTTTGGAGCGTCAATATTTGTGTTTCCGGTTCAGGTACGATGAGGCTGGCAGACCCGGCCACACACCTATACAAAAGTGCATTGCGGCAATCAGGCAGTTGGCCTACGGAGGCGCGGCAGACATGTGGGACGAGTACCTCTACATCGGTGCGACGACTGCCCTGGACTGTCTAAAGTATTTCTGTCTGGGCGTCATTGAAATATTCCGTGATCAGTATCTTCGAAGCCCTACCCCTGAAGAGTGCCAGGATCTGATGCAGATGCACGGGGAGAAGCATGGGTTCCCCGAGATGTTGGGCAGCATAGATTGTATGCATTGGGAGTGGAAGAACTGCCCCGCTGCCTGTAAAGGGTTCTACACGACCGGCTCGAGGTCGTAGCTGATTACCGGTCGTGGATTTGGCATGCATATTTTGGGGTAGTCGGGTCGAACAACGACCTCAACGTCCTCAACTCGTCGTCCCTTTTCAACGAGCAGTGCCAGTGCTTCGGTCCGGCCATTAGTTTTATCGCAAACGGGAACCAGCATGATATGGGCTACTACTTGGCGGATGGGATATACCCTAGGTGGTCCGTCTTTGTGAAGACGATCAGATGCGCATCAGATGAGAGGAAGGCCTACTTTGCGGAACGGCAGGAGTCGGCGCGCAAGGACGTGGAACGCGCATTTGGTGTGCTCCAGTCTCGATGGGTGGCAATTAGGGGTCCAACCCGTTTGTGGCATGTCGACTGCATTGCTGATATAATGTAGCATGCATTATCCTGCACAACATGATTGTCAAAGATGAAGGTGTACAACTGACTAGTTGGGCCAATGACGATGCTAATGAAGCCGGCCCAAGCCACGGCGTGGTCGTCCCCAACGTACGAAGGGGGTACCTCACGATGAAGGCGGCCGCCTCAGGCACATGCCGACATGCGCCAAGTGGATGCTCGTATTCGACTCCAAAAAGATTTAATTGAAGAGTTGTGGGCGCGGGGGACTGTACGCCGTTAGATTTTTCTTAATTAATGTATTTTTTTAATTAATGTACTTTTTTTTAAATTTAAATATTATTATTGAATTTTCCCGTATCTGTGCCGTAAATTTAATTCCGTATTTTGTGTGATTTTTAATTATTTATTTTTATAATTTTGTTTATTGTGGCTAGCCTATTGCTTGTCCAATTGCTTGTCCTGATGATGTGGCAGTAGGAGTTTTAGTCCACATGATATGACATGAGGAGTTTGTGGCTAGCATATGACTGACCTATTACTATCGTGGATGTTCTTAAAATAGCTAATTCTTCAACCTTTATACGTATATGGATTAAATTTAGTTTCTCCAAATAGACAACAAAATTTAGTTAGATTTCAGTTTAATCGTGAGTTTTTATTGCTTTTTTGTTGTAAATTTATATATGTTTTTCCTGTTTTTTCGGTTTAATCGTGAGTTTATATTGCTTTAAAAGTTGTAATTTTGTATGCCTTTTTTTTCCTCTTGTTTTTCGGTTTTAGATTTTTCGGTTTTTCGTATAATTTCAGGTTTTTCGGTTTTGTTCGGTTTTTCAGTTTTTCGGTTCGGTTCGGTTTCAATTTTAGCCTAAATTCAGTTTTTCGGGTTCGGTTCTGTTTGGGCAAAAAACCGAACCGAAACCCGGATGCTCACCCCTAGTCATGATTCTTTTTCTAAGACAAATTTATAGATAATAATAGCATCAAATAGAATAGTTTAATTAAATTTGAATGTTGCATGCTGCTCATAATTTGTATATTTATATAATGTGGATGTGTTCAAATAATATTTGGATTTAAATATGCTCACTTTTAATAATTCTAAGAAATCATTCTTGGTTGTTTCACTTTTATAGAGATATCCTTGAATATTTTGTGTTTCACTTCAATGTGTGACAAAATATGTTGAAGTATTTTCTTTTATAACTATATGTTTAGATCATTCATTCATCTTTTTTCAATGTGTGATACAAAACTTTCTTTTGTTTTCTACTTTTCTTTATTTTATACTACATTTTATTATTCACTAACATTATCTTTATTTTTGTATGATTTTTTTTCTAAGACAAATTTATAGATAATAATAGAATCAACTAGAATAGTTTAGTTTGAATTGTTTAATTAAATTTGAATGTTGCATGTAGCTCATAATTTGTATATTTATAGAATGTGGACGTGTTCAAATAATTGGATTTAAATGTAAGCATGTTGCTAATTTTTCTCAATATATTGATTAAAATGTGAAAAGAACAACAATTAATATAATTTGTATCATAATGATAAAAATAGATAACTAAAGAATGATTTGTATAGCGATATAATATAGTTTATATATTTATATATTAATAGTAGACTAATAGTATGATTTTGTATAATAGCTATTATTCTAATAGATGTAGTATAATTTATACAAATAAAATTATTATTTATGAATATATTCTTGATGATAAGAATAACAATTATTGAGTAATATGATTTGTATATAGATAAATAATCATTCATATAATAGTTATTGCTATATTAATACAATTTATAATAATTATTCTCTTAATGTGTATAATGATATTTATTAGTTAACATATACTACATAAACCTATACACAAACGAATCGATAAAGATAAAGGATTAAAGAATAATACTTTATGTAATAATATTTGTTGTTAAATTATAATTATAATAATAGAAAATAGTCAAGATATAAACAAAGATGATGAAAATCTATCATGTAGTTACAAATAATGACTTTTATCTCACATTGAAAGAAAGAGCAACACATCCAAGAAAATGTAGCTATAAAAAAGAATAATCCAATACACTATCTTTCAACTCAAAGGCTCAAGTCCAACGTTATAAGTTGTGACTTATAGTCTCGGTCAAATAAAGACTAAAACGAAAAAAAATAAAAATAAATTGAACCGCCGCACCAGCCCGGAACCGGCGGTTTTGAATCGCCCCATGAACCGCCGGTTCTTTGAACCTGAACCGGCCCGCAATTCGGAACCGGCGGTTTTTGAACCGTGTGCATGCCTAGGTGAGGGGGATGTGCTAATTGGAAGGCATGAAAAAATATAAATTGAAACATAGTATTTATTTATTTGGAATGCGTGACAATTTTATATATTAATACGAGTTGTATTTCAGCTGTAATTAGAATGATGATTAGTGTTGTTCAACTTGTCACCGGAAAACTGAAAAGATTTGTTTTAGCTTTTAAGTTATAAATAGTGACAAAGGGACAGCTAATTTCATTACAGGATAATAAATAATTAGTCTTTAATGGATCGAAATGTGATTAAGAAAAACCGCGTGGTTCGATCTATTAACTAATAGGTTGTCATCCTCTCCTCCCCCATATTAATTTATTTTAAATTATGGTTTCTAGGTTTTGCACGTATATATCCTTTTCAAATTATACAGCCATTTTATGCTTATTATTGCAATATAGATGATTGTGTGATAATTCTTGTTCCTCAGTCTTATGGCGGCGGCTCTACTAAAATGAAATTGTCTTTTTGACTTTTTTTGTAAAGGATGACATGGTCATCATTTAATTACTACTACTACAATTTAGGTAGATAAATATGTAGAAGAGGCCTCTAAAATGCTTCAAAGTATAGCATATAAAGAGAGCTTTCTTCATTTTGAAGGTAATTAGTTAAGCCAATCCAAAACTCCCCAAAGATTCAATCTTGAATAACTTTACATGTGAAATATTTACTCGAATTACGTATCTTGAATTAAACGATTATACTAAATGAATATTCTTGTGAAAATCAAAGGGGATCACATTAGTCAACCAGAGTAGAAACTGAAGTGCAACTATAAAATATTTTTTTTAAGTATACACTCCAACCTTTCAAAGGCACACATTTTTTAACCTTCTATTTTGCACATTATTAATACTCCTAATACAGTATTATAAGAATTTAGATCTATCTCGAACGACATTATCCAAACTCGTTACATTTGTCACTCACTTATGAGCTAAATGATTTTGCGCTAATTAATCATGCACTACAAATGGAAATGGAAATTGATAGTTAATTAGTTGTAAATCTTAATTATTTACATGCCACTTAAACTCCCAAGGCCTTTCTTTTTTCTTTTTTCTTTTTCCTGCTCTGAAAATCAATTGGTTTTTAAATGGTAGATAAATTATTTCAGCAAGCTATTGTCTTAATTAATTACTACTCCCCAATCTACATGGGAATCTGATCTCGATACAAACATAGGATAATTATAAATGCGAAGGATAAAGCATAATAATATTGAAAAAGTGAGTTTTAGCACTCCAATGCCACTATTTTGATACGATCATATCTATCATATCTCTTAGAATCTTCTAATTATTTAGTTTTCCCTTATTCACCATATCTTTCCCATATTTATTTAGATATTTGTTTCTTGTTCATTAAGTTAGGATAGTAGTATTCTAGTATTATAAATAGGAGAGCTTGTTATCATTTTATTCATTCAATGAATATATTATTTTCCACAAACTTGTCTTGAGTAACAAGAATATCATATTTCGTTTCCAAATTGTTGTTCATCGGAGAACGTCCGAAAATCAGCAATTCGTGAGCTTTCCTTCGAGCACGTCGAAGGTTCGATCACTTTATCTCTCCGAGAAGTTAGCCATCCGGCCTCGTTACGGAGAACGTCCGTAACAACTGGTGCTTTCATCCCGTACTCATGACGTCAACATACCATGGCCCATCTACGTCGGAACGGCCGACGAGGGAAGCGACGCCGGCGCTGCATATAGGCCCGCTGCGTCGTCCCGACCAATCGGGGAAGGCTTCGGTCGACCCAATCACATTAGGGTTTGATAAATTAAATGCACGCCTCGACAGTATGGATCGACGGGTGGCCAAATTGGAGTCGCGTATGAACGCGAACGACTGGCGACTGGGGAAACTTCGACCGCCCCAACGGCCTGATCCGGAACCACCTTACGGTCTTCCTGATCATGGCGGCGCTGATTGGGACAAGCAGCACCGACGTTACACCCAGCCTACGTACCGGCGGCCACAACACCACCAGTCGGATAGGTACCCACCTCCTCCTCCATATCAGCCGGATAGACTCCGTCCGTACCACCTCCACCAAACTCGTTATCAACTGCCCGAGCACTATCAACCCTTCGACTATGGACCGCCATCCACGTACAGGGGGTTCCCGCTTCATCAATTTCTGCAGCTGCAGTACGAGCCTTCTCTCCAACCATCCTGTTGGGACCCGCCGGGCGCTTGGGTGTCGATGGGTAACCTGGATTATGAAGAGATCTCATCCATATATTACCCTGATTATGATGGTGACTCTGATGGATATGATGAGGACGCTGATGTCCACCGCGACCCATCTAGCAACTCACAACTAACTGTCATTGTTGTCCCGCCACCACCACCACAACGCTCGTCATCTTGCTTGAGCATGACAAGCCACTGCCGTTCAGCAGCGTCACTGTCTGCTATAGCTGCTGTCCCATCTTTGAATCTGCCCCCAATAGTCCCGTCTTGCAGCCCCGACGACGACAGCGAAGAGGAGAGCGGATTGATAGATGAACTGCCTCCACCAGCTATGATCTCTCCGTCGTGCCGCCCTGGAGAGGAAGAAACATTGTTAGATGGCAACGAGGAGGTTGATTCCATTGAGGAAGTGAAGAACGTCATCGCATCTCTCGATGCTGCTCTAATGACATCTCCCGATGTTGTTGAGAATTGTTTTAGTGAAAATGGTGGTGCTTATCTATGTGCATTAGTTGGAAATAAAGTTGCATCGTCCTTTCCAATACATGGGAAGGAGATTGCCTGTATCTATGGGGTTTTGAATGTAGGTGATGCTACAAGTATGATTCATCGACCAACATTGCTCGACACCGATGCTAGGTTGATTTCTCCGTGAAATAACAAGCCGTGTTTGCGCATTCAGGGATGTGTGGCAAAGCTTTCCATTTTAGCATTGAATTTGGATGACCACATCAGTCCGCCTTTGTTGATTTTTTACGGAGGTCAAGAAGAGGGACGCTCAGCTGTTCGGTGTTTGTTTGATCCAGGAGGAGATGTCTCGCCAAAGTCGGCTTTCAACTCTCTTTATTGCTTCGTGGTTCCCACCTTGAGGACAAGGTGGATTTCAACCGTGGGGGAGTTGTTACGATCATATCTATCATATCTCTTAGGATCTTCTAATTATTTAGTTTTCCCTTATTCACCATATCTTTCCCATATTTATTTAGATATTTGTTTCTTGTTCATTAAGTTAGGGTAGTAGTATTCTAGTATTATAAATAGGAGAGCTTGTTATCATTTTATTCATTCAATGAATATATTATTTTCCACAAACTTGTCTTGAGTAACAAGAATATCATATTTCGTTTCCAAATTGTTGTTCATCGGAGAACGTCCGAAAATCAGCAATTCGTGAGCTTTCCTTCGAGCACGTCGAAGGTTCGATCACCTTATCTCTCCGAGAAGTTAGCCATCCGACCTCGTTACGGAGAACGTCCGTAACATATTTGCAGACATAAAGTTATGGGACATATTAATTTAAGAATAATACTATGCGGCCACATTATGGCCAGCCATAAATTAATTAAATAACAAAAAAAATTGATTTTTTTTCAAATTTTTGGTTTAATACTACTTGATTTTACTTTTATATCATCTTCATTATATATTGCTCAAAATGTTAGTGTTGCTCTTTCGTAGTTTTTGCTCAACTTATTACTACTGTCATTTCTTGATTGTTGCTCAACGTATACAGTAATTCGTGATATTAATGTGTTTTACGTAATGGAATTCAAAGATAAGTATCAACTCACAAGTCCATTCACACACATATAAGTTTATATCGGTAATTCTAATTTTTTTATACATGTAAATGGACTAAATTAACTCTTTATGGCCGGCCACATTATGGCCATTTAGCATCACTCTTAATTTAATGTTTTTTTCAAAGGGTGATGTTAAATGGTCATATTATGGCCAGCCATAATCTTAAAATATTATTAAACTTTTATGCAATTAATGCTTAATAGTTGAAATTGATGCATCTAGAGAGTAACAATTTTTTAAAGACTAATCTATCCTCAAATATTAAATACTTTATGTAGTAGAATATGGAGTATTTATTTACGTATGTAGTAGAATATGGAGTATTTAACAATACACTTTAGTTACGTAATTTAATTATTTTTTATCAATTTTAACTATTCTAATCTTTAATTATTATAGAATGTATTTAGTAATCAACATGCACTTATTTGTAATCAAACACGTATATATTTTGATTATACAAAATGAGATAACAAAAATTATTCAGATTATTTAATAGTATGTACTGAATAATTAAATTTGAATCATAATAAATATATTCCTGATATTTTTAATTCTATTATTAGTGAGTATTTATGTTTAAATTCACTTGTTTAATAAAACAATTTAATTATACTATATATTATTTACTCTATATGGCAGTCGAAATATTTACTCTATATACTTTATTAGTGATTATTTTCTTTATATACATTATTTTAATATATTTAGCTATTAATATATCTTTATTATTTAAAAATTTTCTGTCCCGTGCATAGCACGGGTGGTAAAACTAGTACTACGTATAAATACAACAGTGTATTGATATAAAAGCAATTCAAATAGTTATACTATAGATTAATTTACTGTTAATTTATAGTGAAATTGATACTATAATAATAATAATAATAATAATAATTTGTCAAAATAATTCAAATATAATTATTTACTATATTTTAAAATTTATAATTAATTTTAAATATAATATATATACATTTAACCTTGGTATTACTATATCACATACTACTCACTAATAAGAAAATATAATTCCACATAGTCATCACAGCCTACTCACTAATTTCTCCCTCTTTATTCCTAAATATGCTATACTATAATAAAAATAAAAACAAAGTCCTAAAAACAAAGTATTGTCAACTGAATTAAGCATTAAATGAGACAATTAAATTATTAATATCCAAATATACCTATATTTACTGAAATGCCATTTATGGGCAGCCACATTAGCCACATAGCTTTACCCTTTTTCAAATTAGATAAATGAAAACTTTTACTCCTTGCAAACGTATGATATTACTTATACGAGATTTGTAACATAGTCCACAAATCAAAGTTCTATTTTAATATCATACTACTACCTAAATTTTTAATACAATCTGACAATCTCAAATTAGCAACTTTGACATATTTGTGGTACTGAGATGAGATATGTATGTATACTTGTTATTCTTTTTATTAAAAATTATGGCCTCTTCTGATTTATTGTTCTGTTTTGGTACAACTCTTTATATATTATAGAATATACAATACGAATTTAAGATTGAAGGGAAATGCAAAAGAGATGGAAGAAGCAAGGTTAAAAGCCAACGTTGGCGGCGTCACGCACGTTTTATGATTTCAAATACCGTTGCCAAATGTTAAATGACAATTTTTGCATAAATAACAATGACACTTTTTTAATTGAAATTAGACTCTTCTCCCCTATCGGTAACTCCCTAACTGGAAAAAAGAAAATGGCTAATTAAATCGTTAGACTTTAGCAAAACATTAGTATAATATTACTGAAATCAGTAGTTTAATCAATTAAATAAAAATAAGTACGTAATACATTAGGAAATTAAACATTAGAAAAGGATGTTATTGATTAATCAGATAAGAAAAATTCTCGTTAATACTGTAAACAAAAAGGGTGTTATTGAATAATCAGATAATATTTACATAAATTATCCAGAATGTGTTTTTTTCTGATTTAAAATCAGAAAACCGACTACACATGTGACGAAATTATTTTAAATAAATTGTACTGTGATATTTAATCTACATAATGTTAAGTGCATTAATCTAATATCGACTCTACAATTATATACGAATAATACTTATGATGCATAAAAGTCACTTTTGCAATAGATCTATAATTTTTTAAAACTACTTAAAAAGTAACACGTGACAATTAATTTCTTTATACACAAAGTTAAGATATTATTAACTAATGCCGGTGCAGACATCTCAACAAATATAATTAGATATTAGTTTACATAAACAAATATCTTGAAATTGAGATGAAATATCTGGCTACCAAATTATTTCATCCCAATCAAATTTAAGAAAATTAGTTTATAAATTATGTGAACACGAGAGAAATCCGCCGCGTCATGCCTAAGAACACAACATGGAAAAAAGAGTTTTAGTAAAATATTTCCATGTGTGTTGCACATATTTAGATCTCCCCTCACTAATGGAAGTAACATGGACTAAAGCAATAAATGTATAAATTCAATGCAAGAGCGCTCTAGGAAATAGGTTGGAATCTTGACTGTTTAAATAAATGCAAGTGGCTAGAGTGTCAAACTCAAAACTCAGTTGTTAATTTTAAAATTGATTTATAGATGTATATCTAATGCAATTTAGAAAAATATATTTATTGTATTAAGTAAAGAGATAATAAAATAAAAAAGAGAATAAAATGTGTTAAAGAATTAAATAAGAGAGAAAATATATAAGTCATTGTCATGTATTCATATGACTCAATTATAATAGAACATTCTAAAATGAAAAAAACCAACTAAGTATGGTGACATTGAAGGAGTATTATTCATGTCAAAATTCATCAAATCCATATCAAAAGCTAAATTATCAGACCCAGTCACCCGAGAGTCAAATATGTTATTTTCACTAGTATTCTACAGTAGGCGTATATTTTTACTTTAAATAAATAAGTAATTAAGTTACCTATACTATCCATAATTATATATCAGTCTCAATTTTAATGCCGAAATCAAATCAAAAAGTAATTTTACTTTAATCATTTACACCAAATTCAAAATTTACATCATTTTTTAAGTATACGTATCACAAAATTTTTGCAATGAACTTGGGCTATCCTGGACTGGATCGGTCCACCTTAGTTGACAAATCTACTTGTACCTAGATTTAGATGGCCCAAATAAGTTTCGTTAATTGACAACTCCATGCTAATGGGAGTCTTATAATTAAAGTTCAATAAAAGTAATTTAATAACAATAATAATAAGTGATTCATGTGAGAGCTATCTTCTTTTTTCTTCTTTTTTTTTTTGTCTTTCCTCTTCTTGGAGGGGTTGCAAGGTTGTTATTAATTGAGTTAAATAATTTAAAATTTATTTCATATACAGTAAATCTTATTTTGAAATATTTTTATATAACGATAACCAATAATGAATGAATCTATATTTAGCTAGTACGTTACAATAGTCAATCTTACCTCATTTGACGAGACTTAAAGGGTATAACCAATTAGACGACTAAAGTGGTTAAAACCTCAAGTTTTAGGTTCAAACCTGAAACCCAAAACTCAAGGGTCATTAGATAACAGACTCAAGTTACATATTGTTTGTATGCCATTTTTTTGGGTTCTGTTTGTGATGATGGAATTGAGCCCACGGAATCGAAATTAAAACCTTTAATTTTAAATTTAATGTTTGGTACCATAAAATATTTGGTATTGAATTGTACAGTATATATCAAATTCTCTTAATTCTATACTTTGAATTCAATATAAAAAATAGATAACTGACATTCCAAATAGTTATAAAATTAGGCACCCTCACACACATACAAACACTATATACACTTCATATCAATTTTTTAAAATTCAATTCCATGTATCATTTTACTGAAAAAAAATTTGGAATTGAATTAAATTTCAACTTTTTAAAATTCAATTCCGTAGAATTCTAACCAATTCAAGTGATTTTGAATTCGTGAATTGCAAACGTGAGGTTTAATATGATTTGCCTATATAAGTGATAAAATCAAGACTTGATAGATTAGAATAACATACGGAGTATTTTACCCTTGTAGCCTCTGAAATCAAATTCATAAATTAATATTCTAGATTGGCTTTGCTATAAAACATTATGAAGTTGATTCTCAAATTCTTGTTCTTATTTTGCTTTGATTTAGAAGTATGTGGTGTTTCAGAAATTTTGGTCTTATATTTTATGGCTTTGCTTTTGAATTTGGCATTCAAGGATGGTATGAGAAAAGCCTTTTGAATAAGGGCGATCAGATGGGAGCTAAATAATAGTTGCATGGGTGCATGCAACGTGTGAGAAGTAGAGGATCATGCGTTGGGTCATGAAGTTAGTTAGATTGTTATTGTGATTATTATTTCCTACTGCAGCAGCATGTATATAGCTGCTTCAATCATTGTATTTTCCCCATCATTCATGAAATTTACTTCCCCCTCATTTCTCTCGTCTTCTCCTAGTAGCTCTCTACGTATAGGGGTGCGATATCGGTCACCGTTCCGATTATCGGAGACCTCAGTCTTGCACCAAAGGACTACATATTTTTTGGCAGAAGATTTTATGAGATTACTTAAAATATAGTCCCTAAAGCAATTCCGTCGCGTACTCATTTGATAACAATCCGATATGGTAAGAAATAATCAGTCCACTCTACGAGGCCAAAGATATTGGAGATCCTAAAATAATGATTGAGAATTCCCAAACAAGCATTTGGGGGCAAATTGCTAATTTCAAGAGCTTCAGGGTGAAAATCCAAGAAGCGATCAGAACAATAATTCAGATGATAATCGAGAAAAGAGCACACACAAACAAGATTCTGGTATGACAAATGGAGGGGGAATAGAAAGCCTCAAAACTATTTTTCCAAGGCTTGTCTTACTGTCAACCCAAAAGAACAAACTCATGGATGAGATAGAAGTTTGGGAAAACGATAATTGGAAATGGATTTTTAAATGGAGAAGCCTTTTTACTTGGGAAGGGGATATTGGTGGAGATCTTTTACTAGCTATGAATGCTTTGGCTTGAGAGAAAATAAGAGGAATGAATGTGTAATTATAACCGGTTAATAAATCTCTCTTCATTTAACTTTGTTTTGTGGATTACTCCATGTCTTAATAACATGAGCACAATGGCGAAAAAATATGTCTTGCCACCATTAGCAATCTTACACATCTGTATGTCTGATTAGTTTTTTCTGGATAAAATAAAATAATACTAGTAAATAAATTATTCTCTCGTTCCCATTAAAAATGAAACGTTTCCTAAAATAGAAACAACACTCTCTCTACTTTTTCTTCTTTCTTTCTTTACTCTCTCTTGATTAACTCATAAAACAATACTGTATAAAATTTCGAGTCGGAAACCAAATATTTCATATTTATTGGGACGGAGAGAGTATTTATAAAAAAATGACTCGTTTGTTTCTTCTTCATATTCATCGAAACAGTAAAACTTGGGAAGACGAAAATGGTCATACATGTAACTGACTTGTTGCGTTTGACAAATTAATTGAAAGGGGACAGAAAATTGAAACAACCCAAAATTTCTCTCTTATCTCTTCCCTCAAAACCCAAAAAATTCACACCCCAAAATACAATCTTCCCATCCCGAATTGGATAATCTCCGCGTCCCCAATTCGAATAATTGAAAAGATATGATGTCGGACTCGTACTGTCCAGACTGCAAGCGCAACACGGAGGTGGTATTCGATCACGCGGCGGGCGACACCGTGTGCTCGGAGTGCGGGCTCGTGCTGGAGGCCCGCTCCATCGACGAGACCTCCGAGTGGAGAACCTTCGCCGACGATTCCGGCGATCACGACCCCAATCGTGTGGGTGGCCCCGTTAACCCCCTTTTAGGAGACGGGGCGCTCACCACCGTCATCTCCCGGGCCGCCAACGGCTCCAATGCCGATTCCTCCTTGGCCCGCTTGCAGAACCGTGGAGGCGACCCGGACCGGGCCATCGTCTTGGCTTTCAAGGCTATTTCCAATATGGCCGATAGGTCTCTGCCTCTTTATCTTGTTCCTCAATTTCCCATTTGTTGACTGCTTCTGTTGAATTCGTGTTTTTATTTATTTACTTTCTGGTCTGTTGGAAAAGTTTTGATTTTTAGTGGGATTCTGGAAAATTGATGTTAACTGGTGTTTCTGTGGTTAAAAATGATTATGGGTTCTGAATGGTTTTAGTTCATTCGCGAAGCATGAAGGGTTTCAGTAGCTTCTTATGGAAAAGTTTGAGTGGATGGTGCAAAGATGTTACATTGATTTTACCACTAATAGTTATAAGCTGTTAAAAAAGGCAGCTTTTAAGGTGGGATTTCTAATTTTGTATTCCTTCTTGGATGTATTGTTATTTTGGAGCAATTTGTTTTGAAATATAGAGTTGCTTGTATGTTTCTTCTTGATTATTGCTCGTGTATGTGTCATGTATTATCTAGTTTGTCTCGTCTTTTCTAATGACACATCAGAGTTATTCATCCGTTTGCAATCCAGTAGTATACTATATATACACAAGTTCTATGCTGAGCTGTTGCTCATAGTTGTAAAGGATGAATGTTATTGATTGTTGTTTTGCTTTATTATTGTCATAATTGAATGAATGGATGATGTGATAATCTAGAGATGACACAAATCTTTCTTATGAAGCGATTTGCCGCTTTTGGTATATTTGGTAATAAGCATAATAATAGAACTGACTTGTGTCGTTTCTTGCCTCTTCTAGGTTGAGCCTTGTAACTACCATCAAGGTAAGCATTTCTACTGATTGATTCTCCATAATTGCGGGAATTCACACCGACTGCATTATAAATTACCTCATCAAGTCTTCACACACATACTTGTCTGAATGCTGCCAATTTTGTTTGGCTTGTTTCATTCTTCTTCCCTCCCTCTCGCCTATTTTCTCCTCTGAATCTTGATCTTTTTGAGGCTGAAAGTTTGTTTGGGGTTCTGTAGATATCTTAAAATTGCTTCAGTATGCAATGTGGTTTCGACTTTTGATTAAAAGAATATTCGTAATATTTGTCTCCGTGCTCTCCCGACTTTAATAGACTGACTGTTATGTGTCAGTGACTTAAAGGCAATACGCAATGTCCTTAATACACAGTCATCAGAAGTGTATTAATATAATTTCTAATTAACATTACAAATATCGGATTCGAACTTTGGTTTCTGATGGCGCTTTTGTTTAAAGGATCGAGCGAGTGAAATATATAAGAGGTTAGAAGATCAGAAGTGTACGAGGGGAAGAAACTTGGAGGCTCTTGTGGCTGCCTGCATTTATATTGCTTGCCGTCAGGAAGGCAAGCCACGAACTGTGAAAGGTGCCGCCATTAAATAACTTGCACACTAGAATTTGTTGTGTACATATTCGCCTCTTTTAGAAGTGCTCTAAAATCTGTGGGTATCAACTAGAAATATGCTCCATTGTTGCTGGAGCCACAAAAAAGGAAATCGGTCGAGCTAAAGAATTTATCGTCAAACAGTTGAAGGTCGAGATGGGTGAATCAATGGAGATGGGTACCATTCATGCAGGAGACTATTTGGTGAGGTCACATTAGGCCATGTCAGACTACATATGTATTTTCTTAATTTTATACTATCACTTAAGTAACATCTTGTGTTTCTATTTTGCTCTGGCCTGTAGAGACGTTTCTGCTCCAATCTTGGTATGAGCAACGAAGAGGTCAAAGCTGTCCAAGAAACTGTCCAAAAGGCAGGGGACTTTGACATTAGGTATGCTTCCATTACCTATCTCAGACTCAGTTTCAAGAACTGATTGTCTTTTGCGTATTCTTGAGGCATAAACTACTTGTGGGTTGTGGAGCTCAAATTTTCTTGTCAGAGTGTAATGTAAGATACTCCCTCTGTCCTAGAAATAGGGGTCCCCTTTTGACTTGACACGGGTGTTAAGAATATGAAGAAAAGTGGGTGGAATATTAGTCCCACTTTATATAATATATTAGTATTAGTATCATAATAATATGCGAGTGAAATGAATTCGTGGAATGTGGGACATACTTATCATTTATAGTAAAAGTTAAAATGGACTCTTATTGCGTGACAGACCAAAATGGCAAAAAAAAAACTCTAGTTGTGGGACAGAAGGAGCATAAATCTGAGAGAGATGAATGAAAAGGTTGTTTAAGTACCTCTTCAGAAGATGAAATCACTGGACACTCTGATCTAATATATTTGTTGAGTCGAGCTCATCATGCATTAGTGATGTACATTTGAAGATTTAATTGATTTATGAACATGATTTTGCTTCCATTGCAGGAGGAGCCCCATATCAATTGCAGCAGCAATAATTTTTATGGTAACACAGCTGTCGGAATCAAAGAAACCCCTGCGAGGTTCGTATTCTAACCACCTTATTTGTGTTTACTATACAAATCTTGCTTACAAATTTCTTGATTTGAGCCTTGGTAAACGCTGTTGATTTTTGATATATGGGCATCGAAATGAAAAGGGAGATTGTATGGTTGCAGACATCTCGATTGCAACTACGGTGGCAGAAGGGACGATCAAGAATGCTTACAGAGATCTGTACCCGCATGCCGCTAGGATCATACCGGAATGGTACGCTAAGGAACGGGACTTGAAGAATCTCAGCAGTCCCAAAGCATAAGTAAACGTCTTTTGCATCCCCAAACGGGCTACGGTGCTGCAGTCCCACATCAGTTTTACTTGATAGTTAGTTGATCAACTCTACTCTATTGCATCCCAGATGTGATAGTATTTGATTGTCATGTTATATTGTGAAATACTGTAATGTGCAAGATTATTATAGGTTTTCCATTAAAGTTGATTAAGATTTCAACGCGGTTTGGACCGCATTTGGGGTGCGAGGCCGGGTTTGTGTTGCAGACCAGCAAGGTGATGCAGCTGCGATCCACACCACAAACCTATTTTATTGGGTGGCGCGACTGTGTTGTGGCTGGAATTTATGATTTTGGTTAAACGTTTATGTGACAACTAAAACACCGAATTCTAGTTGGATTTGGTATTTGGAATGAGACTGGCGTCAATGTCATCTAATGAGCTCACTAATCATGCCGGTAGAGTCATTACCAAGTCATTATCTAAGGTTGATAACTCTCGATCTGAATATTTATTAACCTGATTTTTTTATACCCCCTCCTTTCTTTCTGCTATTAAATATTTCATTTTTCCTTTTTGATCCGTTCACCAATGAATGTTCTATTTCGCTTTTTATCACTTTTGGCAAGTGGTCCTCACATCCCACTAACTTACCATACTCACATTTTATTATTAAACCAATATAAGAAAGTAGGTTCACAATATTTTAATTATGGACGGGGGAGTATATTCAAACTAGAACATAATTTGCAACTGGCACGAACCTACCAAATTAGTATAGCACAATCCTATTCTTGTCAGCCCAAAATAATAACAACATGATAATGCTTGAAACTTAGGCATTACATCTACACGACAGTAACATAAAACAATCAAACTCCAATATAGTTTTAATCTAACAAGGCTGATACACGTGGGATGCGACATGTATAATTAAGGTATTAGAAAAAGAATAGAATAATCAATATGCGCTAATGTTATTTTTTTAAGTTAATAAAAAAATTATTCGATCATTGAGTTATTTTGTTGTTGCTGAAAGTTGAATGCAGTAAAATAAAATAGAATAGTGAAAAACTCTAACTTCATTAAAACATTAATGTCTAACAATACAGAAAGTCAAAATAAAATAAAAGGAAGGAGAAAACAAAAAAATAATGAAAAAGTCAAGAATCTACTAATTGAATTCACATCGACGATAAGGTTTGATCATGCAATTGAGCGGTAGGTTTGATGCCGAATTTTGGTTGATACAATTTGATGGGTTGTCTTGGTTGCAGGGAGTTTTACCAACTCAAAACCCACCGTCTTGTTTCCCTTGGTTCAAGAGCTTAGGAGCCATGGCTGATTTGTTTTGTGTGTTTGGAATAATACATACTTCTGCGTCTATTTATTATTAGTATCATATTTGTAGTTTTCCATTTAGTTAGGATACGTAGTAGAGAGGGACAAAATCTGTGCAGAAGCAGATTAGACCCCAACATATATTTATCCCCAAGGAAGCAGAATGATTTGTTGTTCAAGTTTCGAATGATGGGAAACAAACAATTCAACCAAGCTTTATTAATTTACAGATAATTAATCAGTAGTTAATTATTACAAATAATTAATAAATAACATTTAAGACTTGAATCTTGATCACAACATTCATGAACGCCCCATCTTAATTCTCTCGTACGACAAAAATCATATCGTCTCATCATCTACTAGTACTTCTTAAACCTTTAATTTTTTTAATATATATAAAAAAATTGAATATTAACAAAGTATAATTTCTCAAACAATCTATATAAAAATGATCAACAAACTGAATATTTAGAAAAAATAAATAAAAATCTTTCTGTTTCTGTTTAACAAGAAAGATGATAGACAAAGTGGTTGATTTGTTTAGTTTGTTATTGTTATTATTTTGTTCGAGATAGGAATCACGTTTACATACTTGGTGATTGATTTATTTTGTTTGTTATTTGTTCAAGATTTTAGGAATCACTTGATTTAATAGTTGATTTACTAGTAGTAAGTGGTTTAATAGTTGATTTACTAGCTAGGAGTAGTAGATATGAAAAGAGTGTTAGAGAATTTTTAGGAATTTGTTGACTAGTACTATCTTTTTTTTTCTTTTCTTATTATTGTTATTATTGCGGAAGTATTATATTACTAGTAGAATGAATCTCTCTACAAAACTAGAAAAAGAAACTCCAATTTCATTAAAAAAAATTCATTAATGTCTAACAATACTGAAATTAATTACCTAAAACAAAAGGAACAAGAAAACGAAAAATAATGAGAAAGTGATCTACAATTTGAATTCACATCGATCGGTTGCGAGGATTCATGGAGTTGAGGCCGCTGTCAATATCGGGATTGCCGCATCTCGGCGCCATCATCGACGATAAGGTTTGATCATCCAATACACCGGTGGGTTTGATGCCAAAATTTCCTTGATACATTTTGATGGCTAATTCTAGGATTTGGTCTTCAGAAGCACCGGTTTCAAGATTGAGTTGTGCGTATTCGTAATAACCATATCTTCGAAGATGAAATTCCGAATCAAATAATTGGGTTGTATTGACTATAGGGGATTTTTCCGACTCAAAACCCGTGTTGTTTCCCTTGCCTGCGGAAGAAGAGACAGAAAGTAGGAACACAAGAAGAAGAAGAAAGACGATGGACAAAATATTCAAAAGCTTAGGAGCCATGGCTTTCTAATTTGATCAGTGTGTTTGGAAATTTGGAATCGCAACTTGTTAATGCTTCTGCATCTGTTTAATTTATAGATCCGCAGATAATATCTTAATACAAGAAGGACTACTCCATATTTGCAGATTTCCTTATACCTGGTGGATACGGATTGCCATATTAAATTCGATAATTGTGGATCTATATCATATAATGTGACTGATTTGATTAGTTTGTTTGGTTGTATATTACTATTAAAAAGAATAAAATATGGTTAAAAGGGCGTAGCCTTAGTGTTAAGAGCAGCAGCCCAGAGCAGCATGTGCAGTGGGCTAAGAGCAGCAGCCCAACATTAGGGCAAGACCTAAGATTTATATAGATAGCTTTTCCTAATTTAGTTTAATAGTTGCTTTTTCTTAATTATTAGTACTCCATTCATCATCCATCTATTTTATTTTTTAACTATTCATGACTTTTTATTCTTTTTGTATTAAAATTTTTATTATGTTTTCTGATTAAATTAATTTTTAATTTTAATTAATTTAAATATGAGATTTATTAAAAATTAGAAATTACGTACTAACATCCTAACAAACCCAAAAAATTATATAGTTATTCAAATTCTAAAAAATACAAAATGTACATTATTATAAACAAAATTACAGACCTAAATCTTTTTGGAGGATTCATCACAACTCCAGTCTCATCGCGTGTATGGAATTATATAAAAAAATCAGGTCATGTACAGAATTCTGGTTAATTTTTTTACTACTATTAGTATTGTTTTGGTGGGTAATATTATGGATGTTTTTATTGAGTACGAATGAAATTTTTGATAGTGTAGTACAGTATAGATAGCTTCAAATATTGTTTGCATGAGATCCTCATTATAATAATATTTGTTTTAAATATTTTGAGGTTTTGTTTGGCTTTCATATACTCAGAGTCACAGTTTGGTAGACTAGGTAAGGTAATGACCATAATAGTTTGTGCTAGCGTAGTTTAGTTATAAATTTATCCAATCTATAACTTTGCTGAAGATAAAATATCATCGTAAAAAAATCAGTTTAGCTAAAAATTACACTAATTATTGGTCAGTTCAGATTTTATCAGCGGTGAAAAAATACACCAACTTTTAACTTGTACATTTCCCACAATTCGATTCCGCACAAATATAATCCTACGTGGCGTACCGGGTGTCTACGTCATTTGACCAGCGATTCCCTTAAGAGATGTAGTTTATAGGGCGAAGTTATAATGTTGTAAAAAAATACATAAACTTTGAAATATACAAACTTTGAAAGCTGCTAGTGTAATCCCACTTTCATTGTATATGTAGTTTAATTAAATGGAAGGAAGGATTGAGAGCCATGGATGAATGCAATCCTAATAATGACTTGCAAATTGATTGGGTGTCTAATTATATGTGATGTTTATTTAGAGTCAACAACTTATTAACGCTACCTTTTGTCATGCATCAATGACTAGTCCAAAATTGCATCTACTCAACAACAGCTTAGTTAATTTGCCTGTTGGCAGGTAACAAATTGTTCCATAATTATGCACTGTCTAATATTAGACGAACACTGCTAAATCGGCATTACAAACCCCACAAATAATGGGGATATATAGCAAATTTTGATCTAAATTCCTTTCTTAAAAACTATAGCAAGAAGATGATAAAGTACGGCGGTTCAAGGGAGAGTGAGAGAAGTTGGTTTCTTGAGAGAGAAACAGCAAAGAAGAATTTTAGGGTTATTTTATTTTTATTTTTTTCGAAGTTGATACACTGATATGAAATAGAAAATAAAAAAAACTTTGATTTCGTAAAAATTCATTAATGTACAGCAATACTGATTATACTGCAATTAATTAAAATATCAAAACAACAAGAAACAAAAAATAATGAAGAACCCCAAAAATCTAAGAATTCAATTCATAATTTCACAGCGATTCACAAATTCATATCGATCGGCTGTGATTTTGTCGTCAAAGCAGCAGCAGCAGCAGTAGGGTTTCTGTTGCGAGGATTGATGGAGTTGAAGCCGATGTCAATATCGGACGGGATTGCCGCATCTCGGCGATAAGGTTTGATCATCCAATACACTTCTTGATGAGTTTTGATGGCTATTTCCAGAATTTGGTCTTCGGAAGCACCGGTTCCGAGATTGAGTTGTGCGTATTTTTTTTGTTTTTCTGAGAAACAAGAATAATGAGCGTATAAATTGGGATGTCTTGACTGCAGGGGGCTTTACCAACTCAAAACCTGTGTTGTTTTCTGATGATGTGGCGAATTTTTGATGGGAATAAATGCAAGTAATAAATGATCACAACACGGGAAATTACATGGTTCGATTTACTGAGGTAAATCTACGTCCACGGGAAGAAGAGAGGGCAAATTTGTATTGCTTGGTCTCGCTTACAGATTACAATACTGATTTGCTATAAGATTCAGGATCTAGAGAGCTTAACCCTGGTCTATCTGATCTAAGTTCTATTTATACATTCGAACTAAGATCGTGGTTTGCAGCCCTGGTAGTGGGGTTGATAACTGCTTAATACCACTAAATAGATCGTGGGTGTAATGGAGGTCGTGGAGATCCTGCATGGGTCCACTATCTCCTTGTTCGGTCGAATACTGAGACCGAACTGCTGAACTTTGCCGATCAGCTTTTGCCGATCTGAGAGTTGAGCTCGATTGGTCGGCTTTTACCGAGCTATAGGCTGTGACCGGACTCTTTGGTTGTGCCGAACTGATATCAGCTTTTGCCGATCTGAGAGTTGAGCTCGATTGGTCGACTTTTACCGAGCTATAGGCTATGACCGAACTCTTTGGTTGTGCCGAACTGATACTCTTTCTTGGGTTTTGGGCTGATGGGCCGTCACTGCTATTGGGCTCGCAATTATTGTTTAGTTGCTTAGTCCGTATCCCATCACCACCCCCCCCGAAAAGCGAAGTGAATCACTTCGGCGTTTTGGATAAGTGTAAGGGGGAGCCGACGTCAGGGGACGTGCTCTGCACGTGTCTGCATTAAATGCGACAGCAAATCCGGCCAGAGAATCCAGAAAAAGTGGGATTTGAAACGGTGCGACGAATTTGAAATGCCTTTGCGAATCTGATAAATATTTCCTCTCTTCATCATTGGAATACTTTTGCGATTATTTCTTCTGTATTCTCTCTCTTTTTCGTAAAATTTTCTTCCGCTTCTTCAAGAATTTCTTCAGAGACTTTCGACCATCAAAGAGTAAGAATCATGTCTTCTTCTTCTGAATCTGTTTCTGAATCAGGTAGTGGTAGGAAGGGGGGTGAGGGGTCTTCTGGCCGGAAAAGGTCCGGGGAGAAGACGGTAGAATATTTTCACAGCATTTTGAGTAAGGATACTGTGATATCCTTACACGGAAAATATTTTCTTCCTGGGGGGTTAGTGGTGATTCCCGACGACATTCATAGGGCTAACTCGCCGCCGGAGGGTTATGCCACCGTTTACGAAGCCTGCTTAGAATGCGGGCTTCGTTTCCCTCTTCCCCCTGCCTTTGTAGAGCTTCTTGATTTTTTTCAACTTCCTTTAGGTCAGGTGACTCCAAATTCTTGGAGGCACTTATCGGCCTTTGCTGCCGAGCTGCGTAGACTAGAAAAGGATCTGTCTCTGAGGGCAATCCTTAATTTCTTTCAGTTTAAGAGAAAGGGTTCCTGGTTTTACTTGATCCCTTTACAGCCCTTCAGAGCATTCTGTAAAACCAAATGGCCGAAATGGCAAAATCGTTTCTTTTTTTACAATAGGACAGCGGCTCCGGGCTTTCCCTGGAGAGGGCCGAAGTCCGTAATTCCTCATCCTCGGTTAGAACCGTTGAACGAGCTCGAGGGCGAGCTCAATAAGATTCCTATGATTAGGAAACAGTACTCGGAATCTGAGCTCGTCAAGGGTGACTTCGTGTTCGATATCTCGTCTTCGGACGAAGAGACTGAGGGTGAGGATTTCTTTTTTATGCTTTACTGCTTTAACGACGAAGACTAACCTTGTTTTCTTGCTTTTTGGCAGTGAACATGCTAAACAAGCTCGGTCGCAAATCCTCCGAATCTAATGAGCCGGAGAGACAGAAAGCCACCGGCTCGGCGTCTGATGCCGGGAAGAATCCGAAAAGGCAGAAGACCTCTTCTTCGGATCCAAAAAAGCCGGAGTCGACTTCGGCAAAGGGGAAGGGGAAGATTCAGAAACCCCCAAGAGCGCCGGAGAAAGACATTGTCTTGGCGGCCCCTTCGGAACATGTCTGTGAGCCTTTTGCATGGCCAACGGACTTTGTAGAGGTGAATTCTCTTCTTGATTTTCTGGCCTTGCTTTTTTCCTATATTTTTTGTGGCCCCTCTGTTGACTTTTTCCTTTTTCCATTTTCAGAGGACCAATATGCTCTCCAAGCTCGTCGCCGTTGAACTCTCCAAAGCGTCCAACGATTATGCTGAGATGCAGAGGAAGTTGAATGCTGCTCGTCACCAGGCCGAACAGGCTCGGGCAGACTTTGAGAAGGCAAGGGCCGCTAGGATCTCGGCTCAGGATGAAGCTCAGCGTGCCAAAAACCAGCTCATCATCCAGAGAGAGCAATCTAAACAGAGGGAGGCTGCCGCCGTGGTTGCTCAGGGGGAGGCTCTCCGTGTTTTCGCGGAGAAACTCTTTTTGAGCAATCAATTTTCGGCCTTTATCGGTGATCTGCTGAAATTGATGACCGATAACGCTGAGCAGGGACCCGAAGTCGTCCTGCCGCTGTATGGCCGAGAGATTTCAGCTCGTCTCCAGAGTCTGCCGCTCCTTGAGGAGCTTGCTTCTTCCTCGGTCCTGCTCTCTGCTGAAAGAGTCCGTAACTGCCGCGCTGACCGGGACGAGAACATGGAGGCCATCTTTGCCTCCTTGGGACCTGTTTCACCCGCTTCAATCTTTAACGAAGAGGGTGGGCAGGAAAACGAGGCCGGCAAGGAGACCGAGCAGACGGATCAGCAGGCCGGCGACGGGCATGCCGAGCAGGAGGTGCAGCAGATCGGCGATGGGGGCACCGAGCAGGCTGGAGGGAGTAGGGAGGCCGAGGCTGAAGCCGAAGTAGACAAGGAGAAGGAGGCTGAAACCCACAGAGGAGCCGGAGACGAAACTGGCGGAGTATGATTTCGTCTCCCTTCTCTTAGTTTAGTTTCTTTCTCTCCTTGTAAAATGGCCTTGAAGCCCTCCTTGTGTAAAAAATTTTCTTGTGAATGAAAAAATTCTTCTTTCTACACTCGTGTCTTCTTTATAGCTTTTCGTAATCTCTTTTACTCCTGTTGTGGTTTACTGCCTGCTCGGTAAACTGAAATGCCGAACTGACATAGCTGCTTTGTATTCTTAACTCTAAGGAGCTGGAGGTACTTCACTGGAAGCGGCTATACTCTTCGGCTTTAAACGAAGCTGAGAAAAAAGCCATAGATGACCAGGTGAAGTATGACGAACTCTTGGCTCGGTTAGTGGAGCTGGAGTCCAACAATAAGGACTTAAAGTCCATAAAGAAAGATCTGGAGGCCGAGCTGAACACTGTCATCGCTGAGAGGACTGCATATGAGGATTTCATCTGCGGGCGCGGGGGAATGACCATATCTGAAGTTCAGAATCAAGTTGATGAACTGTGGGAGGAGCTTCATGTACTCCGGAAGAACAATGCGCTGGAGAGCTCGGCTTGCCAACAAGTTGTGAAGTCATTGCGGCGCTTGGCTTCTCGGTACGACATCATTCTTTCCCGGCGTCCCTCAATCGAGAGATTCCTTAGGCGTTTCCCGCCAACAGATGCTCACACTCCAACTCAAACCTCTAATCCACTTGCTCAAGATTCTACTCCAAACCAACAACGGACTCAGGATGAACCGGAAACGTCAAGACGAGAACGTACTCCAAGTCAGCAACGGACTCCGGAGCAACCGGAAATGTCAAGACGAGAACGCCCTGAAGTTCGTAGAGGAGTTGTGATTATGAGTGAGCAAGATCAGCGGATGCTTCGTGAAGAGACTCTTCGCTGCCGAGGTGCTAGAACTTCCCGGACTCAGGGAAGGGGCGGTAGGTCGATCAGAGCATCTCGTCGACCTACTTATTCTTCAACTGTTCGGAACACCCGAACTCAGCATCATGAGGATTTTTTGGATAGGTGGCTCAACTTTAGCAACCGTGGACAGTAGAATAGTCCTTTGTAATGGTGTAACGCCTTCTCGTAGTGCAGCGAAATTGTATGCCGAACAAGACTTAATAAATGAAATTTTTTCATTTCGCTTCTATCACTGCGTATTTACAGTTCAGCGATTTTTTATTTCATTTATTGTACTCGTCCGCGGTCTTATGAAGAAAACTCTTCTTTGGCCGGACTCGTCCTCAGTCTTATGAAGAAAACTCTTCTTTGACCGGACTCGTCTTCGGTCTTATGAAGAAAACTCTTCTTTGACCGGACTCGTCTTCGGTCTTATGAAGTAAATTCTTCTTTGACTGGACTCGTCCTTGGTCTTATGAAGTAAACTCTTCTTTGACCGGACTTAGTTTGTGTCCTTATTTGGCGAGTTTTATCGCTTGGATTGGACTTTCCCTTTGTGTCCTAATTTGGCGAGTTTTATCGCTTGGATTGGACTTTCCTTTTGTGTCCTAATTTGGCGAGTTTTATCGCTTGGATTGGACTTTCCCTGGTTGACCGAAGTGGTTTTCGGCTTATTGCAGTCCGTTTCAGACGAACTGCTTGTTTCTTAAGCTGAATTGTGGTCTTGTATCTTCCTTAGAAGCTTGGACTCACAATTGTCTTTAATACATGATCTAAAAAGGGGATCAGCCTTTAAAGATCAATATACCTCAGTAATATTTATAAGAGACAAAACGCACATAGAGACTAAACGCACATAAAGACAAATAAAAAAGACGAAAAAGATTTTAAACTTTTATAAAACGACCAGCATAAAGGACAAATAGAAACATGAAAGCACATATCCCTAGGACCGAACTAGATACAAGACTGACCGGACCTTGTCTCTTACAAATGGAACTTCTTGAGGTTGGAAATATGCCATGTTCGGGGTACTTGTTCTCCTGACATGTGAGTCAATTTATAAGACCCTTTTCCCAGGACTTCTGACACCCGATACGGACCTTCCCATGTGGGTTCAAGTTTGCCCAGCTTTTCTGCTCGGCTTACTTCATTGTTTCTCAACACGAGATCTCCCACTTGAAACTGCAGCTTTTTCACCCTTTGGTTATAATACCGGGTTACTTGCTCCTTGTACTTGGCTGCTTTTATGCAGGCCAGTTCTCTTCTTTCTTCGGCAAGATCTAGTTCGGCTCTCAGTCCGTCATCATTCAGTTCTGTTGAGAAATTGAGTGTTCGGGGGCTGGGTATGCCGATCTCAACCGGAATTACGGCTTCAGTGCCGTACACTAGACTGTACGGAGTTTCACCGTTGGAGGTTTTTGGTGTAGTTCGGTAAGACCATAGGACTTGAGGAAGATTTTCTACCCATTGTCCTTTGGCTTGTTCTAACCGAGCTTTTAATCCTTTCACCAAAATACGGTTTGTTACTTCCGTTTGTCCGTTTGCTTGTGGGTGAGAGACCGAAGTGAACCGCTGTTGAATATTCAACTCTTGGCACCAATTCTTGAATGTCTTGTCGGTGAACTGAGTCCCATTATCCGAAATGAGGATATGGGGTATGCCAAATCGGCAAACTATGTTCTTCCAAACAAAATCCAATGCCTTCGAGCTCGTTATCGTAGCTAATGGTTCAGCCTCCACCCACTTTGTGAAGTAGTCCACGGCAACGATCAAGAATTTCATTTGCCGAGGAGCTTGTGGTAGTGGTCCTACTATGTCTATGCCCCATTGCATAAAAGGCCAAGGGCTTTGCATAGCACATAGATCGGTCTGCGGCATCCTTGGGATATTTGCATGGATTTGGCACTTCGTACATTTCTTAACGAGCTGTACTGCTTCTTGTACCAAAGTTGGCCAATAATATCCCCATCTCAGAACTTTTTTAGCTAAAGCTCTAGCTCCGATGTGGCTGCCGCACGATCCTTCATGAACTTCTCTAAGGATGTAGTCCGTCTCTTCTGGTCCTACACATCGCAATAACGGTTGAAGGTAGGACTTTCTATATAGGACTCCTTCATGAAGTTCATACCGAAGTGCTCGGCATGTGATTTTCCGAGCTTCTCTCTTATCCTCGGGCAGTTGTCCTTGATCTAGATACTTTGATATTGGCGTCATCCAGTTCGGCGAGCTGGTTACTGAAAGTACCTCAGCATCATCAATGCTTCTGTGCGGTAATTCCTCCACTTTTGAGCTCAGATATGAGGCTAACTTGCTTAAAGTATCTGCTCGGCCATTTTCCGCTCTGGGAATGCGGATTATCCGAAAATAAGAGAAACTTCGGCTAATGCTTTGCGCTTTGTCCAAGTATTTTTTCATCCTTTCATCTCGGGCTTCACTTGTACCCAACATGTGATTCACTATGACTTGTGAATCACAATGGATTTTGAGAGATTTGATAAATAGACTTTGCGCTAACCGAAGTCCGGCAAGAAGGGCTTCGTATTCGGCTTCGTTATTAGTGGTTGGGAATAAGAACCGAAGTGAATAAGTTACCTCGTGTCCGTCAGGAGCGATAAGTAGAATACCAGCTCCACTTCCCGTCTTATTCGAAGCTCCATCTACGAATCCAATCCAACAGTCCGGCGGCTCTACTTCGGGTTCCTGGGGCTGTGTTGGTTCATCATTGGTAGGGCTTTTCTGTTCGGCAATAATAGGGATTGCTTGATCGAACTTTGCCTCTACCAGAAAATCTGCCAAGGCTTGTCCCTTGATGGCTTTCCGAGGTAGATATTCAATTGAATGTTCTCCCAACTCTATGGCCCACTTGGCAATTCTGCCTGATGCTTCAGGCTTAGTCAAAACTTGCCGAAGTGGAAGATCGGTTAAGACGCATACCTTGTGAGCATAGAAATATGGCCGCAGTCTCCTTGCTGCATTTACTAATGCCAGAGCAATTTTTTCCAGAGGTTGATACCTTGTTTCGGGACCTCTTAATGCTCGGCTTGTAAAGTAGATAGGTCGCTGCTTTAGGCCTTCTTCTCGTACAAGTACCGCGCTAATGGTTTGATCTGATGCCGCTAAATATAAGAATATCACTTCGGCATCTGTTGGAGCAGAGAGAATAGGGAGTTCGGCTAAATAACTTTTGAGTTCGTCAAAAGCCTTTTTCTGTTCGGCTCCCCACTCAAACTTTGGTGCCTTCTTCAAAACATTGAAGAACGGCAGTTGCTTTTCGGCTGCTTGGGAAAGGAATCTATTCAGTGCGGCTAGACATCCAGTTAGCCTTTGCACATCATGTATGGACTTCGGCATTGCCATGTTCTGAACAACTTGAACCTTTAGGGGATTTGCCTTGAGTCCGTCCTTTGAAACCCAACAACCCAGAAACTTTCCCGAATCTACCAAAAAGGTACATTTTTGGGGATTGAGTTTGAGGTTGGCTTTTTTGAGCACGTCGAGAGTTGATTTGAGATTGTCTTCCTAATCCGAAGTGCTTCTACTTTTAACAACTATGTCGTCAACATAGACTTCAACCTCTTTTCCGATCAGGTGCCGAAATAGCTTGTCTACCATCCTTTGATATGTGGCTCCGGCATTCTTTAAACCGAATGGCATCTTTTTATAAGCAAAAATGCCGAAGTCAGTAATGAAAGCCGTTTTTGAAGCATCATTCTCATCCATTAAAACTTGGTGGTATCCTTTATACAAATCAAGAAAACAGAAAATTTCGAAGCCTATCAAAGCTTCTACTTTTTTATCTATGTTCGGAAGGGGGTAGCAATCTTTAGGACAGTGCTTATTTAGATCGGTAAAATCTATGCACATCCGCCATCCTTCTTTTTTCTTGATCATCACAGGATTGGCCACCCAAGAAGGATATTTTACTTCAAATAATACATCCGCTTTCAGTAATTGGCGGACTTCGTCATGGATGACTTGATTTCTTTCTGCCGCAAAGAGTCTTTGCTTCTGTTTTATAGGCCGGACTGAGGGATCAATATTTAACCGATGTGTAATTACCTCGGAAGACACTCCGGTCATGTCCAACGGAGACCACGCAAAGACATCTTTGTACTCTTTGAGGAGCTGGATGGTCTTTTCCCGGAGCAGAGGTGTTCCCGCGAAACCGATCTTGACCGTTCTGGATGGATCATCTTCGTATAACTGAACTGTCATCGAGTTCGGCTCCGGTGTGACTTCGGTCATTTCGCCTGCCTCTGACTCCGGCTGCTGTGATTGCTATGCTTGATGGTGCCGATCTGATTGCTCGGCACTTTTAAGCGCAATCTGCAAACATTCTTTTGCTCTCTTTTGATCACCTCGGATGACTGCAATCCCTCCTTTAGTGGGGATCTTGATTGTGAGGTGATAAGTAGAGCAAATGGCCCGAACTGTGTTGAGCCAGTCTCTTCCCAGGATGATGTTATACGGGGACCGAGCTTTTACCACAAAAAACTCGATCATCGTACTGGAGCTAGTAGGCGCTCTTCCCACCGTAATCGGAAGGCTGATAGTACCTTCAGGGCGGGTGTCTTCCTGGGCGAAACTTTTCAGAGGAAGTGGGGCCGGACTGAGCCGAGCTGGATCCACGTCCAGTTTATCAAAACATTCTTTAAAAAGAATGCTAACCGACGCTCCTGTATCCACAAACACTCTGTGGATCAGTTTGTTTGCCACTCCGGCCTGAATGACAATCGCGTCTTGATGAGGAGAAATGGCCGGGACGGGATCTGCATCTGAAAACGTGATTACTTCCTCCTTCTTCAGCCTTTTATGCATAGGCTCCTCTCGATTGACGCCTCTGCGTTCTGCTTTTAGAGACGACTTAGTCTTCCCGGCTGGGAGAGCGTCAATAGTCTGGATTACTCCGTCATATTGCGGCTCGTCATCGTCTTCGGGATCCTGTTGCCTTTTAGGATCCTGAGGAGCGCAGTTCGCACCTCTCTGTTTCTTATTCTTCTTCGGCAGCTTGCTTTGGTATTTTTTTAACGTCCCTGCTTTCACAAGAACATCAATACCTGCTGCCAAATTTCGGCACTCCTCGGTATCGTGACCGTGGTCTTGATGGTAGGAGCAGTACGTATCCTGACTTCGGCGCGTGGCTGATTTCGTCATCCGCTTTGGTTTTTCGAACATATCAGAATGCAGTTCGAAAATTTCCGCTCTCGACTTGTTCAATGGTACGAACTGAGCGGGCGGTTTCTCAAGATCGAGACGTGGTCCCAATCTGCCTTGTACCGGTGCCCTTTGAATTCTTTCAAAAGGAGTTCGGCGAGGAAGCCCCTGATCGCTATGATCGGGCTTCTTTTTGTCTCCTCTGGATGAGCTGTCTAAAGACCGTTTTCGACGGTCTGCCTCATCGGCACGAGAAAACTGGTCCGCAATGTCCCACATCTCTTGAGCTGTTTGCGGACTGCACTCAACGAGCTTTCTGTAGAGAGCTCCGGGCAGAATTCCATTTTGGAATGCCGAAATGACAAGTAGATCATTGAGATCATCTACTTGTAGGCATTCCTTGTGGAATCTCGTCATGAAGTCGCTAATTTTTTCATCGCGACCTTGACGTATAGAAAGCAGCTGAGCCGAAGTGATTCGGGCTTCCGCTTTCTGGAAGAATCTCCTGTGAAAAGCATCCATTAGATCTCTGTAAGATCTAATGCTCCCTTGAGGGAGGCTGTCAAACCACCTTCTTGCGTTCCCGATAAGCAGCTCGGGAAACAACTTACACATGTGAACCTCATTGAGACCTTGGTTCGCCATATTATACTGATAGCGTCCCAGGAAATCATGAGGATCCACTAACCCGTCATAAGTCATTGACGGAGTTCGGTAATTCAGTGGCAATGGAGTTCTGGTGATATCATCCGAGAATGGAGTCTTCAGCGCTCCATACATAGCGAATCCGACATCTCTCCGGTATGGTGGAGATGGAGTTCTCCTGTGATTTCGGTAACAAGGAGGAGAAGGAACATGTCGGTGGTGAGGATTCTTTCTCCTGGAAGGTGCGACACTACTGCGGTAGTGACTTTCATGTCTGGAGGGGGAGGGAGAATCCGCTGTTTTCTTCTCCGGCTTCTGGCTCTTTTGCAGGAATGTTAGGAACTCATCCTGCTTCTCAGCCAAGAACAACTTGACAGCCTCATTCAAAGCGAGCTGCTGGGGAGGCTCGGTGCGATGACTTTTTGAGTGGTTTGTTCCTTCACCGTGAGAACTGGAGGCAGATTTCTCCCGAGGCTGTTTTCCAGACCTATGGACTGGACTAGCTTCCTCACCTTCATCACGGACGGAAGTATGGGTATTATGTGATCTGGTACGCATTTTTTTTTTTTGGTAGAAAAGGATCAAAAACTCGCTTTTATCACAGTTTTGGTTCTCTGTTTCCCACAGACGGCGCCAGTGATGATGTGGCGAATTTTTGATGGGAATAAATGCAAGTAATAAATGATCACAACACGGGAAATTACGTGGTTCGATTTACTGAGGTAAATCTACGTCCACGGGAAGAAGAAAGGGCAAATTTGTATTGCTTGGTCTCGCTTACAGATTACAATACTGATTTGCTATAAGATTCAGGATCTAGAGAGCTTAACCCTGGTCTATCTGATCTAAGTTCTATTTATACATTCGAACTAAGATCGTGGTTTGCAGCCCTGGTAGTGGGGTTGATAACTGCTTAATACCACTAAATAGATCGTGGGTGTAATGGAGGTCGTGGAGATCCTGCATGGGTCCACTATCTCCTTGTTCGGTCGAATACTGAGACCGAACTGCTGAACTTTGCCGATCAGCTTTTGCCGATCTGAGAGTTGAGCTCGATTGGTCGGCTTTTACCGAGCTATAGGCTGTGACCGGACTCTTTGGTTGTGCCGAACTGATATCAGCTTTTGCCGATCTGAGAGTTGAGCTCGATTGGTCGACTTTTACCGAGCTATAGGCTATGACCGAACTCTTTGGTTGTGCCGAACTGATACTCTTTCTTGGGTTTTGGGCTGATGGGCCGTCACTGCTATTGGGCTCGCAATTATTGTTTAGTTGCTTAGTCCGTATCCCATCATTTGCCTTGGTTCTAGAAGAGACAGAAAGTAGGAAGACAACAAGAAGAAAGAGGATGGACGAAATATTCAAAAGCTTAGGAGCCATGCTTTGATTAGTCTGTTTGGAATTGCTACTTGTTAATGCTTCTGCATCTATTTAATTTATAGAGCCGCAGAGAAAATCCTAATACTAGAAGGATTATTATAGTATTTGTAGTTTTCCAATTACACCTAGGATAGGGACATGTTTCCATATATACTACTCCCTCCGTCCACAAAAAATAGGACAATTGGTGTATGCCACGGGTTTTAATATAGAATTAATAAAGTAAGAGAGTAGTGTTAGTGTAAGAGAGAAGTTTTAATTCTAATGGCATAAGTGGTAAATAAAATGATGCATACGGTTATTATTTTGTTGAAAACATTCCATAGATGAATGTGCTCGATTTTTTGTGAACGGCCACAAATGGTAAATGTGTCCTATTTTTTGTGGACGGATGGAGTATTAATCAGTAGTAACTAATTATTGCAAATAATTATTAAAAAAAACATTTATAACTCGGCTCATATGCATTATTATGGATTATTTAAACATATTTAAGAATAAATTAACACTGTTGATAATTATGGAGTACTAAAAATTAAATTGAAAGTGATAAAATATTCTTCCTATGTATTTTACGTATAATTAAGATTAAATTTTCTGAATATTTAATAAATTTTAATTCAGTTTTATTTTTGTTATCTGTAAAAGGCCCGAGTTGGACATCCAATTGCTTCGATTTGAATTATCCGGAGAATGCCTTATGTATATATCAAAAAGATGGCCAATTTTTCATAGCCGCATATCTTTCCGGCTAAGGAATGGGAAATCTTTCTCCTGTTACATGAATCCAATTTTCATTTCATCCGGGAAAAGCCATCTTTTTCTTAACAATGTCTTTGTCATTTGATCCAATAGCGTTCCGTAAAATATTAATTTTTCTATATTATATGTAAATATATTTTATGAATTTTAATATTTTTTATTATAGGTAAAAATACTACTCCTATATTTTAAAAAATTTAATATTGGTTAATCGAGTTAATTCGATTTATAATCAACTCATTAATTTGGTCAAAACACTTTTGATTGTTAAATTTACCAGAAAATGTTAATCGTGAACAAAATGTATTATTCGGGACCAAAAGGTACCATAACACTTACGTATAGAACTAAAAAGCAAATGTAATGAATAAAATTTGGATTTTAGTCCTTTATACTCCCTTCGTCCATGATTAAATATCCTATATTTGATTGACACGGATTTTAAAAAATTGTTTCACTTTATGTATACTAAGCTGGGTAGAAAAGTTAGTGGAATGTGGAGCCTACTTTTATATATGTATTTTATTTAGTGGAATGTATGGTCCACTTAATTAAAAGTGAAATGAAACATTTATTGGCAAACGGCCAAAAAGAGGAAAAATAAGACACTTATTAATGGATGGAGGAAATATTTAATAATGAATCATCTTAATTAATTAGAGATAAATTTAAAAGAAAATAGATCTTCTTGAGTTGGGATATAGACATAGAAAAGAAATGAAAAATGGTTTAAAGGGAGGAGGGTAGAGTACAGAAATGCCGTAGATATCATCCACATGTAACTTCTTAATCTCGCCCATTGCAATACCGGGATACATGAGATCTTTAATTTCCTTGCTCTGACCCAGCCCAAGTATATGCCCAAGCTCGTGCATCGCCACCTATTCAAAGTGAATCCCGCCAATCGCCCTCGACTTAAACGACCATTTCTCGTCCGGCGCGAAAGCGTGGGCCAACACCCCCCTCGGCCCATCGGATCTCCGTGCCCCCCCCCTGAAAAACCCGATCACGATGTCGCTCTCGAAGAAGCCCAGGTTCTCGTAGAAGGTGAAAACCGAGACGTTGGCCCACTGCGCAAAGGCCGCGTCCATGAAGGGCTTGGCCATCTCCGGGAAGCCGCTGACGTAGGTGTAGGAGAGGCGGGTGTAGGGCCACCTCGGCCTCCCCCTGAAGAAATCATAATAAGACGGAAACTCTGTCTCTGCTTCCGTCTTATTATGTTTGCCGCTGGGGAGTATCATGGTGTTGATGCCGTCGGGGAAGCCGCACCGGGGGGTGACCATCTTCAACATGGTCTCGTCGTTGAGTTCGCCGGTCTGGCTCAGCCCGAAATTCATCTGGAAGATTGAGATGGCCTCTTTCAGGATCTCAACTTCGGATACTCCGAAATGCACGTGCGTATTCCATGTACCCGAAATTTTCCAAGTATTTTATTAGGTGGTCGAAATCATTGGCTGTTGAAGCTAGGTTGGATTGGAAGGGCGATGGCGATGGAGATGGTGATGGCGGGAAATTAGGTATGCTTCGGTTGGCATTGCAGAGAGCGGAATCGAGTACTGTTAAGAAACAGACAGAATGGAAGGAAGGATTGAGAGCCATGCATGGATGAATCCTATGATGACTTGCTAATTAATTAGATGTCTAATTCTATGTGTTTAGAATCAACAACTAGTTAACGCTACCTTCTTGTCATGCATCAATGATTAGTCCAAAATTGCATCTACTCAACAACGGCTTAATTAATTTGCCTGTTGGAAGGTAACAAATTGGTCCATGATTTTACTGATATAATTATGGCAATATATGCACCATCTAATATTAGATGAACACTGCTAATTGGTCCATGATTTTATTTGATACACTAATATAAAATAGAATATCACAATTCACAACACTTTGATTTCGTAAAAAAATCATTAGTGTCTAGCAATACTGCAATAAACCCTTAAATTATTCGTAATTTATAGGAAGAGATTGGATATACATGAATGACCTGCACTTTAATTCTAGCAGCTCCTTTTCTCAAAGATATCATATTTGTTCCCCTTAATTTATGGAGTATAGTAAATCGTCTGTCGTATTTTAATATTAGCAAATCATTGTTAAGAGATATCTAGTCAGTCTCATAATGGTAATATAATTCCACAATAATCTAATTTCACGTGGTAATTAAATCTACATGTAAAAGGAAAAGAACAAATATAATAATCCTTGTAGGATTAGGATAGTCTCTGCGGCTCTATAAATTAAATAGATGCAGTAGCATTAACATTCTAAATTTCCAAACACACTGATCAAACTAGAAAGCCATGGTGGCTACTAAGCTTTTGAATATTTTGTCCATCGTCTTTCTTCTTCTTCTTCTTGTGTTCCTACTTTCTGTCTCTTCTTCCGCAGGCAAGGGAAACAACACGGGTTTTGAGTCGGAAAAATCCCCTAGAGTCAATACAATCCAATTATTTGATTCGGAATTTCATCTTCGAAGATATGGTTATTACGAATACGCACAACTCAATCTTGAAACCGGTGCTTCTGAAGACCAAATCCTAGAATTAGCCATCAAAATGTATCAAGGAAATTTTGGCATCAAACCCACCGGTGTATTGGATGATCAAACCTTATCGTCGATGATGGCGCCGAGATGCGGCAATCCCGATATTGACAGCGGCCTCAACTCCATGAATCCTCGCAACCGATCGATGTGAATTCAAATTGTAGATCACTTTCTCATTATTTTTCGTTTTCTTGTTCCTTTTGTTTTAGGTAATTAATTTCAGTATTGTTAGACATTAATGAATTTTTTTTTAATGAAATTGGAGTTTCTTTTTCTAGTTTTGTAGAGAGATTCATTCTACTAGTAATATAATACTTCCGCAATAATAACAATAATAAGAAAAGAAAAAAAAAGATAGTACTAGTCAACAAATTCCTAAAAATTCTCTAACACTCTTTTCATATCACAGCCGCTCGATGTGAATTCAATTTGTAGATTTTTTTTCTTTTTCATTATTTTTATTTTTCTTGTTCTTTGAGATTTATAATTAATTTCAGTATTGTTAGACATCAATGAATTTGTTTAATAAAATTTTAGTTTTTCAATATTCTATTATTTCAGTGCATTCAATTATAGTAGTAGCATAAAAAGAAAGGGCCGCCGCCATGAATCCCAAATTGATATCAGTATTATCTTTGTAAATAAAGATCCTTTTAGATGGCAGCATAACTTTAACTAGTTGGGTATAGAATTTCTATATAATTAGAATTTATAATCTTTTGATCATTATATAATTGATTGTGTTTCTTATTCTCTTTTGGCGTTAGAAACATCCCCTAAAATCTCAACTAGATTGTTATCCTTTAATCTCGACAAACTCACATTCATCTCTTCTCCAAAACATTAGGCAATCTAGATAGAGCCGTACAATTTAACTATTCAGTGTAAAAATAAAGTGATTTGGGTGATGATGAGCATTTGTATACGAAAAAAATATGGAAGCTAATGGTGATGGAGAAAATATTCACTAGTCCTTCTATACCAAAGTGGCATTATGAGTTGGTGTGTCTATCAAATAATTGTTTGACAAATAGAAAAATCTACATCCAATTAGACAATCACTATTTATGTAAAATTGCTTAAAATTGCTTAATGGTAGTATTTATATATGGAAGTTACCATATGTTTTTCACCTCCCATATAATATACTCCTTATATGCATAATATAACAATATTATTTTGAGGGAACATTTTTTTAGGTCCACGAAGTTTGCCAAAGTATCATTTTATGTCTGTGAACTTTGAAAATATCATTTTAGGTCCGTCAATTACAAGTTAATATCATTTGAAGTATTTTGAACTTTTTCTAGATGAAAATGCCCTTAAGGTCTTCAAATGGCAATTTGGACAAGACTTTCGCCACTCATCTTGCGCCAGAAGCTTATAGTCCAACAATTTTTCAACAGCAAATTTTTATAATTAAATTCAATTTGGATGGTAATTGATCTTCATTCTGAAATTCATATAAATAATACTCTGAATGACATCCAAATTAATAGCTATCTAATTTCAAGACAAATAAACTAAATATAATTCAAAAACCACCTATAATAAGTTCTTAAAATGCAGTTTAGATTGAAAAAATAAAATAAAGTATCAAGTCCCAATTCACTATCCCTATATAATTGGTCATCTAATAATTGAAAAATTAACACATAGTACTATTTTTTACTACAAATTTTAATTATATTTAAATTCAATTTGGATGGTAATTGAATTAAATAGTAGTAAAAAAATGTTGGACTCTAGGTGTTTGCCGCAAGATGAGTGGCGAAAGAATTATCCAAATTGCCCTTTGAAGGCCTTAAGGGCATTTTCGTCCGGAAAAAGTTCAAAATACCTCAAATGATATTAACTTGTAGTTAACGTACCTAAAATGATACTTTGATAAAGTGTGTGGACCTAAAAAGATGTTCCCTCTATTATTTTTATGTGTACTCTTCAGCTATTGGCGTCAACATAAAAATTAGTTGTACAATAATAATTTGTTATAATTATTAGAATTTTATGAGTATAATTTTGTTTATGCATATAAATATATACTCCCCCTGTCCCATTAGAAATGAAACGTTTTCCTTTTTTGGTTGTCCCAATAAAAATGAAACGTTTCCTAAAATAGAAATGAAACGTTTTCCTTTTTTGGTTGTCCCAATAAAAATGAAACGTTTCCTAAAACAGAAACAACACTATCTCTACTTTTTCTTCTTTCTTACTTTACTCTCTCTTCATTAACTCACAAAACAACACTGCATAAAATCCCGTGCCGGAAATCAAATGTTGCGTATTTATTGGGACAGATGGGGTATTAAAGTTTAAAATACACATAATAAAATGCATGATCATAATTTAATATTTATTAGCATATTATTTAGTTTATCTTTCTTGGTAGCTTGTCCAAAATTAAATAAAAAATTAAATAAAAAAATTAAAATCAAAGGGAATTCATTTTATATTCTTTTAAACTGAACATTTAGAAAATTAGTTGATTTTAAATTTAATGAAAAGTTATCAACTTATTAATCCATACATTTAAATTGACATTTGTAGTTATATGATAATTAACATTCACATACAATGATATTAATATATGCAATCCATACATTTAAAGTGACCTTATTATTCTTTTAAACGGAACATTTAGAAGATTAGTTGATTTTCAAATTTTAAGGAAAAATTATCAAATTATTAATCCAAACATTTAAGTGACCTTAGCTACACACGCTTTTAACAGTCTATTTTAATTGTACATGGATTATTAATAAAAAGAGAGTTACCACAAAATAAACAATATGAATGTGGATTTTTCCATACATAAATACACATTAAGCAATTTACCATGAATAGTAGTGGTCTAATTGGATGTGGATTTTTCCATATGTCAAAACATTATTAGTTGGACACACCAACTCATAGTGTCATTTGGTATGGAAGGACTAGTGAATATTTTCTGAATGGTGATGAGCATTTGTAAAAGTATACGAACTAAAATAATTTAAAAATAATATGAGTTTTTAAATTTTAATTTTCTATATGATTTAATAGGTCTACAAATGATCTCTGTTATTTAAAAATAACTTCCGCAATTTTAATCTCATTCTTCAATTTTTGATGTAATGATTGAAATTTGATCTCTAATTATGTATATTAGAATTAGTTATTTATTGAATTTGCTAAGACTGAACATATATTGGCCGTTCGATGTACAATCTGTATGGTTGAGATCAATAGGGAGACGTGATTTGTGTTTAAATACAGATTCACGTTTTGGGGCAGAACTGATAATGGAAAATATATTACCTTTTTCATCAATCTCTGTATTATTCATAGTACATATTAACCACTTCCTCTTTTCTATTTTTTTAAGAATTTAAATTTCAGGTCACTTTCTCGATTTTATCTTTTTTTTTACTAAATACATACTGTATTGAATTAAAGAAAGAAAATTTTATGAAAATTTAAATTAAATTATTTGAATACATCTTTATATATTTACACAAAAAAATGCTCATAAATATTGTGTCATTTGTCATTTAGTCCAACATATGAGACAAATTAAACCAATTAGCTTGTACTTTAATTATTACGCGTATTTGAAAAGTAGGACAGCACCATGTGACGGATACATATGAATTGTCATGGAGACTAACGTCAAATCTATGACATTTGCAGATCACTACAAGATCTGCTGATTTAGGGTAGTAGTAGTAGTACTTGTTCACGGATTGTTCAGAATATGTACATAATCATTTTTGTTAAAAATTCACATTTTTGAAATACAATTATAGTCGAACTTTTACAGCCTAAAAATAATTATCCACAACACGGCAGATTGATTAATTAATCAGGTCAAATTCGACTCTTTTACATAAGTAGTATTCAGAAATAAACGATTGAGTTAGAATCCGATAACATTGTTACAGTTGCAAACATGGATCAACTAGAATCAAATATTAGTAATATGAGCAATAAAGGCTTGAATCTGGCGACTTTGAAGAATCGAATTCCTGACCCTTGCTCCCAATTCCGCCGCCCGTTTCCTCATCCCTTCCCCTTCCGTGCTCACCATCAGCCTCTTCACGACCTCCTCGACCCGGCCGCCCTCCACCACCCCTGTACCTTGTCGAGTCCATGTCTCCACCACCTCAACGCCGATCCCGATCACCCTGGCCACCAGCACTGCATTGGCTGGCTGGTCGGAGTGCATCGGCCAGGTCGCCATAGGCACGCCGCTAGTGATGCTCTCCAAGCATGAATTCCAGCCGCAGTGGCTCATGAAACCCCCCGTCGACGGGTGCCCCAATATCTCCATCTGCGGCGCCCATTCTCTCACTACAATCCCTCTCTTTTTAACCCTCTCCTCGAACCCCTCAGGCAGCAGCTGCTGCTGCGAATTTCGGGTGAAGATATCGCCCCTGTCTGCACCCCTCACCACCCAAATGAACCTCTGCTTGCTCCTCTCCAACCCGGCCGCGATCTCTCCCATTTGTTCCTCGGAAAACGTCGTCGTCGTCCCGAACGAAATGAAGATTACTGAATTCTGCGGCTGTTTGTTCAGCCATTTCAAGCATTCGTGATCCGATTTTCTTGAGATTTTGGCAGGATTGAATGGCCCCATCGCCCATAAAGTTAAACCCCCCTTTTTGTAGATTCCCTGCGCCCACAAATCAAGGTATAAACCCTCGATTTCACTGCATGAATTGATGATTTCTCCGCAGGAAACCTTGTTGGCGCCGAATTGCAAATCGAGGAAATCTTGAAATTCCTTGGAGTAGTAGCCTTTGACGGAGGGGATTTGGTTGAGAATTCCAGAGGCGGCGGGTGGGAGATCCGGCCATTTTTGGGCTTCCCAGGCGCAGGTGCAGAAGCAGGAGAAGCTGCGGAAGAGGTAGCAATGGACATTGGGGAAAGAGGCCATGTCTTGCACCACGTAAGACATGAGGGCATCGTAGATGACTATGATCCTCCTGAATGCCGTGGACAGGCCGCCAACGAAGGCGTGGAAGGGGCGGCGGAGGTGGGTGGTGGCGGTGAGGGCGGGGACGAGCTGCGTAGGGAATTTGAGGGAGTGGTCGGGTGGTGGGGTGGTGAAGGGGGGTATTGGGAATTCTATGAAATGGATGTTGGGAAGGTCGCAGCCGTGGAGACGGAGCCTGGCCTGCCGGATGTGGGTGGTAGCGCCGACGTAGTGGACGGGTATGTTGTAGGCGGCGACGAGGCGGGAGAGGTGGAGGAGCTGGTTCAGATGACCCTGCGCCGCTAGCGGCACCATCACCACCGTCACTTGGGATGAATTGTGGTTTTCCATTGGACTATGATTCTCTTTTTTGTTTCTAAACATGTTGGCAAAATTAACGTCCTTGTATCGATGATAGATTTTGATTTGAGTCTCACCTATAGCTTTATATTGTATTAATGCAGATTTTGATTTGAGTCTCACTTATACTTTTATATTGTATTAATGCACATGTATATAGGTAATGTATTGCGGATTTATTAGGTATGTGATATAAGATTATCAATATCCATTTGTATTTACAATATATATAAATTTATTTTCTAAGCACTATCTGTGTGTATTTTATGCTATACATTTATTTTAATTTTAATAATATCTTAAAATATAGTACTCCCTCGGTCCCACAATAATTGTCACTTTATTGTGGGCACAGATTTTAAGAAATATAAAGAAAAGTTGGTGAGACCCATTTTTTTATATTGATTTTATAATAAAATATGAGTAAAGTGAGTTAGTGGAATGTCAGACCTACTTACCATTTATGTTAAAAATGAAGTGTGACAATTATTGTGGGATGAACCGAAATGGAAAAGAGTGATAATTATTGTGGGACGGAGTGAGTAATTACAGTATATAGGAGTAGTATAAAATTAAAGGTTCTATTTTGTTCATTTTATCTATGGCTTCAGATAAATAATAATTATAAAGTTTTTGTAATTTTAGTAATTAATAATGTCATTAAGAATTTTACAATATTTCACATAAAATAAAACATTTCTAAGTATAAATATTAAGAATGAGTTTTCAATAAGACGGTTAACCTATTGAGATGAGATTATGATCGGATAGTAGTATATAATTATGATAATATTAAAAATTTGTAAAATTTAATATGATTCATTAGATCATTTTTGATATATTCATACTATGCTCATATAAGTATAAATATCTCATCAAATATTAATTTTACTTCAATCGTTTACATTAAACTTAAATTTAAAATAGTACTCCCCCGCTTCAGAGTAAATGTCACACTTAGTGATAACATAAAATTTTAGCAAATGTTAATTTGTGTATTAAGTGTAGAGAGAAAACATATTTTGATATATTAATGTCAAAGAGAACCTTTTCTTTTTTAAAATGTGACATCTTTTATGCGACAAACTAAAAGATGTGTGACATCTACATTGAGAAGGAGGAATTATTCTTTATCCATTTACTCTTTATACTCACAAAATCTTATGTGATTTTGGATTTGTTTTAGTGTAAATCAAAAAATTAAGTACTCACATTGTTGCAACTAAGTTTGGTTGTATTTCTTTTCAGGACGTCTCAACTAAGTTAAGTCATTTTTTGGCAAAAAATAAAATATCTAATCACTCTTATTTTTTCTTACTTCTACTCCACTTTTTCTTATTAATTTCTTAACTTTATTTTCTCCTATTTTAATTTATCTTTATTGGATACAATTTTTAACCTTAGTACCCGAAAAGTGGCTCAAGTTAGTTGGGACTAAGGGAATATATTAGTTCAAAAAAAAGAAAAAATGTGATAGATTTTGCAATACTATTAATCCTATTGCCTATAATATTTTGAATTTTAGAATATTATTGGAAATGACCTTACCTGACTTTTCAAGATTTTAGTAAAAGAAAGGGCATAGTCAAAAAATATGTGTGAAGGGAAGTGCATAGTTAAAATATATAAATGCATTGTGCCATTTATTTCAATTTATGCTAAAAAGTTAAGATTATAACTTCTGCTTTTAAAAAATAATTTTTTTTAAAGCATAAGTATTGATGCATAATTAATAAAATAAAAGAAAAAAATTGATGGATAAAATAAAAGAAAGAATGAAGAAATATAATGAAAATATGTTAATGCATAATGGAGTCCCATTATTAAGAATATTTTATTAAATATAGGATTTGACAAATACTTATTGTTTTAGCGTAAAATTAATTTACATATTAATAACCTGATTACACAATTAATAACCTGACAAATACTTATTGATAAACTTCTGCCATTTATTAATAACCTGACAAATACTGATTGATAAACTTCTGCCATTTATTACAATCATTATTCAGAGGATAGACTGATTTTATATGATTAATATCATAAAATTAAATTTTTTGTCAAATGTAAATCTTGGTCAAACTAAAAGTTAGGCATATCAAGAAAAAAAAAGAAGAAGAAAGAAACTCCAAATCTTTGTCTAATCAAATAATCTAAGGATCTTCTGTTCATTCTATTTGAAGATTTCTTGTCGTTTGAAACTTGAATATGTTATAATTACGGCAACAGATCTGTTCAATCCATTCAAGATTTCATGTCATTTGAAACTTTGAATGTTTGATTATTACGCGAAAATGTAATTTAGCCTAAATTAAAATACTGGGACTTTCCAATATATACTCCTTTTAAAATGACATAACATACTATTAGTTACCATTTGTATTAATTTAGAAGAGATTATATTAGCAAAATTCTTTATGGTCATCTTGTACGCAGGCTTGCATATGAGACCAGCTTAAATAAAAAGTACAAAAATCAAATATTATTAAGTTATATTTATGTTTTTTAACCTTGTGTTTTTTTATTTTATACAAATATCTACATAATCGTTTCATTGACTCTCATTTCAGTTTTAGCTAGAAAACTTTTCATAGTATATAGTTTTTAAAAGACTTATTTGAATGTAAATTTCTTTTAACTTTGGCAAATTCTAGTATTGCATATAAATTTTAAAATTTGTACAATAAGTACTGAGCTTTTGGTTTGCTCTGTTTTTGCAACTGACTAAGAATTGATATGGTCTGCAAAACTACGAAAGTTAATGAATTCACATACAAATAACATTTGAAAAACAATAATCATTTTAAAAGAAGTGATGTAAAATATCATTAACTTGTTAATTGATCTTAATCTCCAACAATTCATCTTCATAACTATTCATAATACTCATTCCATCCCACAGGAATATATACTGTTTCCTATTTAGCCCATCCCACAAGAATATGCATTTTCTAATTTTAGAAATTCTTTTCTCTCTAAGCAGGTGGGACTCATCTCCACTAACAATACTTTATTTACTTTTTCTCTCTAACTCTCTCATATTTACCAATTTTGTATTAAAATACGTGTCGAATTCAAAGTGCATATTCTTTGTTGACGGAGGGAGAATATCTTATCAAAGACTGAAGCATACCCGTTTTGCATTTTATAGAAGTGGACAGTGATAGTTTGATGCACTAAAAGATTTTTGGGCCAGGGAAGTGGTGGCCTTACATTTTCGACATGGGCCCGCGCCTATTGTATATGGATTGAGCACATGGTGATAAATATTCGATTTGATTGCAGAATATTAGGCCCAAAACAAATTCATGAACTCATTAAAAGTCCTAAACAATAATACCATAGTCTATAGCCAACAACTTTTGCTTGTTTCAAATAAAAACAAAACAAAATCGGCTAAATGTATAATTTTTTTATTCGTATGAATTCGAGGAAAATGTCACTATATCAGATCCAATTAATTGAGATCCACGTCACACATGCTAATATAGAAGCACTGAATTTTGTTTTGTAACGCAAAATTTCTTCTGCTTGTGACGGCATATCCTAAAAGAAATTATACATATCCCTTCAACCGACGGCAAGAACAAAGCATATGCGCCACGACAACAAAAATGTCGCAATCTATTGTTTTATTTTTATCAATAAAAATGATCATATTGCAATTGCTACGATTTAAACCCATTTATTAACGGTCGCCTAATTTACACAAATTTGAATAAAAATGGAAAAAGCTAAAACTGAAGCCGCCGTGCTCATGGTGCCTCTACCATGCCAAAGCCATCTCAACCAGCTCCTCCAACTCTCCGGCGTAATCTCCTCCTGCGGCATCCCCGTGCACTTCGTCGGAAACGCCACCCACAACCGCCAGGTACGGCTGCGATCCCCCGGCCTAAAACTCGACGCAATCCACTTCCACGACCTGCCAACTCCCCCGATCGGCGGCCCGTCCCCGGACCCGCACGCGGCGGACAAGGTGCCGATGCACCTCGCCCCTGCCACACTGGCCTACGCGGGCCTGCGCGAGCAGATCGGCCTGCTCGCGCAGAAACTGTCGCAGGCTGGTCGTCGTCTACGACAGGATGGGGCCCGAGGCGGTGCGCGAGGCGGTGGCGGTCCCCAACGCCGAGTCCTTCTCCTTCAACTGCCTCTCGGCGTTCAATCTGTTTCTCATCCTGTGGGAGGTGATGGGGAAGCCATTCCAACTGCGCGACGCCATGCTCGAGAAGCTTCCTTCCGTGAGGGAGTTCATTCCGGAAGGGGCGCTCTACTTCTCTGCGTCTGAGAACATTCTGGAAAGAGAAGGAGAGAGATCAGCGGCGGGAAGAAGCAGTGGGCGATCAGATCGAGGGGTTTCTCATTGGAGAGAGAAAGCAGCGATGAGTACTGCTTAAAATGGCTCGATCGGCAGCCTCCGAAATCGGTGATCTACGTTTCGTTTGGGACGACGACGTCGTTCCGGGATGAGGAATATGCGGAGATAGCTATGGGGTTGGAGGAGAGCGGGCAGAGGTTTGTATGGGTGGTGAGAGAAGCGGATCGGGCAGACATATTCGCCGGCGGTGATGAGGGCCGGAGGATTAAGCTGCGGGAAGGGTTTGAGGAGAGGGGGATTGTGGTGAGGGGATGGGATGGGCGCCGCAGATGGAGATTTTGGGGCACCTGTCGACGGGGGGGTTTATGAGCCACTGCGGCTGGAATTCGTGCTTGGAGAGCTTGACGGTGGGCGTGCCGATTCTGATCAGCCGATTAACGCGATATTTGTGACGGAGGTGCTTGGGGTTGGGGTGGAGGTGAGGGAGTGGGGACGGAGGTTGGAGGTGGTGGAGGCCGAGGCGGTGAAGGACGCCGTCGTGAGGTTGATGGCGTCGGAGGAGGGGGAGGGGATTCGGAGGAGGGCGGCGGAGGTGGGCGCCGCCGTGAGGAAGTCGATGGAGGAAGGTGGTGAGAGTTGCATGGAGATAGACAGATTTATTGCCCATATTACTAGACTAAATCACTAGTACTTTTCATGTAATAGAAATTAGTTCTGGCTAATTCGCCCTTCAAGATTCTTTGATTCTCAAATTGTTGTTTTATTCAACTAAGAATCTTGAAATACTTGGATTTTGATGTAATTAGTATACTTTATTCGGGCAGCGTATAGCAATCTTAATTTAGCTCTTTCAAAAGTTATTTCGAAACATTATAGGGGGAGCTATAATTTAGCTCTAATTTACACAATTCATGTCTCTCGTTATTAGATTTGTTAATTTAATACTACTATATCATTAAAATTTATAGTACAGTTAATCCTATATACTCCCTGCATTAGTGAATAGAACTTCCATTTTTTCATTTTAGTCTATGTCTGCGAATATAAGTCTCAGTTTATAATTATCATAAATGGTACAGAGGCTTACATTCCACTAACTCATTCAACTCACATACCATTTCAAACTAATATATACAAATGTGACTCATATTCAATTAACTTTCTTTCGCCCACTTTTCTTAACATTTTTTAAAACCTGTAACTTTTGGATCGTCTGCCAAAATTATACAAACTCTAAATTAGGAAAGTTTGGAACAAACACACACTCCCACTAATGATGTGGACTCTACAATCCGCTAACTTTACTTCCACTATATTTTTCTCTTTCTCTTACTTTTTCTTATCTCTCTTTTTACTTTAATAATTTGATATTAAAACTCATAGTATTATATACTTATAATTTTGTTAATTTTTAGAGAATGGAGGGAGTATTATTTTAATGTTATGTGCAACTGATTTCTTTTCGAAAATAATTAATCAATCAGCGAAAGAAGTAGTCGTATCAAACTCTTCTACTTTGAAAATATTGGTCCCCCAAAACTAGTGGCTAGCACACTAACATTAAATTATTAAATTTATTGAAGAAAAAATAAATTTCTCAATCAGGTTTTTAATAGTAATTTATTATTGAGGAAGTAAAGATCATTTTGTTCTTTGGTCCGCAATAAATCTACTAAATAGTTAATTAAGTCAGTAAAAAGACTTACTAGTCAAAACTTTATTAGTTAATGAGTTTTTTTTTAAATAGATGAAAATACCATTTTTGATGTAGCATTTATTATTTTTTAATAAAACTTATCAAACCTAGTTATCATGGTATGAATTTAGTCAGTTCATACTTCATACTCCTATTATGTTTTCCAAACTTGCACACAGAGTATAAATTTAGTTAATTCATATTACTACGGTAAACCTACACATCAAGTGATTTGGTATGAACTCAGTAAATTCTTATCGACTTACCAGATCTGCACTTCAAGTTTGATCCACACATATTTTACATTTTCTAGTGGTTAAACTTGGTGATATTTAATTTAATAAATTCAAATTATACTTGAAGTATGATTGAGATATTTCGAGAAACTTGCAGTTCCGAACCAATAATCTTGGCCAAAAATTACCATTTTCAGTAGGACAAACATTTTGCTTGGGCAAAAAACGACCTCACGTTGCAATTTAAGCGAAACAAATTTATAGAAATAATGTGAGCACTCTATTGTACTTTTGTGAAAAAAATATAAATAGAAATCTCTCGAAAAAGATTTGTGGGCCCATTGTGGCAAGAAAAATCAGTACTAGTTGCTATATTTGAATCTATGTACATTACCATCGCATTACGTTTCCAAATGAAAGAGTGCCCATCACTCTGCGTTCATAAAGTTTCTAAAAGTAATATGATAATGTTGACTAAATTGGCAATAAATCATGTAAACAGTAGTAGTATTACTATCATAGTACTACTATATAAATACATCATCACCTAAAGCAAACTTTAAGTAAGAAAACACCCCCCAAAAACCAAGACCAAAATTGTTCTAAGAAATCAAAATGGGAAATGAAGAAATATCGGTTATAATGGTTCCTTTCCCAGCTCAAGGCCATCTGAATCAAATGTTGCAGTTCTCCTGCCACATCTCCTCCTACGGGATTCCGGTCCACTACGTTGGCTCCGCCATCTTCAACCGCCAGGCCAGACTCCGCGCCAAAGCCCTCAATCCCACCGACATCGACAAGATTATATTCCAAGACCTCCCCGTGCCGCCCTTCGCCTCCCCGCCGCCGTTCCCTAACCCCACCAAGAAATTTCCCACGCACATCCAGCCCGCCTGGGACGCTGCCATGAGCATGGCGGCGCCCCTGGGGGACTTGATGCGAAGTCAGGCACTTAAGCATCGGAGGGTCATTGTCATCCACGACCCCTTAATAGCCTCCGTGGTCAGGGATGTCGCTACCATTCCCAACGCCGAATCCTACGCCTTCATCTGCATCTCCGCCTTCTGTCAGGTGAAGTTCATTACGGAGATGATGGGGATAACTTGCCCTGTCCCGCGGCTGCGGGAGCTGCCGCCGGTATCAGACACCATCTCCGAAGAGCTGTATTCATTCATCGGATTGCAGGATGAAGGGATGGCTTTGAGATCCGGAGATATTATTAACACATGCAGATCTGTTGAAGGCCCGTTTTTGGAGATATTGGAAAGCAAGGAGATTCCCGGAGACCTGAAGAGCTGGGCTGTTGGGCCGCTGATTCCGGTAAAGCCTTCGAAATCAGAATCACATAATGAAATCTTCAAGTGGCTGGATAAACAGGATCCGAGGTCGGTTATCCTCGTCTCATTCGGCACCACCACGACGCTCACTGACCATGAACTACAGGTATATATCTGGCCTTTGACTGATGGGTTCTCATATTTGGTCTGTATCAGAGTATAAGCAAAGTTTTGATGTTAATGATACAGGTGATAGCCGAAGGACTTGAGCGGAGCGGGCAGAAGTTCATATGGGTGCTGAGAGAGGCCGACAAGGCAAATGTGTTCGACGGGGAGGCGCGGAGGGTTGAGCTTCCGGAGGGGTTCGAGGAGAGGGTTGGAGAGAGAGGAGTTGTGGTGAGAGAGTGGGCGCCGCAGCCGGAGATCCTAGCGCATCCCTCCACGGGTGGCTTCATGAGCCACTGTGGTTGGAATTCATGCAACGAGAGCATCAAGATGGGAGTTCCGATCGCCGCCTGGCCGATGCATTCGGATCAGCCCACCAACGCGGTTTTCGTCACGGAGATACTGAAGGTGGGGCTGCCGGTGAGGCGATGGGGCGAGGTTGTGACGGTGGAGATGGTGGAGGATGCTGTGAGGAGGCTGATAGAATCGGAGGAGGAAGGTGGCGAGGCCAGGAAGAAGGCGGAGGAGCTGGCCGCCGTTGTTCGACGGGCCACGGAGGAAGGCGGCGCGTCGCGGCTTGAGTTGGGTGCGTTTATTTCCCATATTACGCGACAATGAGCATTTCTGTTCTCTTTTCCTTTCTTACTTTTTCTATTGAATTGTTTATGCTTGGTGGGAAGGAAGCGCTTTTAATTACTTTTGGTTTGTTGTGATGTGCTAATTTCTCCGTTCACGTTTAAATTATTCATTTTATCTCATTTTATTAATTTTTTGTCTGTAGTCATAACAGACGGAATGACTACTATATAATTGGAGTGTAACGTCATTATTTTATAGTAGTACATGTATACGAAGGAAAGTGACTGTTTTTTTTCGAAGATCAAGTATTTTAGTGATTATGCTTTTATCATAAACATACGTTACTGTAATGTAAATTTCATCCAACTCCCAATTCCATCTGAATACATGCTTATATCAAATTATATAGTCCCTCCGTCACCAAAGAGTATGAACTTTTGGTTCGACATGAGTTTTAATGCATAATTAGAAAAGTAAAAGAGAGATAAAAAGAAAATGTTTTTAAAGTATTGTTAGTGGAGAATGATTTCACTTCATTAGAGAGAAAGGAATTTCCAAAATTAGAAAGTTCAATACGGACTAAAAACGAAATAGTTTATATTTTTCAGGGACGGATCAAGTATATATATAGTAGAGAATAATAAATAACATTCTTCTCTACTAAATTCCAATGAATAAAAAAAAGTGAGAATAATAAATAAAATTAGATATTATGCTTGCATTTGGACAAGTTTGACAGCTCTTCTTGGTTGAATAAAATGCTTGACACTACATCTATATCATTATATTAGAGTTCAATCACATACAGTGAAATATTACTAGTTGTTAATTTTACGAAAATGACAAGCATATACATTGTAGTGATAGATACGGCTACGACTTTTATAAAATCAAATTGCATTAGTCCAATATCTTCGATTCAACATTTTATCACGAAGATGGCCAATAGTATATTAGGAGTTACTATTCGGCCGGAATTTTTTCATTGATGGGAAATAGCAAACTCATGGTAAAGTTCGTGATATTATTTATCAATTTCAACTTCGTGGAAAAAACTCAAATTTTTTAAAATTTCATGATATTAGATGCCAATATCCCTAAAAAACAACACATTTTTAGATAATACTAATCGCATATACATCAAATTGTGGTCACTTAGATTTATGGATCGGACTGTCCGGAAATTTCCATGTGCAAATAAATCACATCCAATTAATATTTGGATATCTCAGCTTCCTCATTTTCTTCTAAGCTCGAGCACTTACTTTCTATGAAACTGAGACATAACACTGCTTTTGTTTTCTTGTCCCTTCAGGATCAGCTCGGTTGGTTGAAAAATGACTATTGTGATACAAAGATACATTAACCGGACGTAATACAACTCAATGAAGAATGCAGAAATTAAACGGAAATAAACTGAATTGAAATTACAAAGAAGAATTCGAAACAATAAACAGTAAAGATGTAAGCCGAGTCGATGAGTCCTCTTTTCGCAAGACGAGGTATGCCCCGGTAGTGCTCTCGGATTGGCGTGTAGTCCCCAAAAATAAAACGGCTTCGTCTTGTTCGTTGCAGCACCGCAAACAGAACAAGCTCCGGCGAACTAAATGATAGCGAGGGCAGAGCTTCGACGGAAGTCTATGCAGAGAGAGGGAGAGAGCTTTGCAATGCTATGTTTGGTGTAGTGTGTAGTATGCAATGCATGAAGTGACTGCCTATTTATAGTCCAAGTCCACTCATTGGGCATTGATGGAGTCAACAGCCATTATGTGTGCCATGATGGCTTGACTGTAACCGCCGGGGGTTACAAGCTGTTACGGGAGCTAGAGAGACATAATGCATCTGGACACGCTATACGACGGGATTCATCGTGGACCTTTTGCCACACGATGCGTCGGGGTCCACCGGGGACCTTTTGTCACCCGCTATGCGTCGGGGTCTGTCGTAGACCTTTTGGCACCCGCTATACGTCGGGGTCCGTCGTGGACCTTTTGGCACATGGCACCCGGCAGATGGAGCGCCGGGCATGGGTCACGGGACATGGTGCACTGAGCACAGCTCGCGGCTCGTGACGAGGCAGCGTGCACGCGTGGACTCTACTGCCCATCTGATAAGGCCTATTTCATGCATTGGTTTAGAGGGTAAAATGTAGGCTACTTGATCAGTTTTACGCAGAAAGCGAGTGTTAATTGTGCAGGAATGCCGCTTGACCAAGGGCAGCAAGGCCAAACTAATCATGTTGGCGCAGAAGGCGAAAAAGGTCCAAAACAGCGTGGGTTGATCAAGTTGGTGGTCAAGAAGTTAGCGGGGGGACCACTGCGAAACAGAAAAGGGGACACGTATAGCCGATGCGCTGGAAAGCGGTCCTCAATCAGTTATCCAAGGACCACGGCGAAACAGAAAATGGGGGACACATATCGACAGATGAGACGCGCAATTCCAGCAAGGACGAAGATTCGCTGCAAAATTTGTTATCACAGCTGGAGGTTGTTACTAAGAGCCTATAAATAGAGGGCACATCGCCATAGCTGGGGGACTCTTTTTCTTCTACTTTTTTAATCACCTTTTTTTCTCCCATTTATTTTCTTTTATCAGTAGTCTTAGTTCTGTTTCCAGTAGAGAGTTAGAAGGGAGAGCGACAGAGAGTTCTAGATCCGTTCACCGCCGCTTCAGTTCCGACCGAGGACCTCTCGGATTTATAGGTTTCTTCCATTTCAGTTCTAGTTACCTAGTTAACTTTCGTGTTTGTTAAAGTAGTTGAAAACGATCGCTTTTGTTTTGTATTCCGCATTTTCCAAGATCTGTTCTGAGTTCTGTTTTAATTCAAAGTTGTTTGTTTTCGGAAATCTTGTTGACTGTTTGAGCTTAGTTTAGTCTTAAATACCCAGATCCAAAGTTTGAGCTTGCATAATGTTGAATGGAAAAGTGTTTCGTAGATTTGTAGCATGTTAAAGTAGCTAAGTCATTTATTTTCAGTCTGTCGCTACCTGATCAGTTTACAGTTTTCAGCATGATATGTTCCTTGATCAAGTAGATAGTTACTTTCTGCCTAGTTTAATCCAGTAGTTTAAAACTCCCAACTTAAAGCGTGGCCGCAGCCAAACCCTGTTCACTAAACACACACTCAACGCACCAGTTTCTCTCTGGGATCGACCCCGTACTTGCTGTTTTACCGTTAAAAGTAGTTTGAATGTTAGGGAGTTATAAATATCCTTCGTGAGAGAGAGAAATGCCTTGATCAAGTCGCAACGACATTTACAAACTGATCTACCCGGTCAGTTATTTTTCCATATAACTTGATCTGCGAAATCATCATTCTCTTCTCACCAAATGGCGCCGTTGCCGGGGAAGCATGGTGTTATTACAAAGATGAGTTTAATGCATATGTGTAAATAGTTTTATTTCTTGTTTTAATTTGTTTTTCCTTCTTTTCATGAGAAGGTACCACCGCGGGGGACACTGGAATCATCCTCTCATTTACTGAAATGCAAACGCTCAGTGGCGAGTCCAGGAGGCCGGTGTAGTAACCACTCGCTACAGAGCCGCGTTAGCAACATGCACATCGTCATCTACTGCTGAGCAACTGACCAGTGAGGAGGAAGGAGAGTTGTCCACGCCGATTAAACAGGAAATACCATTACTCGAAGAAGTAGAAGCAAAGATGGCCGTCGTAGACAACGATTGGGGAATTGGCTCCCTACACGCTCATGACGAGAAGGAGCCCACTCATGCCATCACAGTTACTCCAGGAATACGGGCAATCGCAGTCAAATCGGGGATGCTCGCAGTGTTGTCAAATTTCTATGGACTTCCGAAGGAATGCCCTTACGCCTTTTTGGAGGAATTTTACAGATATTGTGACATTCAACCAGTACCAGCTGGATCAACGTCAGAAGATTACAGGCTCAAGGCGATACCCTTCGTTTTGAAGGGTGATGCAGGAATCTGGCTGAGAAGGCTGCTAGAAAGCTCGATTAGAACCTGGGCCGAGTTCCGCATGATCTTCCTGGACCGCTTTTCCCAACATCAAAGACAAGTGCCTTGAAGAGAGAAATTACAGAGGCGAGGCAAGAGTACGATGAGCCTCTCGGGAAATATTGGGACAGATTCCAGGGACTGCTGCAAACGTGTCCTAATCACAAAATGGGAGAGCGAGAGGTTTATTCAACCTTTTATGATGGGTTGACTGGATAGCAAAAACGATCTCAATCTAGCTGCCCAAGGGGATTTCTCCAAAACCCAGTTCAGTCAAGCAAAGAATATTCTGGAGATGTTGATCGAAGCAAAAAGATCCTATGAGACCTCCTAAGGCCAGTACAGAAGAGGAGAGATGCACGCAACAGAAGCACGAAGCAACGAGAAGTTGGAGGCTCGATTTGAGCAAATGGAGAAAAAGCTACTAGAAGCCGTGGAGAAGGCCATAGCACCTCCACCTCCAGCTCCTAAGGAGAAGACGTATGTGCCACCACCTCCGGAGGAGCACCATTATTACTACTGCGAGTTTCCTCATGAAGCAGAAACTTCGAATCAGGTAAACGATGTCGGCCATTGGAGCCCGGATGGCCACTGGATCCAGGGAAAACAGAGGGATGCTCCATGGAGAGATCACCCAAATTTCAGGTGGACTGATCAGAGCCAAAAACAACTACCTCAACCATCTATTCAGCAGACACAACCCTACAAAGGGCAGCCCAATTGGCCTGCTCGAATTCAAGAAAGACCGAACACCTGAGGGAATAGAGAGCAGAGTGGTCATGGCAACTGGTCAGGTGGACCCCAGGGTAACTGGTCCAGCGGAAGTCAACCCAACTGGTCAGGCAGACAACAAGAGGGAAACTGGGGATACAGACATCAAGACCCCCAGTCAAGCAACTCCAGGAGACAACCGAACAATCAGGTGGTGAGCTACATTCCGCCGCATCAAAGAGGGAACCAACAGCACCAAACGAACCAACCGTACCATCAACCCCAATATCAATCTGATCATTATGGGCCTTCAGACTACCCTCAGCCCAGCCACGGTGGAGGACCTTCAAATCAGAGATACAACAGGTACCCGAATGAAGGTCCAGGAGAGGCTATGGTACCACACCATCAGAATGATGCGATGCGTGAAATCCAAGAGGCGCAAAAAGAGCAGAGGGCAGCTCTGGATATGCTTACAAAGCAACTCTCTCAGGTTGCCATGTCGCTAGGGGAGCTGAGAGGGAATGAAGGAAAGATCCCAGCCACGGTGCAACCCACTGGGCGGGAGAACATCAACGAGGTCTCCCTGAGGTCAGGAAAGGTGTATCAAAGCCCCACTCCACCTGCAAGTTCCCCAGTATCTACATCGGGACAGGGCCGCGAAGAAGAGGCAGAGTCCAGCTTCCATGATCAAGCCGCTGAAGGAAGAGATAAAGGAAAATGGGAGGTATGCGGCGAAACCTTAGGAGGAGGTCAAGGCGATGGAATTGAGAAGACCGAGCCCTATCCCTACCATGGGATGATTACAAGGAAGAGGGATGCAACGATTGATGTGGCCAGCTTATTCAAGGACGTGGAAGTCAAAGTGCCATCCCTGACGGCGTTGAAGATGCCCCCTATCAGCAAATTTGTTAAAGACTACCTGGCGAGAAAGGTCAATGAAGAAGGATGAATGATTACAGAGGAGAATGTCTCCGCAGTGATCCAGCGGAGTGACCTCCCATCAAAGAAGACCGACCCAGGGATGTTCACACTCCCAATCTCGATTGGAGGCATTCAAGTGGAGCACGCAATGTGCGATCTCGGGGCGTCTATCAATGTGTTGCCGTATTCCATATATAAGAAGATGGGAGAGGCTAAGCTCGTCGACACTGACATTATGATAGAACTAGCCGACAGGTCTTGTATTCACCCAACCAACTTCTTCGTTATCATAATGACAGAGCCAGCAGCGAAGGAGTCAAGTGGAGTCTTATTGGGAGGCCGTTCCTGTCCACAGCCAGCACTATAATTAACGTCCGCAATGGGACGATCAGTTTGGACTTCAAAGGAGAGCAATTCACTTTCAACATTGACGAAGCAATGAAAAGGCCGAGGGACAGTAAGAACGTGAACTCAGTGGACACAGTCGAGCCTCTGGTGCGCAAGAGTATCTGGAAGTGGAATTCCTACAGAGACAATTCACAGACTCTGCAGCAGACGAAGAAATCGAGAAAGAAGTTGCTGACTGGTACGACGCTATGAAAGTGGGCGAGATGGATGATCAAGCCATCACGAAGGCGGTGATGGATTTCTGTGAGCGACCGCGACCAGCTGGGTCAAACGGGAGAGCTCAACTGTCGAGCGTCGAGAAGCTGCCTGATCAAGGCACCCCACTGAGAAGAGAAGCGGAAGAGAACCCTCTGCCTACTGAATTAGCCACAACCGCAAAAGAATTGAAGCCGCTTCCAGCACATTTGAAGTACGCCTATCTGGGGGAGAATGAAACACTGCCAGTAACCATCAACAATCAGTTGACCCAGGGGTAGGAAAAGCAATTGCTGGAGGTACTGAGTCGCAATCAGAAGGCAATTGGGTGGAAGTTGACGCATTTGGTGGGAATTAGCCCTGCAGCGCAAGCTCAACCCCAACATGAGGGAGGAAGTGCTCAAGGAGATAGTCAAGCTGGTCTCCATCGGAATTATATACTCCATTCTGGATAGCAACTTGGTCAGTCCAGTTCATATGGTGCCAAAGAAGGGTGGAATCCAAGTGGTGAAGAATGAGAAAAATGAGTTGATTCCAACAAGGCCCGTCATTGGATGGAGGATGTGCATAGACTATATGAAGCTGAATGCGGCCACGAAGAAGGATCATTTTCCGCTGCCATTCATTGATCAAATGCTCGAGAGATTGGCCGGGAAGCAATACTTCAGTTTTCTTGATGGGTATAACGGCTACTTCCAAATTACTGTGGACCTAGATAATCAAGAAAAGACAATATTTACATGCCCCTTCGAACTCTGCAATGCTCCAAGTACCTTCCAGAGATGCATGATGAGCATTTTCTCTGACTTGTTAGAAGATTGTATTGAGATCTTCATGGACGACTTTACTGTCTATGGGGACACATTTGAGTAAGGGCTCCATAGCGTGAACAGAGTGCTGGAGAGGTGCCGACAGAAGGACCTGGTTTTAAATTTTGAGAAGTGCCATTTCATGGTCACTGAGGGCATTGACCTGGGCCACATCGTGTCAAGCAGGGGAATTGAAATTGATCAAGCCAAGGTGGCTGTTATTGCAAAGCTTCCATACCTGACTAATCAGAAGGAAATCCGGGCTTTCCTGGGCCACGCAGGCTTTTACAGACGCTTCATAAAGGATTTTGCAAGGATTGCCCAGCCCTTGACGAGGCTGCTACAAAATGAAGTGGACTTTGAGTTTTCCGATGCCTGCAAAGCCACCTTCCAGATTTTGAAGGACAGATTGATCAGTGCGCCAATCATCCGCGCCCCCGGCTGGAGTCACCCTGTCGAGGTGATGTGCGACGCAAGCTATTATGCAGTAGGGGCGGTGCTAGGCCAAAAGATCGATGGGAAAAACCACATGATATTCTACGCTTCGAAGACTCTCAATCAAGCGCAGAAGAATTATGATACTACAGAGAAGGAGATGTTGTCGGTGGTTTACACCTTCGAGAAATTCAGACCCTACTTGCTGGATTCAAAAGTGATTGTCTACACAGACCACGCGGCTATCAAATACCTCCTAGCGAAGAAAGAGTCGAAGTCGCGCTTGTTCAGATGGATACTCCTTCTGCAAGAGTTTGACTGGGAGGCAGTCGACAAGAAGGGCTCGGAGAATAGAGTGGTTGATCACCTGAGCCGAATCATGCAAGAGGACAATGGGGAAGCCATTTTTGACGCATTTCCTGAAGAACATCTGTACCTGGTCAAGTCCAGCCTTGAGTTGATCAACCTAGCTGAGAGGAACCAGTAGAAAGGGGAGCCATGGTTTGCTGATATGACCAATTATCTGGTGACAGACAAACTGCCCACGAGTACTGAGGTCACGAGAGCAGTTAAGCAGAAAATCCAAAGCGACTCCCGCTACTTCTATTGGGATGATCATTACTTGTGGAAAATGGGAGCTAATCAAGTCATCCACCGCTGTATACCCGAGTGGGAACAAGAGAACGTATTGGTCCACTGCCACACACTAGCTTGTGGCGGTCATTTCGGTCCGAAGAAAACAGTGAGGAAGGTGCTTGCCAGCGGGTTTTTATGGCCCTCCATTCATAAAGATGCTTATGAGTTTTGCAAGAGATGCCCGCGGTGCCTATTGACTGGAGGAATCTCAGCGAGAGATGAAATGCCGCAGATCGCCGTGATAGTCTGCAAAATTTTCGACGTATGGGGGATGGATTTCATGGGACCCTTCCCATCATCTGAAGGGAATCTGTATATTCTGGTGGCGGTGGACTATGTTTCCAAGTGGATCGAGGCCAAGGCAACCAAGACTTGTGAGTCCAAGGAGGTAGCCAAATTTCTGAAGTCAAATATCTTTACCCTGTACGGGGTACCGCGGGCCATCATCTCTGATCAAGGCACTCATTTCGTCAACCGGACCATCGAAGCTCTGATGAGAAAATACGACGTCCACCACCGACTGTCTACACCCAACCACCCTCAGTCGAATGGCCAAGCTGAAGTGTCCAACCGGGAGATCAAGGCGATCTTAGAAAAGACAGTGAACCCAACGAGGAAAGACTAGAGCCGCCGACTGGAGGACGCGCTCTGGGCATACAGGACCGCCTCAAAACTCCGATCGGAATGTCCCCTTACCGACTGGTATTTGGGAAGATGTGTCATCTACCGGTGGGGGTTGAGCATCAAGCCTTCTGGGCTATTAAGGAGATGAACTTGAATGCCGAGGCCTGCACTGAAGAGAGAAAATTACAGCTGTAGGAGCTTGAAGAGCTTCGCCTCGATGCGTATGATTCAGCCATGTGGTACAAAGAAAGAACGAAGATGTGGCATGACAAGAATCTCCGAAGGAAGGAGCTCAAGATGGGGCAGAAAGTGTTGCTTTTCCAGTCAAGACTCAAACTGATGTCAGGAAAGCTGAGGTCAAGGTGGGCATGCTCCTATACCATAGTGGCCATACATGCAAATGGAGCAATCGAGCTCCAAGGAAGCGACTTTGATTCGTCTTCCTTCTTGGTGAATGGCCATCGGGTGAAGCCTTACAGAGATGGAAGTGAGGTGTGCGTAGTGGAAGAAATTCCACTACTCATACCTGAATCTCTCCAGTGATCGCAGGTAAAAAGGAGTAACTGGGTACCTTTGGGTAGTCTGCTTGATCGAGCCAACTGTAGATTGAAAAATTATAAACTGATCAAGTGACGTCCTAAGGGCACTCAGTCGACTCCTTAGTAACTTAGTGTAAATACGTTTTTCCCTTATTCATGTTAAACAAACAAAAAAATATATAAAATATGAAAATATAAAGAAGGTTAAACTGATCGAGTGGTTATTATTTGAGTATTCATCTAGATTGACTTGTCCACTTGATAAGTTGGATGCTGGGTGTGTTCTGTGGTCTAAATGCAATGGCTTGATCAAGGCAGAGAAATGAAAAGGCGCGCTTAACTGCTGAAGTATCGAGGGGAGATGAAGCGTCAAAGGGAAGCCAACCTTTTGGATAGGGATGAATGAAAAGGCGCGCCCAAATGCCAAAGCACCGTGGGGAAGCCAAACGACGCCCTTTCAAATAAAAGGGATTTTATCGGAAATCTTTATCACGTTTTCCTCACGCGCTTACCGTACCTAAATCCGCTCTCATCTTTTCTCTCTCTCAAAATCGCAGGAACCCTAGCTCCCAAATCGCCGCAGTTTTAACAGAAAGTCCACAAAATACCACCAAAATGAAGAAGAACGGAGCCAGCGACCAAGCTACTTCCTCAAGGAAGGGCGGTTCCGGAACCAGCAGCAGTGGACGGCGGACTTCCGTCCCAGCCTCAGCGGCGCTGCCTGTAAACCCTAGCACCGCCGCTCCATCTCCCCCCTTCCTACAGTAGATCCGCAGTTTTCAGCGCAATTGGAGAGGCTCATCGACAACCTGCCAATAGGGACGGACGCCGCGACGACTTTCACCCACCTCAGAGCACATCTGGTTTTTCCCAGATATCAAAACCCAGTTCCTACTTCTGTACCCCAAATTCCACCATCCTCTCCACAAACTCCACCAGCATCTCCCCCCAAAACACAAAGTCCGCATCCATCCCCTAAATTCCACAAGCCCATATCTAACCCAATGGATTTAGTGGACAACTACAGTGGAGAAATTCACAGAGTATATCAGTGGAGAAAGATAGGGGTCGAGGAGAAATTCACAGTATATCAGTGGCTGCTGGATATAGATGAAACCCCTGTCCCCGAAGTCCTAGCGAATGAGTTTTTTTTCCTCCTTCCGGTTTATTGGAGAAACCGACCTTGATGCCCCGAGCATCAAATTAAGGGTGTTTGGTCGCCCGCAGCACATGAGCCTTAACGAGTTCTCTATTCGAATGGGACTCTATACAAACAATCAGGTGACTAATGGAGAATGGTTCGGGCGCGACATAGGCCTCCTGAACAAAAAGGCCGATTTCGATCAGCAAGCAGTCTGGAAAGCCCTCAGCCACGAACGAGCTCCAGCATTCAAGGCCTCGGAGTCTCGGGGGAACCATATTGCGGACCCTGCCCTCCGCCTCGCTCAAGTCTACCTTGGCTGCAACCTTTTAGGCCAAGCCAACACCACAGCCATGATTACTCTAGTCGAGCTCTACTTCATGTGGTGTATGAAGGAGTAGAGAAAGGTCCACTTGGGGTTCTGGCTGGCTTACTCAATCAATCAAATAGCTACCCGCCTAGCTCGCCACCTGAACTTGTGCCATCTCCTGGGAGCTTATCTGCGGAGGAACTGGATTCTGGAGAATCAAGAGAGTGTTAGACGCCCCTTCGCTGCCCTCCCCCTGAACCGTTTGACATTGATTACTTTTTCAGAATACAGGTGTTGGAGAAAGGCATACATGAGAGATTTCACTTCTACACTCTCGGCTAGAGGGAGCAATCAAGGGGCCAACTAGAAGCAAGGCAGAGGCAACCTGAGCGCCCTTCCAGTCCGAGCAAACATCAAGGGCCCCAGCTAGCGATAATGGCCACCCCGAGGGTAGAGCAGACAGAGAAGGCTGCCCAGAGAGACGCCGATTGGAAGTTGCGCATGGAGCAGATGATGGCACCACTGGTGGAGAATTCTCAAGCCCATCTGGTGCATATGAAAAGAATTGGGACTGTCATGGAGAGGCTGTTGGAGGCAGTACGTGATCCGTCCAGTGCCCTAGCGAGGCAACCGAGCACAAGGCACCCACCACCTCCCTCTACTCCGACCAAGCCCACCTCTACCCACCCACCCTGCCCAGCCATCCAGGAGGAAATAGTATATAATCTTATCCAACTTGTTTCAGTTTGAAAACATTCTCTGTTTTATTTCTTGTTTTTGGTTTGTAATTATATGTTTTTATCCATCTCACACTTAGCCCAGTGTCTGGTCTAAGTGTGAGAAGTTTATGGATTTCTTGTCTTTTTCTTGACTATGTGTTCTTGTTTTACTCTTGTTTTCGGCATGATTTTGATTTTTGGCACTATCTCCCACTTAGCCCAGTGTCTGGTCTAAGTGCGAGAAGTTTACTTAGTTTTTGGTTATACCTGTTCCGTTGCCTAACCCTTTTTCCACTTCATCAAGTCGCTCGAGGGCGAGCTAATATGCAGTGGGAGGGGAGAGGGTTAGTCTAATTGAAATCACACATGTCGGATATAAAAGGAAAATAAATAAATAAACAGATAAAATTAATTAGGGCAGTATGCATGAAATTGGGTAAATGAAAGATATGAATGCATTCAGTATGTTTATGAAGCGAACAGGATGTGTGTGTCGGCGTAAGAATGAACTTTCAGAATTCAGTCGTTGTCATAGAGGATTCACTAGAGCACAGGGTCTAGGAGATCATGAACTTTCAGAATTCAGTCGTTGTCACAGCAACCCCGCTTCAAAACCTCAACCCTCTATACAATTGCCTAGTATAGGGAAGTTGGGATCGAATCCACGAGGATGGAAGGGTTAGAATGCATTAAGAGAACTTTGGAAGGGTTTGGCTGCTGCTACGCAACGAGAGGGTTGAGTTTTAACTACTAGACCTGGGAAATTAAACCTAATCTATTCTATCTTCTGGGTCTAGAGAATGGAAAATGCGTGAAATATAAATGCATGCATGATTCGAAACTGAATTTAACTTTAGATCATTCACCAAATTTCCTGGGCCTGAGAAGTGTTGATCAACTTCTTAGGGTTCTGGTCTTTTACCGTTCCTACTCTGGTTGTCATCCTTTGTTCTGACTTCCCCTGTTTCAACCTCCCATGTTCCGGTTTTCTTACCCGGTGGAGTTGGAGTCGACCCTTCATCTTCCTTCATACTCGGACAGTCATATTCTCATCCAGATCTTAGGGTGATCTGGCTTATGTTCGCCCTATCCAGTGGTTGCACCGAGGCAGGAATCCTTCCTTCGTTCCATCGCATCTCACTCAAAGAAGTCGCTACCTGGGAGAGCTGCTTCGCTAACATGTCCATAGCTGTCTTCTGCTCAGTTTGCGCATCCTGAAGCTTATGCACCACGTCATTGTTGGATTGTATGTTGTTCTGAATGTGCTGCTGTGAGTTCACCAGATCATTCACCAATTTGTCAATGCTTTTCGGCTGTCTTGAGCTCTGCTGGCTGGTATTCGGCTCTTGAGGGTGGTTTGGGCTGAGAATTCTGAGTGTTGCCTTGGTAATTCCTCTGATGTGGCATCACGTATGAACTTGCTGGGTTGCCCTGATTTCTGTTCGCCCAGTTAGGATGGTCATTTTGCTGCCGATTGCTCCAATTGTTCCCTTCCTGATTTCTGTTTACCCAGTTTGGTTGTCGCTTCTGAGGGTTTGAATAGTTGTTGCTCTGTTGTTGGGGTGTCAGATTCAGATCATTGTCGGACCATCTGAAGTTTGGGTGGTCCCTCCAGGGAGCATCCCTTTGCCTACCTGGGTTCTAACTTCCGCTAGGATTCCAGCTCCCCATGGCATTCGCCTGAGCTTGGATATCTCTCTCGCCTTGCTGACCATAACACTGGTATATTTCCTCTGGACCTGGCATTTGCTTGATCTTCTCGCCTGGGTCCGAGGAATTGTTCTTCCCTAAGGCAATCAGAATTGTTTTCTCCAACTTATCTATCCTTGCATCTATCCAGTCTTCACTCTGCACGTTCACTGCTTCTACACTCCCCCTCTTAAGGATGGTGCGAGGTGAGTCGTACGCCTTTTTAGCATCGATTAGCCTACCCAAAATCTCTCAAGCCTCACTTACTCACTTCTTTGTGAAATTCCCCCTGCTTGAAGAGTTTAGTAAATCCTTGGATTCTGGATTCGCCCCTTTCATAGAAAATGTTGTAGACCTCTGCTTCGCACATTCGATTGTTGGGGCATGAATCGAGCAACCCTTTGAACCTCGACCAGTACTGGCTCAAGGACTCATCATAGTCCTGTCTGCACGCCAGAATCTCCTTCTTGATGGCATTGGTCTTGTTCGATGGAAAGAAATAATCCAAGAATAGTAGCCTGAAGTCTGCCCATAAGCTGATGGAATTGGCAGGTAACCTCAGTAGCCATGTGTTGGCCTCCCCCTTCAGCGCAAATGGGAGAGCTCGCAACCTATAATCTTCTTCTGTCGAGTTTGGGGGCCTCTTCTGGATGCTACAGAGTTTGCAAAACTTATGTAGAAACTCGTAAGGGCATTCTATCTTTCGACCGTAGAAGTGTGGCATTACGACCAACACATTGGTCTTGATATCGATCAATCTTTGGGATGGGGTAATCACTATGGCTTGGGCTGGCTCGCCGTTCAGATGGGCGTTCAGCGAGCCGATCTCAGGATCGTTGTCTGGTTCAACCGCCATTTTAACGGCTCTTTCTTCTTCTGAGCCTGCAGTAGACTCGACTTCTTCCTTGATTGGTGGGGCTAGGTCGTCGTCACTTTCCGAACTCAGTTGGACTGGATCTCCTGTTGTCAACCCAGATCGGGTAGTAACATGGGAGACTGTTTTCTTGATCTGCCAAGTATCTTGAGCTTCTCTCCAACCAAATGAGCTATTCCAGTGTCCAAACCTTGTGCCTATGCTCATAAACTGAAAAGAAAAGAAAAGAAAATAACAAATTAAAACTATATACACCAAAATCTCTAAATGCAAACACTAATAATGTCATGCGTCCCCGGTAACGGCGCCATTTGAAGCGAACGGGATGTGTGTGTCGGCGTAAGAATGCTATGTATTTGCAAAGCAAACTCTTAGGTCCAAAGGATTCACTAGAGCACAGGGTCTAGGAGATCATGAACTTTCAGAATTCAGTTGTTGTCACAGCAACCCCGCTTCAAAACCTCAACCCTATATACTATTAACTAGTATAGGGAAGTCGGGATCGAATCCACGAGGACGAAAGGGTTAGAATGCATTAAGAGAACTTTGGGAGGGTTTGGCTGCTGCCACGCAACGAGAGGGTTGAGTTTTAACTACTAGACCTGGGAAATTAAACCTAATCTATTCTATCTACTGGGTCCAGAGAATGGAAAATGCGTGAAATATAAATGCATGCATGATTCGAAACTGAATTTAACTTTAAATCAATCACCAAATTTCCTGGGTTAAACAAATAAGTTTCCTAAAACAGCCAGACAACAGAGCGTAAGAAAAGCAACAGAACAGATTTCCCTAACTGGCTACTGACAAAAGCAGCAACTAACAAACTAAAGCAAATTCGACTATAACTACCGATCGACTTCATCTTCTTCAGAGCATCCACAACGGTGTTGGGAGTGAAGGCCGCCGTCCGTGCCAGCGGCGAGGACGAGGACCGCCGCCGCTGCGCTCGCGCCGTGCCAGCGAGCAGGTGACGTGGCGGCTTATGATTGGGCAACGGCATAGCCGTTGCCTTTGAATTATTTTTTTTATTTTAAAAATCATTTTAAATTATATAAAATGATTAAAAAAATAAAAAAAATTTCCAAATCCCAAAAATATGGCCGTTTTTTTCCCGTTTTTTCTAATTTTTTTTTATTTTTCCCCCCCAAAATCATCTATAAATACACACATTCATCAGCCATTTATCACATCAATTCATCTCCCATTATTTAGGTTTTTTTAATGAATTTTAGTATTATTGAAATGTTATTGTTTAATTGAATTTTAAATTAATTGTGCTCGTCCTTGCGGAAGAGCACAGCTGTGGGTGTTGTGCTCTTGCCAGAGAGCAGGCAGAAAAAGTGGGGCCGCTGGCAAGAGCACGGTTGTGGATGCTCTCAGCAAGCAAACACGAACTAGAATGAAAACAGAGCATAGGAACAGAGCATAGTTCAAATCGAACGTTAAGCAAAACGATTAAGCTAAATATCACCAGATCTAATCTACCAGGTCAAGCAAATAAACAATAACAGATAATTCCATGCAGATCCAAAAGTATGTACTCAGATTTAAACATTAAAAAGGAAATCTACACTAGATCCATCAGATTCAACACCAACAACACTCAGATCCATAACCTCCAACTCTGATTCAAACCAACAACCGACAAATCCACTCAGATATCTATGATCTCAACTTCAAACGAACATTCAATTGCGAAAAGCATCCAAATCAGTAAAGTAAACACATAACATCACAAATCAGAGTGAAAGCGAGAAATGGAACTAGATTAACCATAAAACGTCGAAGTGAGTCACAAAACAGTCGCCGAAAATTACGTGCGGAAAATTAAAATCCGGCAAGGAAGTCGGCGAGAGAAAGTACGTGCGGAAAATTAAAATTGTTTCTTCGCCCTTATCAGGACGGTGTTACACTTCCAACTGAGCAAACACACCACGCTACACTACCCAGGATTCCCCATATGAAACCAAATGCGTGAGCTAAGTGAGTGAAGATGAAAAATGAGTCGAAACACCTAAGGAATTTTCTAACTAAAAAGAGAGATGCTTCTTCAATATTTTTCCTCGTATTTTGACAAACACGGATTTTCATGTTTTTAAGGACTAGATTTGACTTGTTTTAAATGTCAATCATGCAAATTATGTTCTTAAATTGCATATGTTATACATTCGGTATTTTTGACGTGTTTGTTGATAAATGATAGAAAAAGATAGAAAAAGGTGAAAAAAGGCAAAAGTGCAGCAGCCTCTGTTCGAGCCCATTCTGGAAGCGATTTTGAAGTCCAATCAGTGCTTACTATATGCCATTCTCTTCGTCTTCGAAAGAGTTTCGCGTGGATATCTTACATGTCTCAATCGGAGTTCTGTGGAGAAAGTTATGACAATTCTACGAACATCGCGCAGTGCAGTCAAAGCTGGCGGGAATTTAGGCGGAAATTCACGGAAGAAAAGAAATTATTATATTGTGAAGCCAAATCTCTCCTATTTCTTGTAGGGCACGAAATTAATCAAAAATAAACCTTTTACCAGCCTATAAATACCTCTGAACCTAATTCATAATCTTTATCTCAGAGCCTCCAATCCTTCTCCTTCTCTACACTTCTTCCATTCCATATTCCACCATTAAATTCATTCATCTTCCATTGGAGCGGAGTTCTGCAGATCCAGGCAAGAGAAGACTGAAGATTGAAGATTCAACCTTGGGTTTTATCAATTTCTTTCATGTCTCGTACTTTAATTATAGTTTTTACTTGTCTATGAGTTAAACATCTTTTGTAGAATTTTTGGTAAAGATATTCGATTGATTTTCCTTGTTAGCTCTTGCAGTTATTTGATTTATCTGGTGCTTTCTATGTTCAATTGATTAGTTACCTCTTGAATACATGTTAGAGTTGATTAGAGTACTCGGGAGACGAAATAATTGACTTGGAAAAAGGGATAATTCACACCTTAATTCAATAGAACTCGGGAGAGTTGAGGTTTTGAGTGAGGTCTTTGATCTTATAAGCTTTTAGGAGTTAGGGGTTTAAGGGTTAGAAGGGGACTTCAATCCTATCACCTAATCTACAGGTTTCTCACCTCGGGAGGGGGTTTAATCTATAATTGTGATCGACTTAATAGCTCTGGAGACCGTAATTCAAGGAAGTCAATTGTGTTTTTGGATCCTAAAATTCTACATTCTTATGCCTGCTTTGTATTATTTCTTTTTATGTTTTCCGTTTTTTTGTTTATTTCCTTCAGTCTAGTTTAATTAATCTACCCAAAAATCACGTGTCTCTAGATAGTATATAACGCTTAGTATATGGTAGTCAATTGCAATCTTATTCCCTGTGTTCGATATCCGGTACTGACCTTTAGCTATACTAGATCTACCCTGTATGCTTGCAGGTATTTTTAGTGCTAATAAATAGTGCATCAAGTTTTTGGCGCCGTTGACGGGGAATATTATTGCTTTAAGCTGATATTGTAGAACGGTTGATAATACTAATTTGGAGTGTAATGTTTTGTATAGTTTTGTTTTAATTGTTTTTATTTTATTTGTTTTGCAAGGAGCACGAAACACCATAATGGATTACTCTGGACTCCTATGGAAGATGCAATTATCTGCTACAACACTTGATATACTCCGTAGAGCGTGGGTGAGATATAAAATATGCTTGCTCTCTTGTTTTTATTATTTTTTTACCTTTAGTTTTCTCCTCCGTAGAGCTGAAGTTTTTCTCCGTAGAGCTAGTTAAATAAAATAAAAAATAAAAAATAAATTCTTTTCTTTATTTTTTTTTCTTTTCCCATTTGAATTTTTCCTTTTTTTGTGTTCCTATTTTTTTTAACTTCTAATTCTTCGTTTTTTTCTTAAGAAAATCTTTAAAAAAAGAAGAAAAACTAGAACTGCATTCCCTCTATTTTTATTTTATTTTCTCCACATAAATCACCCACACACACTTTAAATTCACGTCACTTAAGCAAATTCTCTGTACTCTACCAATTATTCATGTGCTTAGCTGTCAATCAACACAAGGTATGTTCTCTTTTAATTTCTGAGCTTTGATCTTGAATTCTTTCATTGAATGACTTTGTTGTTGATGTATATATAGAGAGTTTGGATAGGAGTTTGATGAGTGACGATTTAATTGAGATTTATTTTTGGTGAATTTGTGAGTTTTGGATATTTGCAAGAAATAGTTGTTGGATGTGCTTGAGTATGTTTGATCTTTGGTGGATGGAAATTGAATATCACTTTGGCTTGATTGTTGATACACATAGTTCATGTTCATAGCATTGCGAGGCTATTTTATCTTGCATGAATTGTGTCTTTAGGAGCTTAAATTGTATTGCGTGATCTTGGTCTATTGTTGAAAATTCTTGCAATTAATTGGGGGATAGAGAAGATTACGGAGGATGAAAAATGATCATGTTAAGGTAGATAATTTGATTTGCATATTTTATGCCTTGATATGATTAAAGTTTAGGGGATTGCCACATGTTATGCATTGTACTCTACTATAATTTTCTTCATTCTATGCTCACATTGCGAAATTGTAGGTACATAAGGCATCCCAAAGAAAATCCCGAGAATGGGGTATATTTTAGGAGCCTCAAAGAACGTCAAGCTAAAGACGTTAACCAAGCGCTTGTTGGGAGGCAACCCAACATTGGTATCTTTTTTATTTAGTTTGATTTGTTTTCTTAGTTTACTCACATCTCCACCGACTTTTCAAACTTATTCTTAACGTAGTTTTGAATAAGTTTGGGGGGATGAAGTGGTGGACCGTGAGTTTAGTTGTTTTTGTTTGTTTTTTTTAAAATAAACCCGAGGTGAATCTTGTCATGAGCATAACATAGAAAATTTAGAAATACTCAAGTTTAGGAACATCAGACCGAGTTGCCTATGATAAAAATTTCGTTTATGTGTTGGTTGAGTTGACTTGATGCATTAATTTGAAGGTTTAGTGAAAAGGTGCATAAATAATGAATTGCTTGTTTACCTTGAACCATGCTTAAACCTTGTAAGACTTGAGCCATAAATTTATTTCTTGTGTGATTTATCTGCATTCATGTATTTGTTTCTAAAACTTGCTCCTAGTCTGCCTAAGTTTACATAGTGTTTAAATGATAAAAGAGGACGTTAGGCCATCCTTCTTAGCTACTTTATATACCCAAATTTATGACCTTATTCAAAATATTTTTCCCTAGCTAGCCACTTTGAGCCTTTAAAGCCTTTTTCTTTGGAAGCTAAATAAAGGGGAATATCCATACGCTCTTTGGTGAATTTTAGTTTATATTTTGTGAAAAGAGTTGGAGAGATAAGGTAGAAAGAAAAGTAGTGTGCTTACTTGTGAAAAGTGCATGGACACCTGTGGTTTGAATGAGATATTTGGTTGTGCATAAAAGAAAAAAAAAGAAAGGATGTACAAAAGAAAAAAAAATGAAAAGAAAAAAAAATCAAAGGAATTTGGGAAGTGAGAAGAAATTTAGACAAAGACTAGAATTTACTGAGATTTGAATTGTTGGTGGGGTGCTAAGTTTGATGTAGTAGAAATTGATCACTTTTGCTATGTTTGGGTTTAGTCACTTTTTTAGCCATATTTCCTCAACTTACCAAAGAGCCTACATTATAACCTAAAATAAAGACCTTTCAGATTTTTGATTTTAATCATATAAAGTAGAGGAGGGATTAGACATCGAGCAAGCCTATGGTAAACTTTGCATGTTGCATGATCTGAGAGCATATATTCTTTACCTTATACACTTTGAGAGTGAGTGATAAACACACTTCTAAACACTTGTGAGCGCATGTACTTCAAGGTGATCAACGAGCTAGTAATGAAAATGCACTAATAAGCTTTGCTTGATTTGATTTGTATTCTTGTCAAACTCTTTATTTCTTGTTACAATTTTTGAGGCAACTATGAAGTCTAGTTCTTAGCATCTGTGTTTCTTTATTAGTTTTTCTCTTGTTTTGTTTGAGGACAAACAAATAATTAAGTTTGGGGGAGTTGACAAACACGGATTTTGCATGTTTTTAAGGACTAGATTTGACTTGTTTTAAATGTCAATCATGCAAATTATGTTCTTAAATTGCATATGTTATACATTTGGTATTTTTGACGTGTTTGTTGATAAATGATAGAAAAAGATAGAAAAAGGTGAAAAAAAGGCAAAAGTGCAGCAGCCTCTGTTCGAGCCCATTCTGGAAGCGATTTTGAAGTCCAATCAGTGCTTACTATATGCCATTATCTTCGTCTTCGAAAGAGTTTCGCGTGGATATCTTACATGTCTCAATCGGAGTTCTGTGGAGAAAGTTATGACAATTCTACGAACATCGCGCAGTGCAGTCAAAGCTGGCGGGAATTTAGGCGGAAATTCACGGAAGAAAAGAAATTATTATATTGTGAAGCCAAATCTCTCCTATTTCTTGTAGGGCACGAAATTAATCAAAAATAAACCTTTTACCAGCCTATAAATACCTCTGAACCTAATTCATAATCTTTATCTCAGAGCCTCCAATCCTTCTCCCTCTCTACACTTCTTCCATTCCATATTCCACCATTAAATTCATTCATCTTCCATTGGAGCGGAGTTCTGCAGATCCAGGCAAGAGAAGACTGAAGATTGAAGATTCAACCTTGGGTTTTATCAATTTCTTTCATGTCTCGTACTTTAATTATAGTTTTTACTTGTCTATGAGTTAAACATCTTTTGTAGAATTTTTGGTAAAGATATTCGATTGATTTTCCTTGTTAGCTCTTGCAGTTATTTGATTTATCTGGTGCTTTCTATGTTCAATTGATTAGTTACCTCTTGAATACATGTTAGAGTTGATTAGAGTACTCGGGAGACGAAATAATTGACTTGGAAAAAGGGATAATTCACACCTTAATTCAATAGAACTCGGGAGAGTTGAGGTTTTGAGTGAGGTCTTTGATCTTATATGCTTTTAGGAGTTAGGGGTTTAAGGGTTAGAAGGGGACTTCAATCCTATCACCTAATCTACAGGTTTCTCACCTCGGGAGGGGGTTTAATCTATAATTGTGATCGACTTAATAGCTTTGGAGACCGTAATTCAAGGAAGTCAATTGTGTTTTTGGATCCTAAAATTCTACATTCTTATGCCTGCTTTGTATTATTTCTTTTTATGTTTTCCGTTTTTTTGTTTATTTCCTTCAGTCTAGTTTAATTAATCTACCCAAAAATCACGTGTCTCTAGATAGTATATGACGCTTAGTATATGGTAGTCAATTGCAATCTTATTCCCTGTGTTCGATATCCGGTACTGACCTTTAGCTATACTAGATCTACCCTGTATGCTTGCAGGTATTTTTAGTGCTAATAAATAGTGCATCATATTTATAGGCATGGCTCCAATCCCTAGGGCAACGGACTTTATGATTTGACATTTGTGCCATTGAGGATTTCGCTCATTTTCTTCACCTTTTCTATTTTTTTCTCTACCCTGGTGATTGATCTTCGTCCCTTGGTCTGGCAGATTATTCACGCACCTGGACTTACAATTGCACGTTAGCACCATAGAAAACACAGAATTTAGATCCAAAACAAATGCATGAAACGAGCTTTATCAGTTTACATGTGAAACTTAATTGCTCAACTTGATCAGCTTGGATGACGTAAGTATGATGGAAATTCTCAATTTAAATCCTTCTGTGAAGCCTCTCTAAAATGTGAGTTATAAGTCAAAGTAGAACACTTTCTACTATTTTTATAAAAAAATGAGATGCTGCCTTTTGATATTTCGATGAAAATTGCACAAGTAGTAAGGACTAAAGGCATTAGGACTTAACCATTTGAGCCATTTTTTTCCTTCGTTTCACAAACCCGCCTCATCAAACAAGGCACCCCTTAGTAAACCAATTGAGTCAGTATACACTTTTACCCGTCTTTTGAAACATTAAACCCAATTTTTACATTTTATAAACACATGAGAAAAAGGGGCTAGCGATAGAAGGACCGAAATAATTGGGTAGCCAGGTTGATCATGTAAAAAGGTTAGGTTGATCAAGTTCGAAAAAAAACGGGCAGGAAAAAGTTGTAACCTGACCCAGTAAGTCGATAGTTAAGAATAAGCCAGGAAGTTAAATGTTAAGGTCGTAGCCTGACCAAGTGAGTTGTCAAGTCGCAAGAAGTAAACCCAGCTTGATCCAGTAAGTTGTTCAGATCTTGGTCTCTTGACTCATGTGCTTTTAATTTTTCTTTCTCCAGTTTATATCTTCAAATTTTAACCTAGAACCCCTAGGACCTTACCTAAACACATTACAACCCTAAGCCCCGTTATACCCATAACAAAGACCTTAAGGAACTATCTTGTGCAGTCCGATTCGAGGTATTAAATGTGCAGCAATTACTGAGTGAACAGTCCTAACATCTCTGGTGAGAAATGAGTGACTGAGTGAATCCAACAGTTGGTTTAAATTTGAGCTATCTTGACGAACTAACACCTTGATCAAGTGAACGTGAAAGAGTGGAAACATAAGCTGCTGGAAAATGGATTGACCTCGACCTCGGGTATGATTGTTGGAAGTTTATTCGGTTTTATGCATCTATGTGAATATGTGTCTATGTTTTGAGTCTTGTGTTTTTCTTCGTCTTCTTTTACCTTCTTGAAACAAGAAACCATGCCTGAAATCTGCCTTATTCTCTTTTTCTTTTCTTTTTCTTTATACTTGAGGACAAGTATGTTTTAAGTGTGAGCAGTTTGATAAGGCCTATTTCATGCATTGGTTTAGAGGGTAAAATGTAGGCTACTTGATCAGTTTTACGCAGAAAGCGAGTGTTAATTGTGCAGGAATGCCGCTTGACCAGGGCAGATCATGTTGGCGCAGAAGGCGAAAAAGGTCCAAAACAGTGTGGGTTGATCAAGTTGGTGGTCAAGCAGTTAGCCGGGGGACCACTGCAAAACAGAAAAGGGGACACGTATAGCCGATGTGCTGGAAAGCGGTCCTCAATCAGTTATCCAAGGACCACGGCGAAACAGAAAAGGGGGGACACGTATCGATAGATGAGACGCGCAATTCCAGCAAGGACGAAGATTCGCTGCAAAATTTGTTATCACAGCTGGAAGTTGTTACGAAGAGCATATAAATAGAGGGCGCATCACCATAGCTGGGGGACTCTTTTTCTCCTACTTTTTTTATCATCTTTCTTCTCCCGTTTATTTTCTTTTATCAGTAGTCTTAGTTCCGTTTCCAGTAGAGAGTTAGAAGGGAGAGCGACAGAGAGTTCCAGATCCGTTTACCGCCGCTTCAGTTCCAACCGAGGACCTCTCGGATTTATAGGTTTCTTCCATTTCAGTTCTAGTTACCTAGTTAACTTTCGTGTTTGTTAAAGTAGTTGAAAACGATCGCTTTTATTTTGTATTCCGCATTTTCCAGGATCTGTTCTGAGTTCTATTTTAATTCGAAGTTGTTTGTTTTCAGAAATCTTGTTGACTGTTTGAGCTTAGTTTAGTCTTAAATACCCAGATCCAAAGTTTGAACTTGCATAATTTTTAATGGAAAAGTGTTTCGTAGATTTGTAGCATGTTAAAGTAGCTAAGTAATTTATTTTCAGTCTGTCGCTACCTGATCAGTTTACAGTTTTTAGCATGATATGTTCCTTGATCAAGTAGATAGTTACTTTCTGCCTAGTTTAATCCAGTAGTTTAAAACTCCCAACTTAAAGCGTGGCCGCAGCCAAACCTTGTTCACTAAACACACACTCAACGCATCAGTTTCTCTGTGGGATCGACCTCGTACTTGCTGCTTTACCGTTAAAAGTAGGTTGCATGTTAGGGAGTTATAAATATCTTTCGTGAGAGAGAGAAGCGCATTGATCAAGTCGCAACGACATTTGCAAACTGATCCACCCGGGCGGTTATTTTTCCATATAACTTGATCTGTGAAATCATCATTCTCTTCTCACCACCATCTTAGTCCACTATAATTGTTACACGTAATAATTCATCTTATTAAATACATGTTTAATAAGGTTCTCTCCACCAATGTTAGATAATTAACTCTTTTAATTAATCCCTTGGTTTTATCTAATAGCTCCTTTATAGCTCACAATTGTGACAAACTTTAATTCATAATTTCTCACTCACCGGGAATCGGTTTGGAGAAAATGAATATATCATGGTCATCTACTCCGGAAGTAGATCGTCGCTATTGGATTCAATTTTACAAAATTAAATATCTCGTCACATTTATTATTGGTCAAAGTCCATTGACCAAACACGATTCTAACAAGCTCCCCTCACGGCTGTGAAGTTGTTGTGGGTGAACCTAATAATGGACACCTATCCTCCAAACGACGGCCTGATGCAGAGGCCTCATGTACAAAGAAACGAAAGCTTCATAACGATGACTATGTGGTCGGTCAGAGCATCTATTAGTTAGCTATTCTGCTTGTCCTCAATTTCATCGGGAAGCAAATATTGGGGCTCACAGGATCTAATACGCAATTTGTAAATAAACAGATTTAAAAATTACTACTACCTCCGTCCACAAAAATAGATAGAGTTGTAAATGGCACGGATTTTGATGTGCTTGGTAGAGAGAGAGGAAAAAGAAGGCGGAAGTAGTGTTAATAGATTATAGGGTTCACATTTAGAATGATATGTAAGGTTAGTATTTGTTTAAAAATTTTCACATTTAGAATTGGTCTAATTTTCATTGTCACCAAAAAATGATGAAATTAGTCTAATTTTTTTTGGGACTAATTTTCATTGTCACCAAAAAATGATGAAATTAGTCTAAATTTTTTTTTGGACGGAGGTAGTATCTCAAAACACTGGTAATGAAGTACTAGTATTTAAAATTATACTAGGACATGGAGCAAATGTATCGGAAAGGAAAATTATACTCAAACAGTCTTCTAAGCACAGTGAATTGAACAAATTAAAATTTGTGAAACAATTGAACTTTTTCAGTTCCTCCAACGTAGTTGTCATTTTGTAGTACATGGTGTCCTGGGAACTTGATGGGGGATCTATCGGGACTATAGGGATAGCAGGAAACTATTTGCTCTTCTTTATTAATGAATGAAATCAGATTCCTCTCTACTCAAAAAAAATAAGGATAGAATAACAAATAAAATAAGTAATTATGTTCATTAACAAATCTTACTTGTTAAATTTAGGAAAATAACAATTATATATGTTGAAGTAATACATACGGAACACGACGTTCATAAAATTCAATTGAATTAGTCCAAGATCTTCGATGACATTTTCACAATGCAGATGGTCAATAGTATTAGGAGTTCTATTCGGCTGACAGACACATTAAAACTTTTAAAAATAGCAAAAAAATCTCTAAGGCAAATCTGATACGATCATATCCCAATTATTTAGTTGTATATTTGATTTACCATATCTTTTCCAATTTATATTTAAATATTTGTTTTTTATTCAATAATTTAGGGTATTAGTATTCTAGTATTATAAACAGGAGAGATTATATCATTATATGAATCAAGAAATCAATCAATGAAATATTTTTCCTAAATTTGACTTGTGCAACGAGCATATTATTGTTCCCTATTGCTGCTCATCGGAGAACGTCCGAGAACCGGCAAATCGTGAGCTTTCCTTCGAGCACGTCGAAGGTCTGGTCACAGCAACTCGCGCGAAGATCGCCATCCGGTCACATTACGGAGGGCGTCCGTAACAACTGGTGCTTTCATCCCGTGCTCATCCTCCGTCTTCGTTCATCCATATCCCCCAAACAAATCACCAATATAAAAAAAAAAGGTCAGCCGCATCACCACCATCTCTACCACACCCACGCTTCAGTCCGTCGACATGTCATACGATTACGCCGGCTACCACCGTCGTCAATACAACTTCCCTCAGGCCACACAGCCATTCCGACCCTACCAGCCGGTCCAACCTCGCCGTGTAACCTGTTGGGACCCTCCGAGCAGCCGGGTGGAAGTACTCCGTCCGCCGTCGGGCCTTATCCAGAATCACCCTACGTCTCACACCACTTGGATCCCCCCGATCCGTCGCGTCGCTTGTCGGCGATGACCCGCCGCGGGGATGGTCAACCGGGGCTGTCCCTGCGCGATAATCCAGAAGGCAGCAATCCACCGCGCGCCTTCCCGGGATCCAGGGAGATTTTCCCCGCCGGGCTGGAGAAGATCATGGCCCGATTTGACAAATTAGAGTCCAGACTGGAATCACGATGTGAAGAAATCGATCATCGTGTGAAAAAATTGCATGCGTTAAAAGCAGCGTATGGACGACAACCCTATGCGGATTTCGATTCGGGAGCGCCTAGGCGTCGTCCAACTGGCTGGGATCCGGCCTTCCAAACTTCCAGTCACCGTGTTGGAGAAACTCGTGCTCCTCCGCTGCCGGAACCACCGCTATACCGGAAGTCGGCCTACACCGACTTGGATTCTTCACACGAGCAGCCGAGGCAATACACGACCTCGACTTTAAGGCACCACCCTATTCGTCGGACGTGCCCCCACGAAATCCTCATGCCGTGGAATCCCGACGCCTCTCACGTCCTTATCTCTGTCACGATCCATCTAACCCCTCGCTACCTGTTGTCGCTGTTGTTCCGCCTTCAACTCCACCAGCACCGTCGTGCTGCCGTCAGTAGAGATGAGGGTGAATTGTTACACGATGACCCGCCCCCACCTGCCCTAATTTTGCAGCTGTACAACCCAGATATTAGTGAAGAGGAGGAGACATTGCTAGAAGATAAAGAGGATGATGGTTCTATTGGTGAAGTGGAGAAGATAATCGCATCGTTCAATGTTGCTCAAATGTCATCGACGGATGTTGAGAATTGTTGGTTTAAGAGATGATGTGCTCCATGTTTGAGCGTTCTGAGAGGTGTGAACAAGCTTTTCGTTGTGGCATGGAATTTTGCCAACAACATTGGGTCTCCTTTGTTGATTTTTGACAAAGGTGATAAAGGGAGACATTCAGTTGTTCGATACGTGTTTTATCCAGGAGGAGACGCCTTGCTAAAGCTTTTGCTTTCAACTCTCGTCAATGGTTCGTGGTTCCCACCTTGAGGACAAGGTGAATTTCAACCGTGGGGGGAGTTGATACGATCATATCCCAATTATTTAGTTGCATATTTGATTTACCATATCTTTTCCAATTTATATTTAGATATTTGTTTCTTATTCAATAAGTTAGGGTATTAGTATTCTAGTATTATAAATAGGAGAGATTATATCATTGTAAGAATCAAGAAATCAATCAATGAATCAATGAAATATTTTTCTTAAATTTGACTTGTGCAACGAGCATATTATCGTTCCCTATTGTTGCTCATCGGAGAACGTCCGAGAACCGGCAAATCGTGAGCTTTCCTTCAAGCACGTCTCCTCCGTAACGTGACCGGATGGCGATCTTCGCGCGAGTTGTTGTGATCAAACCTTCGACGTGCTCGAAGGAAAGCTCACGATTTGCCGGTTCTCGGACGTTCTCCGATGAACAGCAATATGGAACGATAATATGCTCGTTGCACAAGTCAAATTTAGGGAAAATATTTCATTGATTCATTGATTGATTACAATGATATAATCTCTCCTATTTATAATACTAGAATACTCCTACCCTAACTTAATGAACAAGAAACAAATATCTAAATATAAATTGGAAAGATATGGTAAATCAAATATGCAACTAAATAATTGGGATATGATCGTAAGAGGAGGAGACATTGTTAGAAGATAAAGAGGTGGATGATTCTATTGGTGAAGTGGAGAAGATAATCGCATCGTTCAATGTTGCTCAAATGTCATCGACAGATGTTGAGAATTGTTGGTTTAAGAGAGGATGTGCTCCATGTTTGAGCGTTCTGAGAGGTGTGAACAAGCTTTTCTTTGTGGCATGGAATTTTGCCATCAACATTGGGTCTCCTTTGTTGATTTTTGACAAAGGTGATAAAGGGAGACATTCAGCTGTTCGATACGTGTTTGATCCAGGAGGAGACGCCTTGCTAAAGCTTTTGCTTTCAACTCTCTTCAATGGTTCGTGGTTCCCACTGATAAGGCTAATTTCATGCATAGGTCTAGGGGATAAATTTGTGAATTTGCTTGGTCTAACACATGTTTTAAGCCAGGTGTATAGAACAAATTTGCCAGGTCCAGGAAAAGAAGGAGGCAATCACACGCCCGAGGAAACTGGCGAATATGTGAACATTGTGAAAGAAATTGCAAGACGGAGTAAATCTCAGAACTGAAGGGTAGAATGGAGATTTCTACGAAGGTTCTAGAAGATTATGTCCGTGTCTATAAAAGGAAGGTTGCATGCATTCTTGAGTGATCTTCTAGGTGGAGACCTCACTAACAGTCGGCAGCTAGTTCACTTTTCTATACACTTGGGTTTTTAGAGGGAAATTCAGGGGGTTCCGCGCTGGGGTTCACTTTCGGCTTTCTCGTTTCAAGTTGGGTTGTAACACTGTCCTGTTGAGGGCGAAGAAACAAGTTCCCGTTTACTTTTCTCGCATTTTGTGGTTTCCACCGAGCTTCGCTGTTCGAAGCTCGGCATTCTGTTTTATCGACTATTTCCGTGTTTTATGCAAGTTTAATTTTCTGTTATATCGATGTCTGATTTTGCTGTTGGGTTTTTCTGGAGTTTTGAGCTAGCTTGCTTGTTTTGGATGCGTTTCGCAATTGTTTATTGAATCTGTGCAGAGTAATGGCTGAATCGGAGTGATCAGAGTTTGTTGGTGAATGAATCGGAGGTCTGAATTTGGTTTTGTAGTTTTGATTGTGGAAACGTTTAAATTTGATGTTGATCGGAGTAGATCTGTTAGATCGGAAGTTCTGGAGTGGAATCTAGTTGTTGTTGGTTTCGGATTGCTTGGATCCGGAGTGGATTAAACGTTCGACGTGAGATCTGAGCAGAGTTGGTTTATTTTAATGCATAGTCTTCGTGTTTTCATTTCGCTTCGTCTAGTATATGTAGATCTGAGTTATTTCCGGTTAGTCGTAAGTTTCCGACTACCAAACTTTTACATTTTGTTCGAATCTGGGTATGTGCTCTGTTTCCTTCATTTTCGTGTTTAATCCCGTTGAAGAAATGCTTGTTGTGTTAGTTAAATGCTCAGTTAGTTATTTGCAGCTTTTCTGCCGTTCTTGCTATTTCTGGGTCATGGTCCCCACTGTTAGTTGTTTCCTGTCTAACTAAATTAGGTAGTCGTTTACACGGTCTAGTAAGTGAATTTAATATACCGAAGTCTTGATGATGTTTGATCTCAGCATGTTTACAGTTTTCTAGGTCTAGTATTTACATTTCCTGCCTAGGTCTAGTAGTAGTAATACCTCACCCTGTTTGCATGGCAGCAGCCGCTTTTGTCAAGAGTCTCTAAATGCTTTCTTACGTGTCCATCTTCGTGGGATCGACCCCTGCTTCTCTATACTAAATCATAGTATTCGGGTTGAGGGATCTTTGAAGGGGAGTTAGTGTGTCCAACGACAGAGCATTCCGTGTTCTATTGAGTTCCTAGACCAAGTGATCTAGTGGATTCATAGGACCTGACATCTCGACCTAGCACATCGCATTTTCACCACACACGCAAACCACGCACTTCAAATGGCGCCGTTGCCGGGGATGGATGGCGTATTTTGTGATTATTTTTAGAGGTTTTTGGCGTACAAAGTTTTGATTTATTTTTCTTTTATTTTCGGTTTATGAGCAGAGGCTCACGGTCTACCTACTGGAGTAACTCGTCTGGGTGGGAGCAAGGTCAATTCATTTGGCAGGTCAAGGAAACCGCCTCCACAGTAACCACCAGATCAGGTTTCACCACGTGAGAGTCATTTCCGAGTGGATTTACTAGCGACGAATCTTGGGCATCGTCAGGACGTGAAGATCCGGAGTCACCACCAGAGTCAGAGACAGAGTCAGAAACAAGGGAAACAGAGGAAGTAGTCATGGCGCAAGTAGTAGATCCAGATCCAAAGATCGGTTCGTTAACCGCTCATTTAGATGGAGAACCAGCTCAGGCTATAGTGATGAATCCACACCAGAGGACTATTGAGATCAAGACAAACGTACTCGGCATCTTGCCAACATTTTCTGGGCGAAGAAGTGAGTGCCCGTACGAATTTTTAAATGAATTCAATAAGTTGTGTGGTATTCAGAAGAGGCCGAATGATGCAACAGAGGAGGATTATCGCCTACGCGCGATTCCTTTCACTCTGAAGGGAGAGGCCAACACATGGTTATTGAGATTTCCCCCGGATTCTATCCGAGCATGGAGGGATTTCAAGTTGGAATTCTTAGATTATTTCTTCCCGTCCAACAAGACGAATGCGCTGAAAAAAGAAATATTAGAGTGTAAGCAGGATTACGACGAATCCTTGAGTCAGTATTGGTCGAGATTCAAGGGGTTGTTGGATGCGTGCCCGAATCACCGAATGATAGAGGCAGAGACCTACTCTCTGTTTTACGAAGGGGCGACTCCTGAGTCGAAGGATTTAATGAATTCCTCGAGCGGGGGGAATTTCTCCAGAAAAAAGGGAAGTGAAGCAAGAGAAATCCTGGGGAAGTTGATCGATGCTAAGATGGCGTACGACAACCCTAGGAATGCAGTTAGCAGAGGATCGGTGAATGCCATAAGAGAGCAAGAAGATGATAAAGTAGAGGCAAGGATTGACAAGCTCGAGAAGGCTCTTTTGAACGCGATTGAAAAGACAAATCCACTAGCTTCACAAGGGAAGGAGAAATCTCCTGGTCCAGGAGATAATCAAATTCATCAATATTACGGGACCCAGGAAGGAGATTATCAGGCCCAAGTCAATGCAATGGGAAGTTGGAATCCCGATGGGAGCTGGAATCCAGGGAGACAGAGAGATGCACCCTGGAGGAACCATCCAAATTTCAGATGGACTGACAACGAACAGAACCAGTCAGCACCACAACCAAATCAGCAGTTTACACCTCAACCCGAGAGACAAGGTAACTGGACATGAAGGAACCAAGAGGGGCAGGGCAACTGGATCAATCGGAACCAAGGAGACCACTCGAGCTGGGGAAACAGAAATCAGAACAATCAAGAGAACTCTTATGTACCACCACACCAAAGGAATTTTCAAAACAATTACCAGGGTCCAGGAAATCAGTACAACAACTCTTCAGGAGGTCAAGGAAACGTTCGTCAGAATCAAGTGAGTGGACCGACCCTGAGTATGGGGCCAGGGCCCAGTCAGCCACCAAAGCCACCAAAAAGTATCGATGATATGGTGCACGACCTCGTCAGCTCTCAGCAACATATGCAAAACAACCTGCAATCGAACAATGACGTAGTGCACAAGCTTCAAGACGCTCAGCAGGAGCAAAAGGCAGCAATGGATATTCTGGCAAAACAATTATCCCAGATAGCCACTTCTTTGAATGATATGAGGGGGAATGAAGGAAAGATTCCCGCCTCAGTAAGACCACCTGATAGAGCGAATATAAGTCAGATTACCTTGAGATCCGGGAAAGGATATGAGGGGCCAGTGGTAAGAACGAAGGAAGCGACAAATCCCAAGAAAGGCAAGAAGGAAGAGGATACAATTCCGAGGCCCAGGAACTTGGAGGATGAAAATTCCTTGATCAAGGATGACTTTAAAGCAGGAGATTTGGAGAGGCCCTTGCCTAGATCAACTGAACCATTCTTCCTCAACCCAGAGCCAGAGATGGAGAACGATGTAGTAAGGGAAGAAACTGGAGAGTTCTCAGCTGAAAGTTCTACAGGAGCAGGGAAGCAACTGAAACCTTTCCCAAGCCGGGGGGAAGCCAAGAAGAAGAAGGAAGAACCGGTAGACTTCATGGATATTTTTGGGAAATTGGAGATCAATCTACCATTCTTACAGGCTTTGAAATTGCAGGTGTTTAGCAAGTTCATCAAGGAATTTATAGCTGGGAAGGCTAGACCCAGTGGAAAAATTTTGATAGGCGAGAACGTCTCCGCAGTGATTCAAAAGCGGAGGATGCCTTCGAAGTGCAATGATCCAGGTATGTTTACTTTACTCATCTCTATTAGTGAAATAAAATTGAGCATGCCATGTGTGATTTAGGGGCTTCGATAAATGTGTTACCACTGTCTATATACAAGAAATTAGTAGGAGTGAGCATGGTGAATACGAAAGTAGTGATCCAGCTAGCGGATAGGTCGTGTATCTGTCTGAAGGAGTGCTTGAGAATGTGAAAGTAAGAGTACATGATTTCTTGTACCCAGCTGATTTTCATGTGATAAAGATGAGCGATAATGAGTCTGCAGAGTCTGGCGGAGTACTTTTAGGGAGACCTTTCTTACATACCGCCAAGACTATCATTGATGTCTTTGATGGCACCATTTGCCTTTATTATAATGGGGAAAAATATACATTCAGCATAGATGAGGCAATGAAGAAACCTCTTGACGTTGAAAATTTGCATGCTGTAGATATTATTAACCCCCTGGTCCAGGAATATCTTGAGACATAATTAATGCAGGTATAGATCGAGAAATCCGAGATGAGTCATACTATTGATAGAGAAGTAGCCAGTTGGTGTGAAGCCATGAAAACGAGTGAGTTATCAGATGATGAACTAGCTGAAGCGATTCTGGAATTCTGCACGAACCCGGAGCTAGCTAGATCAAGGAGGACACCTTATGTGGCGAGCATGGAAAATTCTACTAAGTCTACAAAGGGAATAACGACTGAGTCGAGAGAGAAAAATCCCTTACCTCAAGAAAAAGACGTTCCTAAGAAAGAGCTGAAGACACTTCTACCTGGGCTCAAGTATGCGTATTTAGAGGAGAATGAAAATTTCCCGGTGATTATTAACAGCAGCTTGACCAAGGGACAAGAAGAGGAATTATTGAAGGTGATTCGGAGGAACAAGAAAGCTATTGGGTGGACACTCTCTGATTTGGTAGGAATCAGCCCAGATCTATGCATGCATCACATTTGATTAGAAGAAGGAGCAAAACCTTACAGAGATCCGCAACGCAAGTTAAATCCGAACATGAGGGAAGAAGTGCTAAAGGAAGTATTGAAACTGCTATCCCTAGGAATCATTTATTTCATACCCAACAGTGAATGGGTTAGTCCAGTGCATATGGTACCAAAGAAGTCGGGAATACAGGTGGTCAAGAACGATAAAAATGAGTTGGTTCCCACTCGACTTGTTACTGGGTGGAGGATGTGTATTGACTACCGTAAGCTGAACGAGGCTACTAAGAAAGATCACTTCCCGTTACCTTTCATTGACCAGATGTTGGAGAGGTTGGCGGGCAAGCAATATTTCTGTTTCCTGGACGGATATAGTGGGTATTTTCAAATCTATGTGGATCCCGAGGACCAGGAGAAGACAACTTTCACGTGTCCCTTTGGAACGTATGCTTACAGAAGGATGTCGTTCGGTCTGTGCAATGCGCCAGGCACTTTTCAACGGTGTGTGATGAGTATCATCTCGGACCTACTGGAGGATTGCATCGAGATTTTTATGGACGACTTCACTGTGTACGGGAACTCATTTGACTCATGTTTGGCAAGTTTGGATATAGTGCTGAGGAGGTGTCAGGAAAAGCATTTGGTTTTGAATTTCGAAAAATGGCACTTTATGGTCCCTGAGGGAATTGTCCTAGGGCATGTGGTATCAGAAAGAGGAATACAGGTAGATCGAGCAAAGGTTGAGGTGATCTCAAAACTGCCTTACCCGACGAATCAGAAAGAAGTGAGAGGATTCCTAGGGCATGTAGGATTTTATAGAAGGTTTATAAAGGATTTCGCAAGGATTGCTCAACCACTCACTCACTTGTTACATAACGATGTTGATTTTGTTTTCGATGAGGAGTGCAAGAAAGCTTTTCAGTTGTTGAAGGATAGATTAATTTCTGCTCCCATTATCAGAGCACCAGATTGGAGTTTGCCATTTGAAATAATGTGCGACGCAAGTGACTACGCAGTGGGAGCAGTGCTAGGTCAAAGAGTGGATGGGAAAAGCTACGTGATTTTTTATGCGTCAAAAACGCTCAATCAGGCCCAGAAAAACATGATACCACGGAAAAGGAAATGTTGGCACTCGTGTATTCCTTTGAAAAATTCCGACCATATTTGCTTGGGTCGAGGGTGATAGTCTTCACTGATCACGCTGCAATAAAGTACTTACTGGCGAAGAAGGAGTCTAAGCCAAGGTTAATCCGTTGGGTGTTACTTTTACAGGAATTTGACTGGGAAGTTAGAGACAAGAAGGGAACAGAGAACAAGGTAGCCGACCACTTGAGTCGTATTTTTCAAGGTGAGACCGACGAAGCTATATCTGATGCATTTCCAGAAGAGCTTCTGTACTATGTAGGGATATTTCCTAGACCTATCAGTTGGGAAAAGATCATGGCGTTAACAGGTCCAGGAGATTCTGAGAATGGAAAATGTCATCTGAACGATGAGCCATGGTTTGCAGACCTGGCAAATTACTTGGTCACTAGAGAGGTGCTCAGTTCGAAGGAAATCTCCCGGGCCCAGAGAATGAAGCTCAAAAGCGAAGCCAAGTATTATTTCTGGGACGACCCATATTTGTGGAGAATGAGAGCTGACCAAGTGATTCGGAGGTGTATCCCGGAGTAGGAATAGAGGGGTGTGCTGAATCATTGTCATGCCCTAGCTTGTGGAGGTCACTTTGGACCTAGGAAAACTGCAAGGAAGGTGTTAGATAACGGGTTTTACTGGCCTACATTGCACAAGGATGCTTTCGAGTTTTGTCAAAACTGTGAGAGGTATCAACAGACAGGGGGGATCTCCAGGAAAGACGAAATGCCGCAAGTTCCAGTGATTGTTTGTGAGATCTTCGATGTCTGGGGAATGGACTTCATGGGTCCATTTCCGTCTTCATACGGAAATACGTACATACTTGTGGCAGTTGATTATGTTTCGAAATGGATAGAGGCCAAGGCGACCACATCTTATGAAGCTAATGAGGTAGGGAAATTTCTTAGAGCCAACATCTTTAACAGGTACGGAGTGCCCAGAGCGATAATATCTGATAATGGGACGCATTTCCATAACCGGACTATTGAAGCTCTAATGAGAAAGTACGGAGTGCACCACCACCTTTCCACACCGTACCATCCTCAATCAAATGGGCAAGCGGAGATCTCCAACAGGGAGATAAAGACGATATTGGAGAAGACGGTTAATCTGTCTAGGAAGGACTGGAGTAAGAGGCTTGGAGATGCACTATGGGTTTACAGGACAACATACAAGACGCCTATTGGGATGTCACCCTACAGGCTTGTGTTTGGCAAAATGTGCCACTTGCCCGTGGGAGTAGAACACCGAGCATATTGGGCGGTCAAGGAGATCAACATGCGACCCAAGTCATGCGAAGAAGAACAAAAATTGCAGCTACAGGAGTTGGAGGAGCTGAGGCTGGAGTCATATGAATCGGCAATGTGGTACAAAGAAAAGACGAGACTCTGGCATGACAAGAATCTCCGGACCAAGGAACTACAAGTTGGGCAGAAAGTTCTCCTGTTCCAATCCCGGCTCAAGTTAATGCCTGGTAAGCTGAAGTCTAAATGGATTGGACCATACACTATTGTGAGTCTTCGTGCAAATGGAGCAATAGAGATCCAAGGAAGTGCTTCAAACTCTACTCCTTTTCTTGTCAATGGTCATAGGGTGAAGGTATTTAGGGATAACTCGGAGATGTGTGTAGTGGACGAAGTGCCGCTACGCGCACTCCCTGATATCGCCTAACTGGCCTGGGAAGGAAGTGTTCTCAGTGAATTCCTCTGTCAGGTGACTAGGAAGTTTTTTTATAAATATATCTTGACCTAGGGAATCTTGAGAGCACTTGAAAACAAAATTTGTAAATATTTAATCGTTTTCTTTAAATCAAGAAAACCCAAACAAATCAAAAAAAAAATCAGAATACCAGACTCCTTAAGGGAAATTTTATACTGTCATATCCATGACCTGGGAGTCTGGCGTTTCATTTTTGTCTTTGTGTGTTGCATGAGCTAGTGGATATAATAAGGTAAAGAATTCCCTTAGTGAGAGCGATTGAAGAAAGGATACACGTCAACTTTGATGCATTTTTCCTTAATAAACTAAAAGCGGTCTGAATGAAGTAAGGACGATAGAAAATGCCTTAGATAACTTAGCTGTGCAGCCCTACTATAAAAGCGAGTTATAAGCCTAAACACTTTGAGCTAACATGAAAAAAATGGGCTGCCACTTGATGCTTACGGAGTAGAGTCTAAAGGAGAAAAAAATGGGTTATGGAGGAATAAGCTGGACGAAGTCCAGAACTGGTGGTATAAGCTGGACGAAGTCCAGGAAAAGGAGGTATAAGCTGGACGAAGTCCAGGGGAGGAATAAAATAACAAGTCGGAGGTATAAGCTGGACGAAGTCCAGGGAAAAAAAGGGGAAAAAGAAGATTAATTACCCAAGGGCAGGAAGTGATAATTACCTGACCTAGGAATGAAAAAAATATAGAAAAATCGGGAGACGATAGAAAGGAGAAAACTCTCATAACCCGACGCATCAGTGGTGTAACTTTAACTTTGGAGCGTTTCAATCCTAACATCCCTGGTGAGGAATGAGTGATCGAGCGAACCTAACCGCTGGGAAATCAATAGGCTATCTTGACGAACTGACGGACCGTTTAGGTAGAAGAAGGAAGGGGGAGGATTTGAAGACTGTAGACGATCGGAGAGAACTTAAGCTTGTGGGAACAATCGCCTAAAAGTTGAAACTAGTTCATGCTTGTCTGTTGTTTCTTTTTGTGTGTTGTCTTCTTTTATGAGTCTCTAGTTGTCTAGGTCTAGGAGTCTGTTTTGTGTTAGTATCTTGTTCGTAGAGTCGTTCTTGGGGACCGTGCGTTGAAATTCGCCTTATTCTTTTTCTTGTCTTTCATGCTTGAGGACAAGCATGGTTTAAGTGTGAGCAGTTTGATAAGGCTAATTTCATGCATAGGTCTAGGGGATAAATTTGTGAATTTGCTCGGTCTAACACATGTTTTAAGCCAGGTGTATAGAAGAAATTCGCCAGGTCCAGGAAAAGAAGGAGGCAATCACACGCCCGAGGAAACTGGCGAATATGTGAACATTGTGAAAGAAATTGCAAGACGGAGTAAATCTCAGAACTGAAGGGTAGAATGGAGATTTCTACGAAGGTTCTAGAAGATTATGTCCGTGTCTATAAAAGAAAGGTTGCATGCATTCTGGAGGGATCTTCTGGGTGGAGACCTCACTAACAGTCGGAAGCTAGTTCACTTTTCTATACACTTGGGTTTTTAAAGGGAAATTCAGGGGGTTCCGCGCTGGGGTTCACTTTCGGCTTTCTCTTTTCAAGTTGGGTTGTAACACCGTCTTGTTGAGGGCGAAGAAACAAGTTCCCGTTTACTTTTCTCGCATTTTGTGGTTTCCACCGAGCTTCGCTGTTCGAAGCTCGGCATTCTGTTTTATTGACTATTTCCGTGTTTTATGCAAGTTTAATTTTCTGTTATATCGATGTCTGATTTTGCTGTTGTGATTTTCTGGAGTTTTGAGCTAGCTTGCTTGTTTTGGATGCGTTTCGCAATTGTTTATTGAATCTGTGCAGAGTAATGGCTGAATCGGAGTGATCAGAGTTTGTTGGTGAATGAATCGGAGGTCTGAATTTGGTTTTGTAGTTTTGATTGTGGAAACGTTTAAATTTGATGTTGATCGGAGTAGATCTGTTAGATCGGAAGTTCTGGAGTGGAATCTAGTTGTTGTTGGTTTCGGATTGCTTGGATCCGGAGTGGATTAAGCGTTCGACGTGAGATCTGAGCAAAGTTGGTTTATTTTAATGCCTAGTCTTCGTGTTTTCATTTCGCTTCGTCTAGTATATGTGGATCTGAGTTATTTCCGGTTAGTCGTAAGTTTCCGACGACCAAACTTTTACATTCTGTTCGAATCTGGGTATGTGCTCTGTTTCCTTCATTTTCATGTTTAATCCCGTTGAAGAAATGCATGTTGTGTTAGTTAAATGTTCAGTTAGTTATTTGCAGCTTTTCTGCCATTCTTGCTATTTCTGGGTCATGGTCCCCACTGTTAGTTGTTTCATGTCTAACTAAATTAGGTAGTCGTTTACACGGTCTAGTAAGTGAATTTAATATACCGAAGTCTTGATGATGTTTGATCTCAACATGTTTACAGTTTTCCAGGTCTAGTGTTTACATTTCCTGCCTAGGTCTAGTAGTAGTAATTTCTCACCATGTTTGCGTGGCAGCAGCCGCTTTTGTCAAGAGTCTCTAAATGATTTCTTACGTGTCCATCTTCGTGGGATCGACCACTGCTTCTCTATACTAAATCATAGTATTCGGGTTGAGGGATCTTTGAAGGGGAGTTAGTGTGTCCAATGACAGAGCATTTCGTGTTCTATTGAGTTCCTAGACCAAGTGATCTAGTGGATTCATAGGACGTGGCATCTCGACCTAGCACATCGCATTTTCACCACACACGCAAACCACGCACTTCACCCTCCTTGAGGACAAGGTGAATTTCAACCGTGGGGGAGTTGATACGATCATATCCTAATTATTTTGTTGCATATTTGATTTACCATATCTTTTCCAATTTATATTTAGATATGTGTTTCTTATTCAATAAGTTAGGGTATTAGTATTCTTGTATTATAAATAGGAGAGATTATATCATTGTATGAATTAAGAAATCAATCAATGAATCAATGAAATATTTTTCCTAAATTTGACTTGTGCAACGAGCATATTATCGTTCCCTATTGCTGCTCATCGGAGAACGTCCGAGAACCAGCAAATCGTGAGCTTTCCTTCGAGCACGTCTCCTCCGTAACGTGACCGGATGACGATCTTCGCGCGAGTTGTTGTGATCAAACCTTCGACGTGCTCGAAGGAAAGCTCACGATTTGCCGGTTCTCGGACGTTCTCCGATGAGCAGCAATATGGAACGATAATATGCTCGTTGCACAAGTCAAATTTAGGGAAAATATTTCATTGATTCATTGATTGATTACAATGATATAATCTCTCATATTTATAGTACTAGAATACTACTACCCTAACTTAATGAACAAGAAACAAATATCTAAATATAAATTGGAAAGATACGGTAAATCAAATATGCAACTAAATAATTGGGATATGATCGTAAGAGGAGGAGACATTGCTAGAAGATAAAGAGGAGGATGGTTCTATTGGTGAAGTGGAGAAGATAATCGCATCGTTCAATGTTGCTCAAATGTCATCGATAGATGTTGAGAATTGTTGGTTTAAGAGAGGAGGTGCTCCATGTTTGAGCGTTCTGAGAGGTGTGAACAAGCTTTTCTTTGTGGCATGGAATTTTGCCAACAACATTGGGTCTCCTTTGTTGATTTTTGACAAAGGTGATAAAGGGAGACATTCAGCTGTTCGATACGTGTTTGATCCAGGAGGAGACGCCTTGCTAAAGCTTTTGCTTTCAACTCTCGTCAATGGTTTGTGGTTCCCACCTTGAGGACAAGGTGAATTTCAACCGTGGGGGAGTTGATACGATCATATCCAAATTATTTGGTTACGGATTTGATTTACCATATCTTTCCAATTTATATTTAGATATTTGTTTCTTATTCAATAAGTTAGGGTAGTAGTATTCTAGTATTATAAATAGGAGAGATTATATCATTGTAATGAATCAATCAATGAATCAATGAAATATTTTCCCTAAATTTGAATTGTGCAACGAGCATATTATCGTTCCCTATTGCAGCTCATCGGAGAACGTCCGAGAACCGGCAAATCGTGAGCTTTCCTTTCAGCCAAATAAATCACCAATATAAAAAAAAATTCAGCCACTGCACCTGCTCGATCACCTCCCACTGTCGACCTTCACCTCCGCCGTTCAACGTCATCATGTTACGCAACTACACCGAAGTGGGGCGTTATGAACAACTATTCGATCAATTGGATGCCGCTATCTCAAGGTTGGAAACACGTTGTGACAAAATCGAACGGTGTAGGACAAACTTGTATGCGTTTAAAGCAACATATGCACAGCAGGCGTGCTATGATTCCCGCAGAGAGATTCGCACTCGTCCGCGGCCGGAGCCACCGCCACAGCCGGGTCAAGACCTGCCGTACTATTCGCTGCCTCCCTGGGACCCTCCAAGCCATCGGCAACAGTTCGGTCGGGCCATATATGAGCCGCTACCTGCTCGCCTGATGTTGCACCACCCTGGTCGCCGAAACCCAATGAGATTTCCCCCCTATGAACAACCGGAACCCTGCCGACGACAACACAACACATATGCGTCCATTCAGCCTACCTGCCGGGAAACACAGGGACAATGCACTTTCCGTGGGTACTCGGCATATGAACACCCCTTGCCTAATTGCTGGGATCCGTCGAGAAGGTGGCAGCCGGAGCGGGAATCAGCCACACCCTACGGGGCGCCGACTTACGGTCAGCCCACCTGTTGGGACCCGTCGAAACAGCATGAATACTCGTCACATGAACCACCAACACATGTGGATCCCCTTGACCATGGGTTTGTAAAATTCCGACCTTTGCCACAGCCACCACTGGCGCATCGCTTGTGGAGTGAGGTAGGTGAGGGCAGATGTTATGGAGAAGTCGTTACTCGCACGCGTTCGCCAACACTAGACGACGACGAGAGGCTTTGTGATTCAGAGGACTCCATATTAGATGCAGAGCCTTGTGATTTAGAGGACTCCATATTAGAGGAGGAGCATTGTGATTCGGAGAAATACATATTAGAGGCGGTAGCAAGGAAACTCATGGATCGTGGCTTGCCTAGTGAGGATCGGGGATCTAGGGAAGGTAGAGATGGCATACTCGAGGACCAACAAGTTTCATCTTTTGCGGAAATCTACCATCCGCGCAGCCCCGATATGAGTAAAGAGAATGAGGAAGAGACATTGTTAGACGATGTAGAGGAGGACGATTCCACTGATGAAGTGAAGAAGGTCATCGCCTCAATCAATGTTGTTCAAGTGTCATCCAAAAATGTTGTTGGAAATTGTTGGGGCAAGAAAGGATATGGTGCTTACACCGAATTGCCCATAATTGCTTGTGTCTATGTGGATTTGAATGTCGGTGATGTTCCAAGTATGAATCATCGATCAACATCACTCGACACAGATGCAAGGTTGATCCCTCCGCGTAATGACATGCTATGTTTGAGCATTTTGGGAGGCGTGAACAAGCTTTTTGTTGTGGCATGGAATTTTGCCAACAACATTGGGTCTCCTTTGTTGATTTTTTACAAAGGTGATAAAGGGAGACATTCAGTTGTTCGATACGTGTTTGATCCAGGAGGAGACGCCTTGCTAAAGCTTTTGCTTTCAACTCTCGTCAATGGTTCGTGGTTCCCACCTTGAGGACAAGCTGGATTTCAACCGTAGGGGAGTTGATACGATCATATCTCTTATGATCTTCCAATTATTTAGTTTTCCTTTATTCACCATATCTTTCCCATATTTGTTTAGATATTTGTTTCTTGTTCATTAAGTTAGGGTAGTAGTATTCTAGTATTATAAATAGGAGAGATTATATAATTGTAATCAATCAATCAATGAAATATTTTCTCTAAACCTAGCTTGAGCAACAAGCGTAATTTTAGTTCTCTCTTTGCTGTCATTGGAACACGTCCGTGAAACAGCAAATCGTGACCTTTCCTTCGAGCTTGTCGAAGGTTCGATTACGGACGTTCTCCGTAACGAGGCCGGTTAGCTAACTTCTCGGAGTGATAAGGTGATCGAACCTTCGACAACCTCGAAGGAAAGGTCACGATTTGCTGTTTCACGAACGTGTTCCGATGACAGCAAACAGAGAACTAAAATTACGCTTGTTGCTCAAGCCAGGTTTAGAGAAAATATTTCATTGATTGATTGATTTCTTGATTCATACAATGATATAATCTCTCCTATTTATAATACTAGAATACTAATACCCTAACTTATTGAATAAGAAACAAATATCTAAATATAAATTGGAAAAGATATGGTAAATCAAATATGCAACTAAATAATTGGGATATGATCGTATAATGAAAGCACCAGTTGTTACGGACGTTCTCCGTAACGAGGCCGGTTAACTAACTTCTCGGAGTGATAAGGTGATCGAACCTTCGACAAGCTTGAAGGAAAGGTCACGATTTGCTGTTTCACGGACGTGTTCCGATGACAGCAAAGAGAGAACTAAAATTACGCTTGTTGCTCAAGTTAAGTTTAAAGAAAATATTTCATTGATTGATTAAAATGATATAATCTCTCCTATTTATAATACTAGAATACTACTACCCTAACTTAATGAACAAGAAATAAATATCTAAACAAATATGGGAAAGATATGGTGAATAAAGGAAAACTAAATAATTGGAAGATCATAAGAGATATGATCGTATCAAAATCATATGGTTAATTAAAAACAAGAATAACAAGAGTTAAAGTGGCACCCAATAGCTGAATGTTAAATTTCTGTTATTGGACAAAGGGAAATTCATGGTTGTGAAATGGAATAGTGCAAGTAACATGAAGTGGAGGGAGTATATTTCTATGGAATGGAGGGAGTAATAAAAGTAGAGAGATCTGAGGAATATAACTAGAAGATTCAAATGATCGAACTAAAAAATGGCCTGATGAATCATGAATGTATTCCTAAACTAACTAAGACTAAGACGATCATTTACTATACCGAAAGTTATTGTGTTTCCTCTTATTCAAATAAGCTCTAAAATTTGACAGCTGCTCCTTACCAAATCGACCAATTATTTCGTGAAAAAAACAAAATCTCTCTTTCAGTAGATCCAAAAAAGGGCGAAACAGTCTTTTCAATTTTGTTCCATACGACTGCATAGTTACCAGAATTTAAATAAAGTAGTGCAATTTTTATTCTACACATAATATTCTATGGCGCATATCCAACTATGAAGTAAGTACAAGATATCATCCTCGAAATTTAAGTATTACAATTTTCCTTTTCGTCCGCTAATTAATGTCTCATCTCACTTTTACTCTTTTTATAAGTGAATCTTAAATTCTACTAATTCAATTTCACTCATATTTTATTATAAATTTAATATTCTAAGTACAAATAGGATCCACAATCCATAAATTTTTATGATTCACTATTTTCTATAAAATCAAATAATTTCTTAAAATCCAAACTGGTGACGGATGCCGTACTTGTAATGAACATTAATAAAGTTGTTGTCACGGTAACCTACAATCAGTGAAATTTATGGGATCTATAAAGGTAAGTTTTAATCAAGGATTGAGTATACACCACAAACCATGATGGGAAGCTTACAAGATGATTCAATATCAGTGATAATGGTGCCATTCCCAGCTCAAGGCCATCTCAACCAAATGTTGCAGCTCTCGTGCCTCATCTCCTCATTCGGAATCCCGGTCCACTATGCCGGCTCCCCTGTCTTCAACCGTCAGGTCAGACTCCGTGTCAACGCCCTAAACCCTACCGATGTCCAAAAAATCAATTTCCAAGATCTTTCCTTCTCCGCGTTCGCCTCCCTGCCCCCGGTCCCGGACCCATCTACCAAATTCCCGGGGCACCTTCAACCAGCATGGGATGCCGCGATGAGTATGGCGGGGCCCCTGGGGGACTTGATGCGAAGTCTGGCACTTAAGCATCGGAGGGTCATTGTCATCCACGACCCCTTAATAGCCTCCGTAGTCAAGGATGTTGCTACCATTCCCAATGCAGAATCCTACGCCTTCATCTGCATCTCTGCCTTCTGTCAGATCAAATTCTTGTTCGAACTTCTGGGGATATTTTGTCCGGTCCAGCGGTTGCGGGAGCTGCCGCCGATATCTGACACCATCTCCAGAGAGCTGTATTCTTTCATTGGATTGCAGGATGAAGGGATGGCTTTGAGATCTGGAGATATTATAAACACGTCCAGATCCATTGAAGGCCCGTTTTTGGATATATTGGAAAGCAAGGAGATCGCCGGAGACGTGAAAAGCTGGGCGATCGGGCCGATGATACCTACAAAGCCATCGTTGAATCCTCGGCATCAAATCTTGGATTGGTTGGATAAACAGTCCCCCAAGTCTGTTATATTCGTCTCTTTCGGCACCACTACATCCCTCACAAACCATGAAGTACAGGTTAGTAGTGTGTGTGAGTTGGCCTAGACACTACGTAGAATGATTAATCTTGAGGCCAAAGGTCTCGGGTTTTAGTTTACCCTGATGCGGCCTTTAAAATTTCTATTCATTTGCCTCTATTTCTACATGTATATTGGTAATTCGATACTAATACAGGTGGTGGCGGAAGGGCTTGAGCGGAGCGGACACAAGTTCATATGGGTATTGAGAGAAGCCGATAAGTCAAATGTGTTTGACGGAGAGGCGCGGAGGATTGAGCTGCCGGCTGGATTTGAGGAGAGGGTTAAAGAGAGAGGAGTTGTGGTGAGAGAGTGGGCACCACAGCCGGAGATCTTAGCGCATCCCTCCACGGGGGGATTCATGAGCCACTGTGGTTGGAATTCGTGCAACGAGAGCATCAAGATGGGAGTTCCGATCGCCGCATGGCCGATGCATTCTGATCAGCCCACCAACGCGGTTTTCGTCACGGAGGTGCTCAGGGTTGGGCTGCCCGTGAGGAAATGGGGCGAGGTTGTGACGGCGGAGATGGTGGATGATGCTGTGAGGAGGCTCATTGCGTCGGAGGAGGGTGACGAGATCAGGAAGAGGGCGGAGGAGATGGCTGCCGTCGTCCATGGGGCGACGGAGCCAGGCGGCGCGTCGCGGCTTGAGTTGGATGCGTTTATTGCTCATATTAAACGGCTTCACCTTTAAACTTGTTTCCTTTCTATTCTGAGTGATTTTAATATGTAATTGGGCCAAGAAAACATGTCTGCCCTAACAAGGCCCAAGGAATTACCTTGTGTAACGTGTACTTCAAAATTAAGATAGCTTTTCGGGCTAATGTGCGACGTATTGTGACGTTTATATGTTGCAGCTAGAAACCGACAACTAATAAATGCTTAAAGAATATTATACTCCACAACTAGAGAATATAATACTTCTCTAAAAAAAATTAGCCAACTCAAATTACTAAAACTAGTCTATTTTTTAGACAGAAAGACTATATTTTATCCATTCCTTAAAAATATAAATGATTTTTTAGTTCATCCTTTAAAATTATAAACTTTTTTAATTGGAAATATTTTAGTCCACTAAATTACTCTCCCGTTCATAAAAAATAATCGCATTTTGATATTTTGGGATATAAAAAAACTTAAAACTTCAACAATCTCATAGAATCTTCATTTATATTATTTTCTTGGGCTTATTGTTCATTATTTTTGTTTCTGTTGTGCCGCTCCTCCCCAACAATACTAATATTGTTTAGACTTTAGACGGACAAAAGGTATCAAAGAACTAAGTAAGGTCATCCACATCCATGTCTCAATACCGTCTCTTCACTATTCATGGGCCCTACTGCACTTTCTACCCCATCTCTTAACTAAGAGACAGTACCCACATCCCTTCATCTCTTAACCATCTCATCCCTTAACTATTCATTCAATTTCATTTTTTATTTTTATTTCCAACAAATTCAATTAATAAGGCCATCACATCCGTGTCTCAATACCGTCTCTTAACCGTCTCATCCCTTCACTATTCATGGGCCCTACTGCACTTTTTACCCCATCTCTTAACTAAGAGACAGTACTCGCATCCCTCCATCTCTTAACCATCTCATCCCTTAACTATTCATTTAATTTCATTTTTATTTTTATTTCCAACAAATTTAATTAATAAAAACACACTTCACTAAATAAAAGAAAATTACAATTTAAAATCCTAAAAAAACAAAAAAAAAAACACATAATTAAAATCCTAAGAAAAAAAAATACATAATTAAAATCCTAAAAAAAAGACATAATTTAAAATACTAGATATTAAAAATTGCACCCTTAAATTATAAAAACTATTATGTCGGCGAATCATCCCCTGAAGGCGGTGGCGGTGCCCTCAAGCTAGGTGGAGGCGGAATACCAAGTTGATTTTCCAGATACTCAATGCCGGCAAGATGGGCTTGATATTGGGGAGACGTCATGCGGGAAGTGTCAGTCATCGTGGCGGTGAAGTACATGGACATTAGGGAGGACGGCGGCCCTTGGGAGCCCGCCTGGCTTGATTCGCCTCGGCCCCTCCCTCTAGCCGCCTTCGCTGCCTTGTTCCCTTGCGGCCGACGTCGTGTACCGGAGGAGCCCCCTACATCGGATGTCGAGAACTCAACCTCTTGTGAGGTGTTGGCTTCCCCACCCTCACTAGAAGAGTATTGGCCACTAGTCGTATGCTTCGTGCGTTTCGAGCTCGAGCCCGTGGAGGAATCGACACCGCCAGCCCACCTATCAAGATGTTTGACCGCCTCCCAAACATTGGGAAATTTTAAATCTTTGCCGGTGTCGGATTTGAAGATTCGCAAAGCCGCTCTCAGAATGTCGGATCCACTGGCTCCGTGAAAGAGCAGGGTATTATTTGTGGGGTAGTGGTGTGGTCAACCGATCAGGAGGATATCCCAACCTAGCTAAGTCGTTGTCACGACAGCCTAAACCCTGGTATCAACAAAAATTCCTCAACCCACTTCTATTGACTAGTATAATGGATGTAAGGGTCGAATCCCACAGAGATGGACACGTCAGAGCAATTGCGGTGATAATCTAGAAGGTTGGTTTGCTACCACGCTTGGGTTGAGTTTTTATCTAGGTGGGAAAATTAAAGAGTCTACTCTACTGACCAGTGGGCGTGACAATTGTCGGCATGTGGTTGTGTACGTGAATATGTGGAACAAAGTGTTTCAGGGACATGTGGAAAGTGGAATGTTACTATTAATGGCTAAACAAAATAACAGGAGATATTTGGTGGTGCAAGGCTGCCACTGTCAGGTCTGTGGGATCTCTGAAAAGGTAAAGGACAAAAAGCAAAAGCAACTAAAAAGTGAAAAGTGGTCTAAAAAGCAGAAAAGGACGTTGTCTTCACCAATTCCATTAAAGATTCATAGAAATTATGCAACAACTTTAAACTAAAATTAAATTCCAAAATCAAAGATCAAACGGCAGATCTTACTCACGCTAACCAACAAACATGCAAGGTGACAGAAACTTCACGACCGTGATTTCATGCATTTTTTCAGATTTAACCGATCAACAAACAAGAAATTCAGATTCTACACTAAAATTACAAGATATTCTTACTTAAAATTCTAGATCTGTCTAAGCAAGGCAGAATGAACATGTTGCAACCCATAAGATGAACAAAAAGAGAAATCAAACTTCATTAAGAGCAAATCCAGATCAGAATACTTCAGAATCCAAAAAACAACTAAAATTACGAAATATTCGAAAGATGAAACAACTAAAGTTAAACTAAGAAAAGCGATTAAAGATTGTTTTTCCCCACGGGCGATGAAACGGTGTTTCTGCTACGATGCTGACTAGCTGGAACGGCTGTGAACTTTGTCCTGCGGGCGGCCGGAATCTTCAGGTGACCATGGCTGTGGCGAGGAATGAGAAGTGCAGGAGCTAGACTGCTGCTGGAACTAAGGATATCCGAGAGAGTGTTCTAAGTGTGTCTTCTAATAATACATCACTCCTTCTCTCTCCAAGTGACCTTCTATTTATAGGGTGGCTTGCCCTCACTTTTAGGGTTGACTTTCCTCGTGAAATGTCTCTTTTTCCCGCGTGTAGTTGGTCATTCCTAGGAATCATTCCTTCTTCATCTCGAGCCTTTTTGGCATGCATCCTGGCCAGTATTGTACCATTCTGGCGCCCTTTCCACCTGAATTGTCTGACCTCTCTCCTACTAGTTTGTACCCTTTTTCCTGCACACTTAGGCAACTTTCTTGCAGATAATGCATGTTAATCACATCATACTGACCAGTAACCAAGACCTAGAATACGACTTATCAAACTGCTCACACTTAACACATGTTTGTCCTCAAGCGTGAAGGAACAAACAAAAAGAAATAAGTCAAATTCTAGCCTGGTTACTCCTCTGACCGACCCTAAACTAAAACAAGACACACAAACACCCTAAAAATTCGACGCAAAGAAAACAAACACAGAAAATAGACGGACATACGTAGAAAGAAAAACACAAAAAGTAAAACATGCAAGTACACGTTGAACATGCTATATTTTCAACCATCCCTCCCCTTGGGTCAAGTGCAATCTGGCTTTAAGCAGCCTTGAACTTTTGCCGCCCCCATTTTCCTTCCTAGCCAGTGTATTCGCTCGTCAAGATTACCCAAACTCTCGGCCAAACACTAGATTCGCTCAGTCACTCATTCCTCACCGGGAATGTTAGGACTGCTTCTCTCAATACACTTGACCACAGTTGCTTCGGACTTAGATCTCACGAGTAGCTCCTAAGGGTCTTTAGAGGTTTGTAACGGGGTCGTGGGCTTATAGCGTTTGGGGTGGATGTTCCTAAGGCTCTAAGTTTCAAAACCAAACTACTTTATTCTGCTGTGGGGGAACTGTGTGTACTTGGGCGCTTGGCTGGGTGACCTTCTTTGGCTTGATCTTCTTCGATTGGATTTCTTCAACTGGTCAGTAGGCTTCTTGGTGGCTTTGCCACTTATTTTATTTTCTTCTTCCTTCTTCTTTTTGGGGTCGGATGTCTTTCAGGCCGTTTTCTTCTTTTCTCTTTCTCTTTTTTGGGAACCAAGTGTTTCACTTGGTCTGTTTTCTCTTCTCTTTCTTCTCCAGTTGGCTCTTTAATTTCGCCTTCATGGTCAGTTGTCTCCCTGTCTCATGCCTTCCACACACACAGTCCCAATGGCTAGTGGGTTATATAGGGGTTAAAAGAGGGGGCTGAACAAGGGGTTCTGAGGGAAGGATTTTTTTTGGGAGGGGGGTTCCTAATTCCCTTAGGTTTTTGCTACACGCAGTCACTTCACCCTAGACATCATGTGGCAGCTACTCTCAATTTTTTAAGTGTTTAGTGGAAAGTAGTTCTACTTTAGGCTTTTAACTCACCATTTTAAGAGGGCTTTCGTGTCTGGCTCTAAAGTTGGGCTTTTCTCTCATACTTGCATCATCTACACTGACTAGGATCTACTGGGAGGGGTGGTTTCCATTGTTTAGCATGCTTTATTTCCATCAATTCCCTTCACCGTCAGTTTGAAACAGTTGAGTTTTAAGCCCGTTCATTAAACACATATCCTAAAAAAACTAACACATAATACTAACACATATATACACGCCGTACTGGCCATTATCTCCCCCCTCCCACTTCACCAGTGTCTGCTCTCAGGTACGGGCTGTGAAGTGGAAAGATGGGATGGCTAGTATGACAGACACACATACGAAAACAACAAAACATGCACACTTAGACTATGCAATAGGCTAAGTGGGAGAGTATCGGATGAAATATATGAACACATAATAAAACATATACTATATAACTAAAACTTCTCACACTTAGACTATATAATAGGCTAAGTGGGAGAATCACATAAATACGACAAAAACACAGAAAATATATATACATGCGTCAAAGATACAACCCCTTTACTTCTCACACTTAGACTATGCAATAGGCTAAGTGTTGTGAATGGGGGTTTGTATGCACATACTACACATAATTAATTCTACATACAACGACACAGAAATAAAATAAAAGAAAAACTAAAAACTAAAAAGAAAACTAATTGGTCGGTCGGGTGGTCATATATTCCTCTTGCTCCTCCTCGGGGCAAGGCTCGGTGCAGGTGATTCTTGGGGTTCATCCTCGGTTGATTCAAACAAGTCCTCCTCAGACCCCTCTGGTACATCATCTTCTTCCTCCGGTACTTGTGGTTCACTGCTCTGGCCCCCCTGGCCACTCGTTCCAGCTCCATCTCCTTGCTTCTTCTTTCCAAACTCCTTAAACATCTCATCCAGCATATCTGCCATCATTGTCAACTGGGCGCTGGTCTCTCTATTATCCGCTGCCAAGTTCGCCACCGTCTGCTCTAACTCAGCTTGTTTCCTCTCTTGTGCTTGCCCATCCTGGCCTGCCTGTGCCCTGCCAACTGGGAGCGCAGCTTCACCCATAGCATACAAATGAGGGACTCATTCCATGATATATACTTGCCGCACTTAATCTGCTTGTTGCTATCTTCCTTATCGTCAAAGGCGTCTTGGAGCTTCTTCGTATTGTAATGTTTCATGTCTTCCATTAGCTCATCATCGAGCTCCACTAAGTGCCAACGTTGGTACTCCATTCTATCCACAAGAGGGTGGACGAGTTCACGGTGATCACCCGCCAACTGTCGCTCATGGTAGTCCTCGTCTTCCAAAGAGACATCGTCCTCAGAATCAGGATCCTCACTCGAGCAGTATTCCTCATCACTTTCTTCCTTCCTGGTTAGACGGCTCATCTGCTCTGGTTCCCTGATAACGATCCCAATGCTGACTGTGCGGGCCTTCTTGTTGTTCTCCTTCTTCTGCACTTGGGCTTTTCCCTTCCTTTTCCTTTCTAACTCGTACCTCTCTTCTTCTATGTCTTCTTTCAGGCTCTTGGGTGCTGAAGGTCCTTCCTGGGCAGTAGGCTGACTCTTCTGTGCTTCAACAGGTACCTCCTCCACTGGCCTAGATGAAGTTGTTGTTAGATCGTCCCCATGTTTTGTAGAAGTTCCTTCCTCCTGGTCAGTAGGGGCAGGTATTTCTGGTTCATTTATCGAGTGGTTTCCTTCTGGGTAACAGTCGAGTCGGGATTCTCCCCAGGTCTTGTAGGATTGTCATTATCCTCGTCACTTGAAATTTCTACTGCCTCAGATGCAGTGGCTGCCCCCATTTGCTTGGTCATCCCACGCCCAAGACACCTTTGCGACACACGCTTTGGCTTCCTTGTTTCCTTTGGTTCATCCTTCAATACTAATTTCCTCTTCACCGGTTCTGGTCTCATCACGGGTGAAGCTTTTGCCACAGATTGGGCAGTTGGAAGTTGCGGTTCTGCCTCCACCACTGGCTCGGGAGGTGCTTCTTCTGGTGGCTTCTCTGGTTCCGTTTGGCTTTCACTTCTTACTGCCTCAAATGCGAGGTCCGAACCCTCAGCCATCTTGGCAGCATTCTCTTCTGCCTCTCTCTTTGCGGGAGCCTCTGCAATTGGTGTTCCTTCTTCCTCGGTTGGCTCTACTCCTCTTTTCTCGCCTCCCTCCGCTTCTCCTTTCTCGCCTCCCCCCTCTTCCCCCTTTTCTGATCTCTCGTCCTCGGCGCTCTCTGTTTCTTTGCTTAGGTCTTGATATGCTGATAAGGGGCTCACGTCCAAGGGTTTATCCTCGTTTGGCTTTGGTGAGGGTATTGGAGTTTCAGGGGTACGGATGTTTTATGGGAAGGCTCTGTGGTGGTAGGAGTTGGCGAAATTGGGGCGGCGGTTGAAGGAATTTCAGACGCCAGAACGGTTGATGGAGGGATTGAGATTGCAGGAGTCCCCCTCACCGTAGAAGTAGCCCCCATGACTTGGGTCAAACCCGCCGTGTCGTCTCCCAATTTACCCCAGGGTTTGTTATTTTAATGAACGCGGCCAACGCCTCTGCTGAAATCATGGCTCCTGGTTGTAAGGTTTGGGGTGGGGTTGGCTGATTCGCCGGCTGTGGATTTCTGGGTGGTTCCTCAGGTGGTGGTGGTTGGTTCGCCGGCTACTGTCCAGCGGTTAGGTTTTCGGCTTCTTCCTCTCGTGGTGGTGAGGACATGGTTTTGGATGTTTTGTATGCCCATTTCTTCTTCTCCATGGTTGGAGTTAAATCGGGTTATGGTGATTCCGGTGGTTTTTTTTTATTTTCCAGTGAGTGGGTTCTTTTCAGAAAAGGGGGGTCGGTTTCTGGTGGTGGAAAGTGAGAGGAATGGTTTGTGGGTGGTTTATATATGTAAGTGGCAGTTGCAGGGTTTCAACCAGCTGAGGCAGTTACCGGGTTGCGCCTCCCAGTCTCTGCAACTTCTGACGCAAGCAGTTGATGGGATGGCACCCGTCTCATCTCTTACCCACGGGCCCCCAGTCACATCTGGACCTGCGAAAAAGGTGCACTAACCGACAAAATAGGATAATTGTCTCTCAATTCAAATTCAAAATTTTCCCTAAATTTTCTAAGTATCGAAATAAGATAAAAAGAGACTTAAATATATTTTCGGAGTTACACCAAATTGGAAACTGTTTCGGTCAGTATGTACTCCGAATGATATTTAAGTTCCAAAAAATATTATTTAGTTTTCAAATTTTGTTACTTGCTTAACATTAAATTTTAAACTACCAAATATTTACACTCTTACTTTAGGCAATTTGAAATTCTACCTGGTCACTACATGCAAACCTTATCCTAAAAAAAACTGATTGGGTGGAACTTCAAATTCCTATCCTTCTAATCATTAGGCGACGTCAAGGTGTGTGCGTAGTGGAATTTCTTCCACTACACACATCTCCGTGTTGTCCCTAAAATATCTTCAGCTTATGTCCATTTTCGATAATAGGATCAGAGTTAGGGGCACTCCCTGAAATCTCCACTGCTCCGTTAGAACGAAGTGCGGTTATGATGTAAGGTCCTACCCACTTTGATTTAAGCTTCCCAGGCATCAGCTTCAATCGCGATTGAAAGAGTAATACTTTCTGGCCAACTTGAAGATCTTTGGTCCTCAGATTCTTGTCGTGCCATAACTTTGTTCGTTCCTTGTACCACATGGCGGAATCAAATGATTCCAATCTGAGTTCCTCTAACTCCTGTAGCTGCAGCTTCCTTTCCTCCTCACAGGCTTTAGCATTCATGTTAACTTGTTGTACTGCCTAGTATGCTCGATGTTCGACCCCTACTGGTAAATGACACATCTTCCCGAAAATGATGCGGTATGGGGACATTTCTATCGGCATCTTGAAGGCCGTCCTATATGCCCATAGAGCATCTTCCAACCTCGCGCTCCAATCTTTCCTTGAAAGGTTGACTGTTTTCTCTAGGATGCTCTTTATCTCTCGGTTAGAGATTTCAGCTTGACCGTTAGCTTGCGGGTGGTAGGGGTTGGATAATCTGTAGTGAACCCCATACTTCTTCATCAATGCTTCAATGGTATGATTACAAAAGTGGGTTCCCTGATCAGATATGATGGCTCTTGGTACCCCAAACCGACTGAATATATTGCCCTTTAGAAACTTGGCCAACTCCCGTGCTTCATATGTGCTTGTGGCCATAACCCCAATCCACTTAGAGACATAATCAACTGCTACCAGAATATATGAGTTTCCGTAGGATGAGGGAAAAGGACCCATGAAGTCCATACCCCAGATGTCGAACACCACGCAAACAATGACCGGCACTTGTGGCATTTCGTCTCGTGCAGAGATCCCACCAGTCAGTTGACAACGGTTGTAGTTTTTGCAGAACTCATATGCGTCTCGGTTAAGCATCGGCCAGTAGAACCCACTGTCAATGACCTTCCTTGCAGTCTTCCTGGGCCCGAAATGTCCTCCACATGCCAAGGAGTGGCAATGTGTCAAAACTTCCCTTTGCTCTCAGTCAAGGACGCACCTTCTTATAACTTGGTCGCCTCCTACTTTCCACAGGTATGGGTCGTCTCAAAAATAGTACTTCGCCTCACTTCTGATCTTCATTCTCTATCTGACGGCAAGGGGTTTCTCCCTGATTCGTCCTCTTTCTCCGTCTCTAGCTCAACAGTACCTTCTACACTGGCTGGTAGCTTAGCACTTGTGGCTCCCGCGAACTCTGGTTTGAGACAGAATTCCTTAATGGCTTCCTCAACTTCCTCGTCAGTCAGCCCTTGGCTGCTAATCAGGTCACACCACGCGGCTGCTTCTATATCGGTCTGTTCATACACATTTAGGGACTGGAGTTTTTCCTGCAATAATTATGTCTCAAGAACTTCTTGGACTAGGGGATCAATCACATCAACATAACGTAGATTTTTCAGAATCTATAGGCTTCTTCATGGCTTCAGTGATGTAAAAAGTAATTTTTTCCCCATGAAAATCAATGCATATTGTCCCCTCAGCCATATCCACAATTGTCTTAGCTGTTCTCAGAAAAGGTCTCCCTAACAATATCCCGCTAGACTCCCTAGCTTCAGGTTCACTCATCCTAATCAAGTAAATATCAGCTGGGTAAGTAAAATCATGCACCTTTACCAACATATTTTCCAACACGCCCTCAGGGTTTATGCACGACCTATCAGCCAATTGAATCAGAACCCTAGTGCTTGCTAACTTCACCCCCCTCAACCGATTATAGATCGACAATGGTATAACATTTATAGATGCTCCTAACATCTCCTATAGTTATGGGTAAAGGGAGGGTGAGGACTATAGTATGCATCAACTGGAAAAGATGGTGTTTGATACGCCGGCATCGCCGAGCCTTGAGTGCTCGACGACGAACCGAAACCGGAACCACCCAAAACATTGTAATGCCCCCCAACCGGCACACGCGTTCAAGTCGTAGCCGCCGCCCTCGTCGCCGGAGTTTCCTTCACCAGACATTTTTGCAGAAATTGGAGAGGAAAGAGAGATAGTATTTGTGAGAGTATAGTGTTTGTGCGTGGTAAAAATGGTGGGGGAATTGTGTGTGTGTAGTGTTATTTATAGATGAATGTGGAAAAAAACAGTAGAAAAAAACAAGCAGAAAAATAACGGAAAATCTTTTTTTATTCAGAATTTAATTTTTTTAAAAAAATATATCAAAAAATCGACGCCCACTCGCATACCAGTGAGTGGGCGTCGATTTTTTGATATTTTTAAAAAAAAAATTCTGAATAAAAGGCGAGTGGGCGTCACTCCGTGCGCCAGAGCTCGCCACTCCCCCCCCCCCCCCCCCCCCCCCCCCCCCCCAGCTAAGTGACGAGACGGAGCATCTGCAGCGGCGTCTCGCTGCAGGCGCGTCTCGCCGGGACGAGACCGAGTCCGCAGCGAGACGCCGCTGCGGATGCTCTAAGATTCATATACTTGTGTCCAATAGGATTGAAACAAATACTATCTCTATTCTTTAAAAATAGTACTAGTAATTATTTTTTTTAATATGTCTTTAATTTTTTAAGCAGCTATATTCATTCTCCACTAATAATATTTTAATCACTTTTTTTTTTATCTCATTTTTATTTTCAATTTTGCTTAAGATTTGTGTTGTTTCAAAATTGGGTATTCTTAATTAAATAACGGAAGTAGAACTCAATATGATCTATCTCCCTCTCTTTAGAGCATCCACAATGGAGGCTAACGGATAGGCTAGCCGATCGCATGCGCTAGTCGACTGCTAGGCGATCCGCTAGCCTCCATTGCGACAATTTAGGCTAGCCGATCGGCGAGCTCTAGTCGATTCGCGGGCGCTAGCCGATCCGCTAGCCGCCATTGCGGGCTCGGAATCGGCTAGCCGATTTTTTTTTTCTAATTATGTAATTTTTTTTATAATTTACTTTTTTTAATTTAAATAAAATTATTGCATTTTCCCGTATCTGTGTCGTAAATTTAATTCCATATTTGCGTGATTGTAATTTTTAATTATGTAATTCCATAATTCGTGTGTGGAAGATGTGTTTTTTTTTTATTAAAATTAATGTAATTTTTTAAATTAATGTACTTTTTTAAAATTTTAATATTATTATTGAATTTTCTCGTATTTGTGTCGTAAATTTAATTCCGTATTTTGCGTGATTGTAATTTTAATTATGTAATTCCGTAATTCATGTGTGGAAGAGGAGTTTTTTTAAAATTAATGTACTTTTTTTAATTAATGTACTTTTTAATTTTAATATTATTATTGAATTTTTCCGTACCTGTGTCGTAAATTTAATTCCGTACTTTGTGTGATTGTTAATTATTTGTTTTTATAATTTTGTTTATTGTGGCTAAGCTATGGCTGGGCTATTGCTTGTCCAGTTGCTTGTCCTGATGATGTGGCAGGAGGAGTTTTTAGTGCTGCTGATGTGGCAGGAGGAGTTTATGGCAAAGCTATGGCTGGGCTATGACTGGGTTATTTCTATTGTGGACGAGAGAAATGATCAATCAGGTCAACCCACCAAATTTTGGTTCAATCTTATTCAAGTCGTGGACTAATCAGGTGCAATCCAGTCAAAAATATTGTAGTTTTTTAGGTTTAAATTCATAACCCCAACCATGTTCGAATTCAAGTTAGCCTATCGAATTGAAAATCATATGACTTTTAAATTTCAATGTCTAAAACATTTAAAAAAACAGTCAAAAGGAAATGTGTCATCTCTCCAATAAATAATGAGAAAAATTACTCATATTTGCTTATTGCAAAATACTTTAATTGAGACAAATTTATAAATACTTTAAATTATACTAGCTAGTGTAAAAAAATTTAAACTACTACGATATATTAGAATGATAACATATCTATGACTGATCTTGACATATTAAAATATTTAATTTAAATTCTATAAAACTAAAATAAAACATAAATATATTTTTATAATTTTAATCTATAGTTAGAATCAAAAAATATTATCTTTGGTGAACTATACCTTTTCAATTCTTTTACCTAACTTAGAAGATGTGTGACTTAATTACTCCAGAATTTTGAATCTGGATTTGTCATGCCACAAACATAATGATGATTTTTGTTACATTTTGCTTATAGCTTTCCTGGAGAAGTTCACATTTTAGAAATCTCATCAGTGGATCTTAGCAGTTGGTAATAGATTAGATATTTCTTAGGTTTGTTAGTTTCTGGACGCTGTCCGCCGTTTTATAACTCAAAATCTAAAAATTATACATGTATTATATTCCTCCGTCCCATAGAAATATGTTAAATTTTCTTTTTGTCCGTCCTATAGAAATAGTCATATTTATTTATGGAAACTTTTTCATCACCTTATCATTTATTGGTTCTATAATCCACTATATTATTTCAACTATATTTTCATCTTTTCTACCAATTAAGTACTGTATTAAAATTTGTACCGTCACCAATAATCTATTTTTATGGAACGTATAAAGTATATAAATTGGAGTTTTAACTTAATTTATTATTTAATACTTTATTTTATCAAAATCATCATTGAAATGAATTATCAAATAGATAATAGTTACACTTACAGCCGACTCATCGGGTTTCGGGTTAGTCGTACTCGGGTTACAATTTTATCAAATGTAGGTTAATTGAGTTATTATTTTTTTTAGGTTGCAAATTTACCATCCTAATTCTATAAATTTGGCCCACGAATTTCAAATTATATGGACGTACCCTACAATTGAAAAATTGGTCACAACTAGTACTAATCAAATGTCATGCATAAACTCAACGATACTAAATCAAATCTTAAAAAGATTTCTTAGAAAAAGTTTATTGATCTTGAAAGCTGCAATTAAGAATTAGATATAGTTGGATTCTATTACAAATATAATCAATAAAGCGACCCTCGCAGAACACGAAGAAAAAAAGAAATGATCAGTAGGTACAATTGAAAAAGTATTTCGTAGAATTAAATTTGAAACAGATCCATCACCTCACCTGTTTTCTTAGATCATTTCAACTTTATCGCCAGTGGGACCCAGTAGTGTTTTTTTTTTACCGATAGTTGTTTTTAATATACTACTACTAATCTATATCACGCGGCAGGGACGGACTTTGGGCTAAGCCACCCCTGCACTGCAGCTAGGGCTTGGCCGGCGTTTGAACCATTGCCACTCCTTCTATGTTCATTGCTAACTTTCTATCTCGAGGCTTTCATAGAAAATGAGAAATTTGATTAGAAAGAGATAGACAGTTATATATTGTACTATATCCATTTCTTCTACCATAAAAATCACATTTTGTCATTTAGGTTCGTCTTATAATAAGAGTCACATTTCACTTTATTATAAAGTGAAATGTAATTCTTATAAAACTTAATCCACTCACATTTTTTTATAAAACTAATACTCCTTTCATCCCACAAGAATATGCAATCTTTCCTTTTTAGTCCGTCCCACAAGAATACACACTTTCTAATTTTGGAACTATTTTCTCTCTAATGATGTGGGACTCATTCTCCAGTAACAATACTTTATTTATTTGTTCTCTCGACCTCTCTCTTACTTTACCAATTTTGCATTAAAACTCGTGCCGAACCCCAAAGTACATAATCTTTCAGAATGGGAGAGTATATATAAGTGGGACTCATAGTTCACTAACTTATTTAACTCATTTTTCTTTATATTTCTTAAAATACGTGCACACACTAAATGTGATTCTTATTGTTGGACGGAGGTAACATTCCTCTATGTGGTTAGCATATTTGTAAAAGGGTAAGTTGGTCGAGGTGTCATATGAATAGATAGCTAAGACAATCTTCAATTATAAACCAAAATTTATTTCTGGCGTAGAAAATATCTCTAATCATACAAATCTAAATTCATTTTTGGATTTTTCTACATAACAACATCAGATATAAGTTACATACTTACAAAGTACCAAATATGATACAACAAAAATTAATGAAATATAGCAAATCAGCCCATTATTATTTAATTCATGTGAACTAAAACACGAGCAATAAATAACAATAATCAAATGAAAAAACGAAATCTAATAACCCGATAAATCATAACCAGATCCTCCAATATTATTGAAATCTCATCGGCGACTATGGAGCTAGGGTTTCTTGCAATAAAAGTAAATAAAACAAGGAAATTATGGGAAATTATGATATTCATTCTTTGGGGTAAAACATATCACAAGCCTATATATAATCGAAGGACCCTAAAGTTGGTTCGACTTACGGCCTGAGAAAGAATCAACAAAGAAAACCAGGAAAGAGACTTATAACTCTGCTCGACCCAAAAACATAAATAATTAATATTGTTCAAAAAGGAAATAAACATCAAATACTAATGCAGTCTGATTTTAACTAACGTGAAACGAAATCACCAAACCGCTCCGAAGGACGTGTCCGGCGTCGGGATCGCGACTTCATGGCTGACGCCAAAGGCTTCCATTCTTCTCTTCCTCTCGTCGCGAAGTCCGGTTCCTCAACTTATTCGCGGTTCTCGCCAGCCTCTTCCATCTCCATTGGTGGTTCTTCCATCTATACTGGACTTGTACTCATATCATCAAAGATCTCGGCTTCGAGTCCTTTATGGTACAGCCTTAAAATTATATTAATTTATCTATAAAAAATAATACTAAAAGAATTTGAGATAAAAAAAAGTATAAAATAAATTACTTGGCAGTCGCCATGTAACAACTAAGGGCATCCGCAGTGGTGCGGATGTCCCGGCGGAATTCCCCGCGGAATTCCCACTGCCACGTCATAAGGACTTCCCACTGCTCTGCCACTTCATAAGGACTTCCCACTGCTTTGCCACGTCATACGGAATTCCCTTTGCACAGTGGCGGAATTCCCGACGGAATTCCCACATAAAAAAAATTCACAAATTAACCAATTTCCGGAAGTAAAGAATTTACGGAATTAAAATTTCGACGCGAATACGGAGAAAACGAACACACGTTATTTTAAAAAAAAATTCAACGGGATGTATTTAAAGAAAATCAAAAAAAAATTAATGCAAAGGTCGGAATTCCATGTGGAATTCCGTGACAGTCCACGCAATGGCGGACGTCAGGACGGAATTCCGCGGAAGGCCGCGGACCTGCGACGTCCTCTTCCGAATTCCGTATCCGTGTGCGTGTGGCCTAATGGCGGACGTCCGCCACGTCCGTGGGAATTCCGCGTCGAAGTCCGCCATTGCGGATGCTCTAACAAAAACTGAATCACGCCGGATTGTACACATCTTTTAGCTGGTATATTAATATTCATATTCATTGTCAAATTGATTGCATCAGCATCACACGTGTAATATATAAATCTCACGAGGTATTCAGCTGCACTATTACATAGACATAGTTATAGGCAATTTAATAAATATTAACAATTCAATCCAATGCCAGCTTCCATATCGGGAACAATTCAAATGTTCAATACTTAATTCATTCGTTTCTTGCGTTTTCAGTTGTATAATAGCGTACAAATGAATTGTTGCGATTTGTGAAGAATTTGAGAACTGTGTGTGTCGGTGTGTGTTTGATCGGAGAAGATGAATAGAGAAATCTTGTGAGGAAGTTTATTCACGCTCTCAAACTGAATTAATGAATTACATCACAACTAATTCCAACAAACTATTTAAACCTAACAAATCTAACGGTCGAATCTAATCGAACGCTTGTGATTCAATCTATCACGATGAACATGATCCAGCGGTTGCTGAACCATTCCAGCTTGATCAAGTAACAAACATTTCTAGCTTGATCAAGTAACAAACAACTTGATGAAGTTGATTTATCAATCCATTCCTCATGAATGAATTTCCTTACCTTTTTTTTAGTTCACATGCTTTCAAATATTTTTTTGGTTGGTAAAATGCGAATCTTTGAGACAATTTTCAGAGGAAAAAAACGATGGATGTTATAATTAAAATATTTTTCAAAGATAATATTCCAATTGCGCAATGTAGTATAACGTTTGTAATATTATAGGTCAATTTTTAATTTCATGGAAATACACAAATATGGCCAAAATTCGTGGTTTTAAGGACCAATATCCCTACATTTTATTTATACTCATACAATGTTAGGCTTAAAGAGCTTGGTTTCAATTCTAATTTTTTTAGCTATTTAATACTAAAGATCTTACTCCCTTTAATTCTAAAGATCTTAGCTTGATTTGAAGATCAACCCAATCACTATTAAAATTATTAAATATAGATCAACAAGAATATATTGACAACCCTAATTTGTAGACAGTAGACTTGTAGTAATTTAAAATAAACATGCTTACACACGATCACATTATATATTCGTTTGTGTGTTCGTGCATTCCATCTATGACAGACGAAATCGAAATTATGTCATTTTCTTTCTTTTTTGTAAATCTGAAATATAAATAATTTTGGTCATAACAAGTTAGTGCTTTCAAGAGTAAATTAATGCTAAATAAATTATGATCGATGGGACAAATTTTGGTCCACCACACTTTTCAAATAGAAACAGATCAATTTTTTCCTTTTATTTTCATGGGCTCCACCATCCACTACATTATTTCAATTATTTTTTCTCATTATCTCTTACTTTACTAATTACGTATTAAAATTCAAATCATCCACAGTTAGTCTATCTCTATGGGACGAAGAAAATAAGTAAATAATAAAGCATAAATTTTCACGATTATCTCATGCTTCCACTTCGAACAAATTAATTACATGTTGATGTGACATATTTAATACACATGGATAAATATCGTTTTGTCCACATGTAGTAAATCAGTTGCCACATATATCAATGTGTAATTTACCAGAAAAGGGAATGATGGGATGATTAAGAAAATTTTGTGTTTATGATTTATTTTCCACTCACATTCTACTATAAAATTAAATAAAATCACATTCCACTAATTTTTTTCACTCTTTTTCTTATAAAGTTAAATGCGGCAGTAAATCAAAATGCAAAATGTACTTTTAATGGGCGGACACGGAGGAGTAATTTTTAGGACACCCCACTAAAAACATGGCTATTTATCATAGGCTAATTTTTTTTTAAAAGTAGGATCAACGATGGTTCCCCATCTACCCCCAAAGTGAGTCGGACCCCCGACCTATAGGTCGGAGGTGAAGCGTCTTACCACCGAGCTGCGCTTCGTTGTCTGGTTGAGTACAAACAAGTAAACTGCCACCCCCAAACATGGGTACAAATCCAAGCCCCCTAGCTCAAGTGGTTGAGAAGGGTGGCAAGGATATGACACCATCCTGGAGGTCTTGAGTTCGACTCCTGGATGGCGCGACTTTGGGATTAATTTCCCTGTGGGCCTGTTCAAGGTTGTTTCCTTGGGGCTTGGCAAGCTTTCGAGCCTAGACGCGTCTGAGGGTGGCGGGTAGTCTACCAGGGCTGAACTCGTCGGAGGGAGTGCAGTCTACGAGCCAACATTAGCTAGTTCACGCCTGAACCCGTCGAAGGGAAGCTAAAGTATTCGAGCCACGAGGGTCTGTGGCGGGCTAGTTCGCTTGCCGAATGTATCTCGAACTCCTATGTATGAAAAAAAAAACATGGGTACAAGCAAGTAAACTATCACCCCCAAGGGAAATTAATTCCCAAGTTAGGCCTCACAGGGGTCGAACTCGTGTCCATCCTGGGTCGAACTCGTGATCTCCAGGATGGACACGGTATATAAGCGCCCTTTACCACTAGGCCGTGGGGCTTGGATCATAGACTAATTTGTTGGCACCTAACCTTCTACGAATCAGTGAAGTCATGGAATCTATAAATAGGAGTTTGAATTAAGGATTAAGTACACCACAAAATGGGAAGCTTACAAGATGATTCAATATCAGTGATAATGGTGCCATTCCCAGCTCAAGGACACCTCAACCAAATGCTGCAGCTTTCGTGCCTCATCTCCTCATACGGTATCCCGGTCCACTACGCCGGCTCCCCCGTCTTCAACCATCAGGCCAGACTCCGCGTCAACGCCCTAAACCCTACCGACCTCCAAAAAGTCAATTTCCAAGATCTTTCCTTCCAGTCTTTCGACTCCCCGGCTCCAGTCCCGGACCCATTTAAAAAATTCCCGGGGCACCTTCAGCCGGCATGGGATGCCGCGATGAGCATGGCGGGGCCCTTGGGGGACTTGATGCGAAGTCTGGCACTCGAGCATCGTAGGGTCATTGTTATCCACGACCCCTTAATAGCCTCCGTGGTCAAGGATGTTGCTACCATTCCCAATGCCGAATCCTACGCCTTCAACTGCCTCTCCGCCTACTGTCAGATTAAACTCTTATTCGAAATGATGGAGATAATTTGCCCCATCCAGCGGCTGCAGGAGCTGCCGCAGATATCAGACACCATCTCCCAAGAGATGTACTCTTTCATCGGATTGCAGTTTGAAGGGATGAGTTTGAGATCGGGAGATATTATAAACACTTCCAGATCGATTGAAGCCCCGTTTTTGGATATATTGGAAAGCAAGGAGGTCGCCGGAGACATGAAAAGCTGGGCGATCGGGCCAATGATATCGACAAATCCATCGCTGGAACCTCGGCATCATATCTTGAATTGGATGGATAAACAGTCCCCCAAGTCTGTCATACTCGTCTCCTTCGGCACCACCACGTCCCTTACAAACGATGAAGTACAGGTCTGGTATTTGTATACACTACTAAGACCTCTGTCATACCAAAATACTACCTCTGTTTTTCCAAAATTAGTATAGTCTTATTTCTTATTTTATCAATTTTGCATTAAAATTCGTGTCTTATCGCTTCACTACCAAGACTATTTTCATGATTGCTACTTTATAAGTTGTCTATATTGCTGGTAAGGTAATTCGATCCTAATACAGGTGGTGGCGGAGGGGCTTGAGCGGAGCGGACACAAGTTCATATGGGTATTGAGAGAAGCCGATAAGTCAAATGTGTTTGACGGAGAGGCGCGGAGGATTGAGCTGCCGGCTGGATTTGAGGAGAGGGTTAAAGAGAGAGGAGTTGTGGTGAGGGAGTGGGCGCCACAGCCGGAGATCTTAGCGCATCCCTCCACGGGGGGATTCATGAGCCACTGTGGCTGGAATTCGTGCAACGAGAGCATCAAGATGGGAGTTCCGATCGCCGCATGGCCGATGCATTCTGATCAGCCCACCAACGCGGTTTTCGTCACGGAGGTGCTCAGGGTTGGGCTGCCCGTGAGGAAATGGGGCGAGGTTGTGACGGCGGAGATGGTGGATGATGCTGTGAGGAGGCTCATTGCGTCGGAGGAGGGTGACGAGATCAGGAAGAGGGCGGAGGAGATGGCTGCCGTCGTCCGTGGGGCGACGGAGCCAGGCGGCGCGTCGCGGCTTGAGTTGGATGCGTTTATTGCTCATATTACGCGACCGTGAGCTTTAATAAACTTACAAGCTTTGTTATTTGAATCGATTTTTTTAATTGCTTTGTTGATTGAGTCGATTCTTTTAATTGTTGTGTTGTAATGTTGTTTTCATTGTAATGTTGCTTTAATAAAATTTGCAAGCTTTCCTGTGTGAATCGATTTTTTTTTCTAACTTACTGTTTATTTACAATAATTGATCAACTGTTATGAGTTTTTAAGCATTTTTTATTATATGACATTCTCATATGTGAAGTGTAGATTTCATAGAATATAGTATGATAAGAGTATTGATTTGTAACAATAGTGTAAAATATACAGGTATATTGCTCTCTTTAATAGAACTAATTAATCTGGGAATTAATTATGTAGTCCACACTTTGCTGGTGAAGATAATAAAATTCGACAACCCGTGACTAGGGCCTAGGGGTGGAAATTAAGAAGAGGAGATAAAAACGAGGGAAAATGTAATTAAATCAATTATACATTTTAAAAGGATATTTAGAAGCAAATACTCAAATAGAATGTGCTCAATCATGAAGATTCAAGTTAGATGTTCATACTATGCAACTCATCAAACATCAGAGTCTGGGAAATGCATATTTAACTTGCTTTAACAGAACATCAGAAACAACTGAAATGCGGCAATATGTATGAAGGCATGAATTTTCGAGAGTACTGCACAAACACAAGAGTAAGTCCACTTGAATAAGCACATTGGAAAGGTAAGTATCTTTCTCTCTTTTGTTTTAAAACAATACATAGAAATGTACTAATGAAAATTATGATTTCGAAGGCGTACAGATATAGTATATCACTTTAAAGCTCAAGATGGTCCTCGAGTCAGATTTAGGACAAATCTTTGAGCCGAGGTGAGGCGATGGTCCTCGAGTCGGATTTAGGACAAATCTTGGAGACGAGGTGAGGCTCCTACTCTCTAATTATTTTCTTAGAAGTGTGATTCTATATGTTTGTTTTTCATGAATTCATATTAAACACAAAATAAAAGTTTTCCTACTCACTTTAATTTGAATGAGTAAAGTTGGGTTTTAATGATGAAAAATCATGTTTGGTTATAACTTTGAGGCAGAGGCTGTCTTTGAAATTTTTTTTAAAGTGCTATGTAATAAATGCATGTTTTGAAGAAGACTTACGTCAATGGAAAGGTGGAAAGGGCTAGTTGAATGTGATAACTCTGACAAAGTTTTCTTTTCCATTTTATTAGGGATGTCAATCGGGCCAACCCGTTCGGGTTCGGGCCAACCCGTTCGGGTTGTCGGGCCATTCGGGTACGGGCTATTTGAGTTATGATTTTTTCGGGTTAAAAAAGTTCGACCCTAACCCTAACCCTTCGGGTTTCGGGCTAACCCACCGGGTTATTCGGGCTAATGCGTATTTTTAATTTTTTAAATATTTTCAAAAAATAATACTTATTTTAAATTTTCTTTAATTATATACATATTTTTAATTAATCATTCAACAATGAAATACATATTTTTAATTTTCTTTAATATTTTTAAAAAGATTAAGTTATTTAAATTTAAATAACTTATTCATTACATAATTATTTACAAAATATCTATAAATAGTATGTTTATGTTTGTGTATTTAAAACATAAATCTAACACTTTGTTTTAAAATTCAAACATAAATCAATTCGTAGAAAATTAAATAAATTTTTCATAACATGAGAGGTGCATCGTAGATGTAACAAAAATATTTTGAATTGTTAAAGAGTGAATTATCAAGATGCTAGCTAATTGGAGTAACTCTAAGTTTTCTTGAATTATGATTGGTCAAATTTAATTTATTCCAGCTGTAAATAAGTCAAATAATAATTTATCTTTGTTTTAAGAATCATCAAAGTACGCATAATTCAATGAGGAAGCGGCGTCAAAACACTTTGCACTATTATATTGGAAATATACTAAAAGAAAGCTTTTATATACGAGTATTTATGAATCCATGAACCACATGGTGATTTTTTTCGTGATCTTATATAGTCGGTTGACGTATTTGGATTTTGCATGGTTTTAGAGGGTTGTTTTGGATGATTTTGATTATATTTCTATATTTTGGTATTGAAGGGTGGGAGTCTTATGAGTTATGCGCTTGCAAAATTCGATCTAAGCAATTGCTAGGTCGAGACACCACGCTTCTCCGAATTAACTGAATCACAGGGTCCAGTAACTCGAGGGATCGAATGGCGCTCCGGTCGTTGGGCACTCACGACTCTCCTTCAACAATTAAATTTCCTCAACTCGAATACTATGGATTAGTATAGGGAAGTGGAGTCGATCCCACAGAGATGGATTCGTAGGCTAGTATTGAGAGAATTTGGACAAAATGGCTGCTGCCACGCAAAAGGGGTTGAGATTTTAACTACTACTAGACCTAGGCACAAAACGTAAATACTAGACCGAAGAACAAAGGACTCTTAAACCAAGTAACAGGCAGAAAAGTTTAAACAATTCCTAGACCGAGTACATAACTACCGATAACCACTAGACAAAGGAAATAAAAAGTGGGGACCATGAAATCCAAGCCTGACAACGTACGGTAAAGCTGCAGCTAACAATCTTCATGCACTTTTCTAACTAATTCAGATTCGCAAATGGAGAAAACAGAGGAAATGCCCAGATTCAAACATAATAAACAGATTTGGTCGACGGAAACTTACAATAACTCGAAGATACGACAGATCTACGTAAACTAGGCGAAATGAAATGTAAATACGTAAACTAGGCATGGAAATCAAGTACTCCTTCTCAGATTACGTCGGACGCTTAATCCACTCCGGATCCAAGCCATCCGAACCCAACAAACAGCAAAACCAACGCCATAACTCCGATTTTCACAGATCTACTCCAATCTCAATCAATCATGAACAATCTGCAAACAAATCACAAACTCCAGCAAAACCCAACCTCCGATTCATCCAAAAAGCAGAACCATTCTTCAGATCCAAACAACAAGTATCGGCAATAAATCAGAACCAACTGCAAAAATAACTAACTCCGACAATCCTAACTCGAAATCAATCGAACTCAACCAGCAAACCAGAAATGAACACAATAGACATAAGCGAAAGTAAAATCTGGAATAAAACCAGAAATATTGGTTGTCAAAAGAAAACCGAGCTTCGAACAGCGAAGCTCGGCGGAATCAGTGTAAATAGCAACGGAAATGTAAATTGTTTCTTCGCCCTTGAACTAGGACGGTGTTACAACCCTCGAACCATTGTCGGAAAGCTAAACGTGAACCACCAGCCAAGTGCTAACTGGAATCTCTCGCGAATTCAGAGTCAAGTGTGTGGAAAGGTGAATCGAGCAAGGAGCTGTTAGTGAGGCCTCCAGCCGAGAAGGTCCCTCCAGCCTGCATGCTTCTCCCTTTTATAGATGCGGACATAGCCTTCTAGAGTTTTCGTAGAAATCCCTATTCTACCTTTCAACTCCGAGGCTTCCTCCGTCTAGCAATTTTCTTCCAATTGTTCACCCTTTCGCCAGATTCCTAGGACCATGCAAGCGTCCTCTTCTTTTCCTGGATCTGGCGAAAAACTTCACATACCTGACTTAATTCAATGCGTTAGACCTAGCAATTTCATGAAATGAACCCCTAGACCGATGCATGAAATTAGCCTTATCAAACTGCTCACACTTAAACCATGCTTGTCCTCAAGTATGAAAGACAAGAAAATAGGAATAAGGCGAATTTCAATGCATGGTTACCAAGTAAAACCCTAAAAATGAAAACAAAACAAACTCCTAGACCTAAGCAACTACGGACTAAGAAAAGAAAAGAACACAAAGAACAGAAACACAACAAAACAAACAAGCATGAACTAGTTTCGAATTTTTAAGCTACTATCCCCACAAGCTCAAGTTCAATCTGATCGATTACAGTCTTCAAATCTTCCCCCTTCCTTCGTCTGCCTAAACGGTCTGTCAGTTAGTCAAGATAGCCTATTGATTTCCCATCTGTTAGGTTCGCTTGATCACTCATTCCTCACCAGGGATGTTAGGATCAAAACGCTCCAAAGTTAGAGTTATACCACTGATGCGTCGGGTTATGAGAGTTTTCTCCCTATTCTTCCTCCTTTCCTATGAATTTCCCTGGGCCAGGCTACGATTTTTTCTGCCCTTGAGGATTATATTTTTTCTTTTTTTTTCTCTTCCTCATTTTCCTGTATTATAACCCCTTTCCCCTGGACTTCGTCCAGCTTATTCCTCCTAGAAATATATATATATATATATTTTTTTTACCTCCCCTGGACTTCGTCCAGCTTATTCCTCCTTAACCCATTTTTTCTCCTTCATACTCTACTCCCTAAGCATCAAGTGATAGCCCATTTTTTCATGTTAGCTCTAAAAGTGTTTAGGCTTATAACTCACTTTATAGTAGGGCTGTACAGCTAGGTTATCTAAGGCATTTTCCATCGTCCTAACTTCATTCAGATCGCATTCGGCTTATTAAGGAAGAAAGTGTCAAAGTTGATCTGCTTTCTCTCTTCAATCACTCTTACTAAGGGGATCTCGCCTTATTATCTAGCTAGCTCATGCGAAGCACACATCCTAAGACACAAAAACGATACTTACTCCCCCCCCTCCCGCTTCACTCAAGCTAGTCCCCAAGCCATCGTAGTGAAGGGGGGAAAAGGGAAGTACTAACAGCAGACTGATAAAGCAAACAACAACAAATACAAATACAGAGCAAAACTTCTCACACTTAGACCGAGCATCGGGCTAAGTGGGAGAAGGCGCAACAAACAAACCAAGGCATGCAAAAAAAACAAAACACCCCCTTCTCACACTTAGACCAAAAGTTGGGCTAAGTGTAAGAAAGGCAACACATATGTACAATTACAGAGCATGCTGGCATATAAGAACACAAACAAAACGGAAAATAATAAAAAAAAGAAAATAAGGGTTACTTGGCTCCGTGGGGGGTTCAATTCGGGGTCTGGCCCCCGCGAGGGCCAGACTTTGGTGGCGCAGTCTGGTGGGTCACCTTAGCTTTCTTTCTGGCTGGCAACTCCGGCTTCTCATGTCGTTCTTCTGTCGAGCGGGGTACGGTTGTCTTCAATATCACGGGCCGAGAGGGAGATGGAGTAGTCTGGGGCCTTGGGGCATGCGGTGGCTTCTGCGCAGTCAGACTTCCTTGACCTGGCGTTGTAGAATCGCCGCTAGGCTTCGGAAGTTCCTTCGGTATCTCTGGGAACCTTGATCTAAGCCACTTTGTCATTGCCATCATCAACTCAACTCCTTCCGTCATCTTCCCAGTACATCTGGTCGATGTCGCCACAAGATCAGACATGCGCCCCTTGAGGGTCACCATTTCCTCCCTAACCTTCCGAACTTCCGTCCTTATTTCTTCCAGTTCCGTTCGTACTCCAGCGACATCTTTCCTGACACTCTCAGTACTATTCTTACTTTTTCCCCGCAGGGACACAATTTCCTCCCGAACCATCTTCATTTCTGACCTCATCCAACCAACCTCCTTTCGCACTTCCTCTACTTCTATCCTGGCTCCTGCTTCTACGTCAGCAGTATCCTTCACTTCCACCACATCGGGGTCCTGTTTCACCTGAGCCTCTGACTGCCCAACCTCGTAAAAGCATACTTCTCTTCCGCGTGCGATCAGCAACCCTTTATTGAAAAAATAATCCATGTTAAAAACCTCAGGGGGCGAACATGTCTTTACCTCTCGGCATGCCTTATGGATCTTCATGATTACATTCCTCTGCAGATAGGCTCCGAGCAGGTGGCACGTGTATAGGTGCCGGGAAGGATTTGCAGTCACTTGATGGCAGGCTTGGGCTATCCAATAGCCCAAGTGAACTCTTACCCCCGTAGCCATGCACCATGTGAAGTATAGATCGGCGGTAGTCAGAGCGTTGTTGGCTGTTCCCATTAAATTGTAACTAATAAAAGTCTGGGCAAATCGCAGGACCCTATTTTCGATGTGGTGTGCCTTCGAAAAGCTCGTTTTAAACTGACCCACCCTCGGGTAAGTCAAGAACTCCCAGGCGCTTTGCGCTTTGAATCCCGGTGTCATTTTCGGTGGACCAATCATCCTCTCGTTCCACAGGCCCTCATCGTCCTCCGTTCGCGTCTGCAAACCCATCCGCAAGGTCCATTCCCGGATGCTCATCGTATGTTCCTCACTGAAAAGTCTGAAATTAATGGATTCGGCATCCAAATCGGTAGTGGACTTAAATCGGAAGGTGGAAAAGAATTCTCGGGCCAGGTCAATCGGGACCTCGGTAGTACTGTGCTTGAGCAACCAATCGAAGCCTATTGCGTCGATATAAGTCCGGAATTCATCGTTGCAAGCAATCGTTTTGAGCTCCGACGAGCTATACATCTTTCCTGACTTAGCGACCTTCCCCTCAGTACTCTTCTCCTTATAAATGGCCGTGCGCTTTGGGTCGTCAAACGTCCTCATTTCATCTAGCAAGCTGTTTGTTATCCACACTTCGGTTGGCTCAAAGTTGAATTCCTCTTCCTGTTCTTCTTCCGAGTCGCTGGACTTAGAAGGGCTCTCGGTTTCTGCGGCATATGGTACCTTAGCTGCCGGCGGAAGTGTGGATTCAGTAGAGTTCCCTCTCGCCTTCTTGGTCGAGGAAGGAGCAATTTGTTTCCCCTTCCTTTTCTTCTCAGCCGCTTGGCGACGCTTCTCCTCATCACTCTCCCCCCTGCCAGGTCTGGGAGAGTTCACCTGTTCAGATGCTGCGGTCTCTGGACCCAGCGATTCTTCCTCCGTCGGCTCCACTGTTTCATCAATCTCATCAATGAGGCTCCGGCGAGCCCGCCTCCTAGCATCTCTGGGGTTGACCGGCGAGTCGGTATCCTCTGGGATCTCGGTCAGATCCACAATCAACTTCACCCCAGCGTCAGCAGGTTCCTGGCTAATTTCAGAATCGAGGGCTTCTCCCTCCTTGGACAACAATGGGGTTGCCCCCGAGATGTAAACAGGGGTCTCTACCCCCTCAAATCTTTCCCCGACGTGGGCCTCAGTACCCACCGGTTTCTCAGGGGTATCCCCCTCCACATTTTGTTCAGAAATTAGGGCCTCGTCGCCCCCATCTTCACCAACTATAGGGGCCTCCCCCCCCCCACAGATTTTTCCAAAACAGGGGTTTCCCCCTCAGAAATACTAACATCAGCAACAAAATCTTTGACTTCCCCAGATGGTTCCAGAACATCTCTCTCAACATATTCCTCACTAGCAAGTACGGGCTTCACCCCCTCAGAAACACTAATCGAAACATGGGTTTCCCCCTCAGTTGCAGAGTCTACCCTTGGTTCGCACATAGCCAACAATTCCAACCCTGTGACCAAATCTGAGTCGTCTTCACGATTCCCTGCGGTGGTTGGTTCCGGGCTAGTGGTCGTGGATTCTTGAATGTCCTCTGGTTGTGTGGTGGTCTCCGGAACAACTGTCTCCTCTGGTACGGCAGTGGGTTCCGGAATGGCGATGGCTTCTTGAACGGTTTCAGGTTCGGCGACGGGTTCTGAGACGGCCTCCGGTTGTGGTACACTAGAAAACGGAGCAGCCTGTACGGATTTACCCATTGCGGTTGCAAACATGGCGAATGCCTCCATCGCCTTCTCCGCACCCCCAAATTTCTGGAATAGCTCGGCCATAAACGTCGCCGCCCCAGAGTCGGCGGACCCTGAGGTGCTTCCGGTTCCTTGTTTGTTTTCCATGGATGTTCTGTGGAATTTTTGTAAAGAATTTGGGGCGGAATTTGCAGATTAGGGTTAGAGAGAGAGAGAAAAAGGGGAGAGGAAATTGGGGATTTTTTGTGTTTGTGAATATTGGAGAGAGAATAGGTAATGAAAATAAGAAGGCAAAACCGATTATAGTGTAGGCATGAGAGAGGGCGTTTTTGGCAGGCGGTTGCAGGTGATGACGCTTGCGACCGTACGCCTCCCCATAAAGTTCCTTTTGAAATCCGAACCGGTGCCAACTCCCTCCAAAATTTTTACTCCACAACTCCTTGCCCTTGTGAATTCCTTCTGCAAAATCACACTTAAAGAAAAACATTAAACTAAAAATTGAAACGCCAGACTCCCCGGGTCTAGGGTATGACAGTATCAAAAAAAAAATTCCTTAAGGAGTCTGGTATTTCGAAAATATTTTGGGAAGATTATTTTTTTTTCTGATTTGTTTGGGTTTTTCTTGATTTAAAGAAAGCGATTGAATATTTACAATTTATGTTCAAGTGTTCTCAAGATTCCCTAGGTCAGGTCATGCTAAAACTTCTTTGATGCTGGACCTAGGAAATCTCTAAGAACAATCACTTCCCAGATCTATTAGGCGATATCGTGGAGTGCGCGTAGTGGCATTTCGTCCACTACACACATCTCCGAGCTATCCCTAAATACCTTTACCCTATGACCGTTAACAAGAAAAGGAGTAGAGTTTGAAGAACATCCCTGGATTTCTACAGCTCCATTTGCACGCAAACTCACAACAGTGTATGGCCCAATCCATTTGGACTTTAACTTACCAGGCATTAGCTTGAGCCGGGATTGGAATAGGAGAACCTTCTGCCCGACTTGCAATTCCTTGACCCGGAGGTTCTTGTCATGCCAGAGTCTTGTTTTCTCTTTGTACCACATCGCCGATTCATATGACTCCAGCCTTAGCTCCTCCAACTCCTGCAGCTGCAATTTCCTCTCTTCGTCGCAGGATTCGGGTCTCATGTTTATTTCCTTGACCGCCCAATATGCTCGGTGTTCTACTCCCACGGGCAAATGACACATTTTGCCGAACACAAGCCTATATGGTGACATCCCAATAGGCGTCTTGTATGCCGTCCGGTAAGCCCATAGTGCGTCTCCAAGCCTCTTACTCCAGTCTTTCCTGGACGGATTAACCGTCTTTTCCAGTATCGCCTTTATTTCTCTGTTGGATATTTCCGCCTGGCCGTTGGATTGAGGATGATAAGGTGTAGACAGTCTGTGATGGACGCCATATTTTCTCATCAGAGCTTCAATAGTCCGGTTGCGGAAGTGTGTCCCATTGTCAGATATTATAGCTCTGGGCACTCCGTACCTGTTGAAAATGTTAGCTCTAAGAAACTTTGCTACCTCCTTAGCTTCACACGAGGTGGTTGTTTTTGCCTCTATCCATTTTGACACATAATCCACTGCCACAAGTATGTAGGTGTTCCCGTATGAAGACGGAAATGGACCCATGAAGTCCATCCCCCAAACATCGAAGATCTCACACACAATCACTGGGACTTGCGGCATCTCATCCCTCCTGGATATTCCCCCGGTCTGTTGACACCTCTCACAATTCTGACAAAACTCGAACGCATCCTTATGCAACGTAGGCCAGTAAAAACCACTATCTAACACCTTCCTTGTTGTCTTCCTAGGTCCAAAGTGACCTCCACAAGCTAGGGCATGGCAATGATTCAGCACATCCCTCTGTTCCCACTCCGGGATACACCTCCGGATTACTTGGTCGGCTCCCATTCGCCACAAATACGGGTCATCCCAGAAATAGTACTTGGCCTCGCTCTTCAATTTCATCTTCTGGGCCCGGGAGATTACTTGCGAACTGGGCACTTCTCCAGTGACTAAGTAATTTGCCAGATCTGCGAACCATGGCTCAGCGTTTTGATGGCTTTTCCCTTTTTCGTCATCCCCTGGACCTGTTAACTCCATAACCTCCTCCCAGCTGGTAGGTCGAGGAAATTTTTTCACGTAGTACAAATGTTCCTCAGGGAATGCGTCCGGTATTGCTTCCTCGGTCTCCCTTTGAAATATCCTGCTCAGATGATCGGCTACTTTATTTTCAGTTCCCTTTTTATCTCTAACTTCCCAATCGAATTCTTGCAAAAGCAACACCCAACGGATTAATCTCGGCTTGGATTCTTTCTTCGCCAGCAAGTACTTTATCGCAGCGTGATCAGTGAAGACTATCACCCTCGACCCAAGCAAATATGGTCGGAATTTTTCAAAAGAGTACACGACTGCCAACATTTCCTTCTCCGTGGTGTCATAGTTTTTCTGGGCCTGGTTGAGCGTTTTTGACGCATAGAAAATTACGTAACTTTTTCCGTCAACTCTTTGACCTAGCACCGCCCCTACTGCATAGTCACTCGCGTCGCACATTATTTCAAATGGCAAACTCCAATCGGGCGCTCGGATAATGGGAGCCGATACTAGTCTATCTTTCAGTAGTTGAAAAGCCTTTATGCACTCCTCATTGAAAACAAACTCAACATCATTGTGCAGCAAATGAGTGAGTGGCTGAGCAATCTTCGCAAAATCCTTAATGAATCTTCTATAAAATCCTGCGTGCCCTAGGAATCCTCTTACCTCCTTCTGGTTCGTCGGGTAAGGCAGTTTTGATATCACCTCAATCTTTGCCTGGTCTACCTGTATACCTTTTTCCGAGACTACGTGCCCTAGGACAATTCCCTTAGGGACCATAAAGTGGCATTTCTCGAAGTTCAAAACCAAATGTTTTTCCTGGCATCTTCTCAATACTTTATCCAGACTAGCCAAACATGAGTCAAATGAATTCCCGTACACAGTGAAGTCGTCTATAAAAATCTCGATGCAGTCCTCCAAAAGATCCGAGAAGATACTCATCATACACCGCTGAAAAGTGCCTGGCGCATTGCACAGGCCAAACGGCATCCTCCTGTAAGCATGCGTGCCGAAAGGACACGTGAAAGTTGTCTTCTCCTGGTCCTCGGGATCCACATAGATTTGAAAATACCCACTATACCCGTCTAGGAAACAGAAGTATTGCTTGCCCGCTAGCCTCTCCAGCATCTGGTCAATGAAAGGTAGAGGGAAATGATCTTTCTTGGTCGCTTCATTTAACTTCCTATAACCGATGCACATCCTCCACCCAGTGACTAGTCTGGTGGGCACCAATTCATTCTTGTCGTTCTTGACCACCTGTATTCCTGACTTCTTGGGTACCATATGGACTGGACTCACCCATTCACTGTCTGGTATGGAATAAATTATTCCTAGGGAGAGTAGTTTCAATACTTCCTTCAGCACTTCCTCCCTCATGTTAGGATTCAATTTGCGTTGAGGGTCTCTGCAGGCTTTTGCTCCTTCCTCCAAGCGGATGTGATGCATGCACAAATCTGGACTAATTCCTACCAGGTCAGAGAGTGTCCACCCAATAGCCTTCTTGTTTCTTCGGATTACCTTCAGCAGTTCCTCTTCTTGTCCCTCGGTCAAGCTGCTGTTGATAATAATAGGGAAAGTTTCGTTCTCCTCTAGATAAGCATACTTTAGGCCTGGTGGAAGTGTTTTCAGCTCTTTCTTGGGAACATCTTTTTCCTGGGGCAAGGGATTTTTCTCTGTTACTTCCGTAGTCATTCATTTCCTTGACCCAGCAGAACCTTCCACACTCGCCACATAAGGTGTATTCCTTGACCTGGCTAGCTCCGGATTTGCACAGAATTCCAGAATTGCTTCAGCTAACTCCTCATCAGATAACTCACTTGTGTTCATTGCTTGACACCAACTGGCTACCTCTCTATCAATGTCAAGACTCATCTCGGAGTTCTCAATCTGTTCTTGCATTAATTCCGTCTCAAGATATTCCTGGACCAAAGGGTTAATAACATCTATAGCATGCAAATTTTCAACGTCAAGAGGTTTCTTCATTGCCTCATCAATGCTGAATGTATATTTCTCCCCATTGTAATCAAGGCAAATTGTTCCATCAAAAACATCAATGATAGTCTTAGCGGTTCGTACGAAGGGTCTCCCTAAAAGTACTCCGCCCGACTCAGCAGACTCATTATCACTCATCTTAATCACATGGAAATCAGCAGGGTACAAGAAGTCATGTACCCTGACTATCACATTCTCAAGCACCCCTTCAGGACAGATGCATGACATATCCGCCAATTGAATCACAACTTTCGTATCTACCATGCCTACCCCAACTAACTTCTTGTATATGGAAAGTGGTAACACGTTTATCGATGCACCTAAATCACACATAGCATGCTCGATTTTCACATTACCAATAGAGATGGGTAAGGTGAACATACCTGGGTCATTGCATTTTGAAGGCATCTTCCTTTTCTGAATTACTGCGGAGACATTCTCGCCTATCAGAATTTTCCCACTGGGCCTAGCCTTCCCAGCTATAAATTCCTTGATGAACTTGCTAAAGACTGGCATCTTCAGGGCCTGTAAAAATGGCAGATTGATTTCCAACTTCCCAAAAATGTCCATGAAGTCTACCGGTTCTTCCTTCTGTTTCTTGGCTTCCCCCCGACTCGGAAAGGGTTTCAGTCGCTTCCCTGCTCCGGTAGAACTTTCAGCTGATAACTCTCCAGTTTCTTTTCCCACTGCCTCATCTTCCAACTCCGACTCTGGATCGAGGAAGAATGGTTCGGTCGGTCTAGGCAATTGTTTCTCCAAATCTTTCTCCTCAAGGTCATCCTTGACCAAGGGACTTCCTCCCTCCAAGTGTCTGGGTCTGGGAGTTGTATCCTCTTTCTTCTTGCCTTCCTTAGGATCTGTCCCCTCCTTTGTTCTCACCACCGGTCCCTCATATCCTTTCCCGGACCTCAAGGTAATCTGACTTATATTAGCTCTATCAGGTGGCCTTACTGAGGCCGGAATTTTTCCTTCATTTCCCCGCATGTCACTCAAAGAAGTGGCTATTTGGGACAATTGCATAGCCAACATATCCATGGCTGCTTTCTGCTCCTGTTGAGCATCTTGCAGCTTGTGCACTACGTCATTGTTCGATTGCAGGTTGTTTTGCATATGTTGCTGAGAACTGACGAGGTCTTGCACCATATCATCGATATTCTTTGTTAACTTTGGTGGTTGACTGGGTCCCGGCCCTATACTCAGAGTCGGTCCACTTGCTTGATTCTGACGAGCGTTTCCTTGACCGCCTGAAGAGTTATTGTATTGATTTCCTTGGCCCTGGTAATTATTTTGGAAATTCCTTTGGTGCGGTGGTACATAAGGGTTCCCTTGATTATTCTGATTCCTGTTTCCCCAGCTCGAGTGGTCTCCTTGGTTCCGATTAATCCAGTTGCCCTGCCCCTCTTGATTCCTTCCTGACCAGTTACCTTGTCTTTCGGGCTGAGGTGCAAACTGCTGACTTTGTTGTGGTGCCGGCTGATTCTGTTCGTTGTCAGTCCATCTGAAATTCGGATGGTTTCTCCAAGGCGCATCTCTCTGTCTCCCTGGATTCCAGCTCCCATCGGGATTCCAACTTCCCATTGCATTGACCTGGGCCTGATAATCTCCTTCCTGGGTCCCGTAATATTGTTGCATTTGATTATCTCCTGGACCAGGAGATTTCTCCTTCCCTTGTGAAGCCAGTGGAATCGTCTTTTCAATCGCGTTCAAAAGAGCCTTCTCGAGCCTATCAATCCTCGCTTCAACTTTGTTATCTTCTTGTTCTCTCCCAACATGCACCGATCCTCTTTTCACTGCATTCCTAGGGTTATCGTACGCCTTCTTAGCGTCAATCAACTTCCCTAGGATCTCTCTTGCCTCACTTCCCCTTTTTCTTGTGAAATTTCCCCCACTCGAGGAGTTCATTAAGTCCTTTGACTCGGGAGTGGCTCCTTCGTAAAACAGAGAGTAGGTCTCTGCCTCTATCATCCGGTGATTCGGGCATGCATCCAACAACCCCTTAAATCTCGACCAGTACTGACTCAACGATTCATCGTAATCTTGCTTACACTCTAGTATTTCTTTCTTAAGTGCATTCGTCTTGTTGGATGGGAAGAAATAATCTAAGAATTCCAACTTGAAGTCCCTCCACGTGCGGATAGAATCCGGAGGCAACCTCAATAGCCACGTATTAGCTTCCCCCTTCAAGGTAAACGGAATCGCTCGTAAGCGATAATCCTCCTCTGTTGCATCATTCAGCCTCTTCTGAATACCACATAACTTACTGAATTCATTTAAGAACTCATACGGACACTCATTTCTACGCCCAGAGAACGTCGGCAAGATGCCGAGTACGTTTGTCTTGATCTCGATAGTCCTCTGGCGTGGATTCATTACTATAGCTTGAGCTGGTTCTCCATCTAAATGGGCAGTGAGAGAGCCGATTTCTGGATCTGGGTCTACCACCTGCGCCATGACTAATTCCTCTGCTTCCCCTGTTTCTGACTCTGTTTCTGATTCGGGTGGTGATTCTGGATCTTCGCGTCCTGATGACGTCCAAGATTCGTCGCTAGTAAATTCACTCGGAAACGGGCCTCACGTGGTGAACCCTGATCTGGTGGTCACAGTAGAGACTGTATCCTTAACCCGCCAACCAAACTGACCGTGTGTCCACCCAGATGAGTTGCTCCAGTAGGTAGACCTTGAGCCTCTGCTCATAAACTGCAAACAAAAAAGAGAAAGAAAACAAATCAAAACTATTTACACCACAGACTCTTAACACTAGCACTAAGCACGCCATCCATCCCCGGCAACGGCTCCATTTGAAGGGTGGGAGTCTTATGAGTTATGCGCTTGCAAAATTCGATCTAAGCAATTGCTAGGTCGAGACACCACGCTTCTCCGAATTAACTGAATCACAGGGTCCAGTAACTCGAGGGATCGAATGGCGCTCCGGTCGTTGGGCACTCACGACTCTCCTTCAACAATTAAATTTCCTCAACCCGAATACTATGGATTAGTATAGGGAAGTGGAGTCGATCCCACAGAGATGGATTCGTAGGCTAGTATTGAGAGAATTTGGACAAAATGGCTGCTGCCACGCAAAAGGGGTTGAGATTTTAACTACTACTAGACCTAGGCACAAAACGTAAATACTAGACCGAAGAACAAAGGACTCTTAAACCAAGTAACAGGCAGAAAAGTTTAAACAATTCCTAGACCGAGTACATAACTACCGATAACCACTAGACAAAGGAAATAAAAAGTGGGGACCATGAAATCCAAGCCTGACAACGTACGGTAAAGCTGCAGCTAACAATCTTCATGCACTTTTCTAACTAATTCAGATTCGCAAATGGAGAAAACAGAGGAAATGCCCAGATTCAAACATAATAAACAGATTTGGTCGACGGAAACTTACAATAACTCGAAGATACGACAGATCTACGTAAACTAGGCGAAATGAAATGTAAATACGTAAACTAGGCATGGAAATCAAGTACTCCTTCTCAGATTACGTCGGACGCTTAATCCACTCCGGATCCAAGCCATCCGAACCCAACAAACAGCAAAACCAACGCCATAACTCCGATTTTCACAGATCTACTCCAATCTCAATCAATCATGAACAATCTGCAAACAAATCACAAACTCCAGCAAAACCCAACCTCCGATTCATCCAAAAAGCAGAACCATTCTTCAGATCCAAACAACAAGTATCGGCAATAAATCAGAACCAACTGCAAAAATAACTAACTCCGACAATCCTAACTCGAAATCAATCGAACTCAACCAGCAAACCAGAAATGAACACAATAGACATAAGCGAAAGTAAAATCTGGAATAAAACCGGAAATATTGGTTGTCAAAAGAAAACCGAGCTTCGAACAGCGAAGCTCGGCGGAATCACTGTAAATAGCAACGGAAATGTAAATTGTTTCTTCGCCCTTGAACTAGGACGGTGTTACAACCCTCGAACCATTGTTGGAAAGCTAAACGTGAACCACCAGCCAAGTGCTAACTGGAATCTCTCGCGAATTCAGAGTCAAGTGTGTGGAAAGGTGAATCGAGCAAGGAGCTGTTAGTGAGGCCTCCAGCCGAGAAGGTCCCTCCAGCCTGCATGCTTCTCCCTTTTATAGATGCGGACATAGCCTTCTAGAGTTTTCGTAGAAATCCCTATTCTACCCTTCAACTCCGAGGCTTCCTCCGTCTAGCAATTTTCTTCCAATTGTTCACCCTTTCGCCAGTTTCCTAGGATCATGCAAGCGTCCTCTTCTTTTCCTGGATCTGGCGAAAAACTTCACATACCTGACTTAATTCAATGCGTTAGACCCAGCAATTTCATGAAATGAACCCCTAGACCGATGCATGAAATTAGCCTTATCAGGTATGTTTATATGTTTGTTGAGAAATGATAGAAAATTGATTAGAAAATGTACACAAAATATGTGGATGTGCAGCAGCCTTGTTTGAGTCAATGTTTCTCGCGATTTTGAAGTCTGATAAACCTCTAATACATATCATTCTCTTCGTCTTCGAAAGAGCTTCGCGTGGATATATTACACGCCTCAATCGGAGCTTTGTAGAGAAAGTTATGACCGTTACAAAAAACTGCTCGTTGTGCAGAAGCCTTCAACCCGACGGGCCAACCCGTAACCCGAACGGGTCAGCCCGCCTAACCCGACAACCCGAATGGGTCAGCCCGAATGGCCCGATTTTAAATTCGGGCTGCGAAATTACAACCCTAACCCTGTATTTTTATCGGGTTATTCGGGTCGGCCCGCGGGTTCGGATTACATTGACATCCCTACATTTTGTAGGCTTGAAAGTGAAAATTTGACTGCATAGGTGAAAGTAGATTTTGGTGTGATGATGATGAAAATCAACCCCCTTTTATTACTAAAGTTTTTCCGACATGCATATACTGGGATTTAATGTGATGATTATGGAAGATTTTTTTTTTAACACGGGTGTAACTAACTCGCCTTTGGCTGAATTTTGACTAATCTTGCTTGACCTGGTTTGCAGATTAAAGTCGAAAGTCTCCGAACAGGTGGCGGGGTTTGAGCCCGTGACCACAGCTCCGCGCTACCAACTACACTACAACTCGTTGGTATTGGGGAAGACTTTCTAGTTCAACGACATATCGTCTTTTGCTTTATTTTGGGGATAGTTATCATGAAGATTTCGATCAATGTTCTTCCTGCTGTACTTTGTACCTTGTATCTCTGCATATGCATATAGATTGTTGGCGTGTTGGCAAAAATTTTAAACACTGTGTATATGTTTATGCAATGATAATTTGAAAAGATGTCAATTCACTCTCTATTACCCTTTTATACATTATTCCGGGAAAATAAGAAGTAATAGTACTGTTGAAGCTTGATATCTGGGATTGTTCATCGTTTTTTATTTTGATAAAAAAAATATTATTCTTTACATTAACCTAATTTACTAGTAGTATTTACTATTTACTCATAGTAAGAGTATTTGAGGAGTCGCATCTTAATTTGAAGGAGCATGCTAAGGGAATTGGAGCTTCTCAAAAATGGAGCACCGGGTGTTCGACAATATCATAGCTTGTTTTTGTAGCAATATGGAGTAGTAAATTTACTTGGTGCATTTCTTATTTTTAGAGAAGGGACTTTATTATTTGTAAAAGGGCACTTGATTATTAATATAAATCCATAAAAGATTTAAAGCAACAAAGATATATTGTACTAATATTTAAAGTACTATACTCACTTTAATATTTGCATTTACTTGAGTACAAAACAGTTAGAATATCGATTAACATTATTTAAATGCGGGAGGTCACAAATTAATTTGGACCCATTTAGATCTGGAGACTTAATTGCTTCAAATTAATTAATATTGCAAGTGAATTAATTAAATTAGAGAGTTCGGTTAAATTTGGAGCTCTAAATATTTAGTAGAGTACCAATTACTTAATCAAGGGATTAATGGTATCGGGCCTTATAAAAAGCAAGAGCCCAAACCCAATGGAACTTTTAAATTCCGCAACAACATTGGACCAAAGTTTAAATTATTTTCAACCCAGTATTTAAAGAGAAAACAGCCCAGACATAACTTATTAAATTAGGCACATCTTATAAACAATTAATGCACCCCCCAAAACACCAATAAAAATCATCGTACATTTAAAATAAAATTTATTTGGCCCAAAAGCAAAACGAGAAGAGAGACGTCGGGCCTTTCCTGTAATGAATAATACTGTACCAAGGTGTTCTGTTTGCAAGATTGAATCCGTGATTAAAAGTATGTAGTGTATTTAATTTATGAGATTTAATCTCATAACTCAATCCTAGATGGATAATTAGTCATAGCTAACCCCGTGTGACTACAATATCTCACAACTCAATCCTAGATTATATCTTTGTACTATTTAATCTAGTAATCAAACACTACCTATGTTGTTCTCGATTATACAGTAACTAGTATTCCCTACCGTCACACCCACCCACCCTAAGTGCTGCATTTGATTTTCGGCACGAGATTTTATATAATGTGGTTTTTTGAGTTAATGGAGAGAATAAAATAAGAGAAGAAAAAATATATATTAATGTTTCTATTTTAAGAAATGTATATTGTTTAATGTGGAACATTCCTAAAAGAAAATCTGACACTTAAAATGGGACAGAAGGAATATCTTTTTTAGAAAAAAATGAAACACTAAGATAGCAAGATTAATGTTCTTGCTATTGCTGATAAGATTAATACAATACTTATAGCTCTTTTTTGGAACCAACAACCGAGATATTGGTGATAGTTCGTCAATGTACTCTTGAATTTTATATTATTATGTTATCTTTTATTTTGGAAAGCCTCGTATTAAAAGAGTTGGAATAAAATTTATATATTGACAACTTTACTTATTTCACACTAATAATTTGTATCCCAACAACCAAGACCACCTATGTTACACAGATCAGTACCATAGGATTAAGAATTAAATGATGCTAAATGGTCATATTATGATCCGTTATAATATTAAAATATTAATAAAAATGGTATAATTAATACTCATTTAATGAAATCAGCTGGCCTTGGAAGTATAAGCTTTTTTTTATGACTATTGTACCCTTAAATAATTATTTTATGTAAAATATAATTATATGAGCCAATACATCTGTAAATTAACATTCATTCTTATTCAATCAACACTGTGTGGAAACCGGCGACGGTGTATGTCAGTTCATGATGGCGGCAAATTGAGGGATATAAAATTAAATTTAATTTAATAATACTTAGATAATTTGCGCGCAAATAAAAAGTACTAGTGTGAAATAGAGTGAACGGTTGAAATTGCAAATCAATAAAAATTTTCAGCAACAATAATATTAATAGTATTGATGTATTATAGTCTAGTATCACTGGTTAATATTATTTGATTGAGTATAGTTTTTGTTGATTAAAAAGTTAATTAAAATATCAATTCGGACGAAGATCAACTAAAGTCTCAATTGAACTCCTTAATTTGGAAACTGAATCTAATATTAATTAAAATTTTAATTGAATTTAGGATTAATTGAAATCTCCAAATATATATAAGATAGATTAATATAACCAATTATTCAGTTGATTTTTAGATAATTTGAAATATCAAATTATTTAATTAAATATAAAACATATTAGAATGCTCAATTACTCTTATCATATTTTGAATATATAAATATAGTTAAAATACATCTCAAGCTTCTTGTACTATTACATTTTGTTTCTTAGATCCTTCTATAAACTTTTAGTTCATCAACGTATTGTGTCATGCATTAAGCCTTTTACAACTATTTATTTCATTAAGCTATTTTACCATTTTTCGGTTCGTTAAGCCATTATACAATTTTTTTTTGTTTCTTTATGTCATTATACAATTTTTTGTTACATTAAGTCCGTATACGTTGCATTTTTTATTTTCGTTTTTAATTTGACTGGGTCTTTATTTAACAGAATTCACAATTTAATTAACTTTTATTAAAACAGTTAAATTTGCTTTATTCGTTGGTTTTTAATCCAAATATAATGTTTACTAAAAATTTGTTGAAAATGGAAAATTATAATAATAAAAAACTAATGAAACAAAAAAATTGTAAAAGACATAATGAAACAAAATATATTTGTACAAGAATGGTAAACTTTAAAGATGATGCTCATATAAGATATGTAGCATATCAATTCTATATTTTTATATCATAACAAATTATCGTACACTACACTAATCTATCATAATCTAAAGCGCCAGTTTACTGAAAAGACAAATTTACCCTTTTTGGCGGGAAAATGCAAAGCTATTTTGTTTACCTTTTGGTCATTTAAAAAATGACAACATTGGAGGAAAATTGGTCCAATAAAATGATAGCTTCCCAAGTAAGCTTTGGAACAATTAAAAAGCAACATTGAAACCCCAAAATGAAACGTAGAGAGAGAAGGGTGAGAAGAAGAAATAGTGCATCAAGGACTAAAAAAGGGGGGGGGGGGGCTTAGCTACTGGCCGACGGGTGGCTGGGCTCTCGATCGGAACCGGAGCTCGGAGGGGGGGATCGATGCTCTTTTTCCCTCTGCCGAGGCTGGACGACGGCGACACCAAGGCTGGCGGCGCCGGATCGCCGTGGAGTGACGAGAGGAGACAGCGGACAGTGGGCGCATGGCACTGATGATCGCCGGACGTATTCCTACCTTCGTGAGAGCGAGCCGACGGACGGTGGCTTCCGCCAAGGCGTCGGTGCCGCCCGGAGCGGTGGTCGACGGACGGCGAAGGGGGGATTCCGGTTTCACGTCAAGCTAAGGTTCCTACCTAAGCTGGAAAATTTGAAAGCGAGGCGAGAGAGGAGAGGCGGAGTCCGGCACGGTGGTGGTCGGCGATGGTGACGGGAAATGGCAGTGGCGATGGAGCTAGGGTTTCGCCGATCCTCAATTTTGGGGGAGGAATGGATTGTGGAGAAGAGAAGTGAGAGAGGCAGTCGACGGATGGGAGTATATTTTAAAAATTAGGCTACTTTTTTTTCTTTGTGTTAAATTGAATTGGGGCACAAAAAAATGATGAACTTAGGCCTGGTTTTAATTTCGTTCGGGCCATCAAATTAATTCTTTTGGGCCACTTCCCTTAATAAATTTGGGGCCACGGAATTTAATTCCTTTGGGCTATGAAAAATGTTAGTCATTTTGACCAATAAATAATTAAATTAGACTTTTGTCAATTTAATACAATTAAGTATTTTAATCCAAGAGGTTTAATTTATGTTGCACCATTAATAAGACAAAATACATAGATGACTACTAATTAAAAATTACTTATTTGCCCTTTTTGGCAGGAAAATGTAAAGCTATTTTGTTTACCCTTTTGGTCATTTAAAAAATGGCAACATTGGACAGAAAAGAGGCAGATATTATTGGACAAAAAATTGGGCTTTATTTGTGTTGGATTTTATGATTTTGAAAAAAATTATAAAAATATAATTTGAAATTGGGTGTTACGTATATATCATTATATTTATGTTTTAAAAATTAGGTTTTAATTTTAAACTATTAATTTATTGGACTTTGTATAAATATTTTTTAATTTAAACTCATCTTTTTAACTAAGTTTATGCATTGTTATTTTGCCTTTTATTTGAGTTAAAATTGGAATTGTGCTAAAGAGTATAATTTGCCTTCTATTTGGGTTAAAATCAAAATTGTATTCATCATTGTAATAATTTCTTCTCTGAATTAATCTATAAACTAAAATGGCAACACAAATATATAATTTAAAATATTTTTTGAATTATCTAATATGAGTATACTGTTATTGTACGTTTCTTATTCCAATTTCTACTCTTTGATCTTTAATCACACATATTTTCTTTATTTGTATATTCATTCTAATTAACTTATATTCTTTGATCCTTAGTTACACATATTCTTTTTGTCATTAATTTTATTGTTTTTACTCCACTTGGATCATAAATTAAAATTGTATATAAATAATACATTCATAAAGGAGTAGTAAATTCTTCATTTAGAGTGAGAGAAGATAAGTACATTTTTTTTTAATCTTCACATTGCTTTGAGTTCTTCTTTTCTATATTTTTATTATATTTTGTATTCGTTATTTGAAACTCTTATGTCCCGTGCATAGCACGGAGGTTAATACTAGTAATTTTACAATTGTATGGTGTTACACCCTAACCCCTTTGACATATGAATTTTTAATAAACAAGTACGACTTAAAATAAAGTAATCACATATCCGACTAGGTTCATCCAAATACTGTAATTACCAAAAGCTAATATTTATCGTACGCTTTCTTTGACCAACACGTATAACCAGAAGCAATAAATATCATTAACAATTCTATATCAATATGTGTATGCCACTTTGTTCAGTTTATTATTCTGTGACAAATTAAGTCTGGTGTACGATAAACTTACCTCACCATGATTTAAATCCACAAAGTATATTTTTGTAATGATAACCAAAACAATATTAGTTACTATTAGTTATTATTAACCAAAAGCAAGTGTTATTTATTAAAAAATAAAATATATAATAATAAAAAAAAATATAAGAAAAAACATGTTACTGTAAAAAAAATGAATGTTTAACTTTATCTCCTTTGTAATTTATCCTAAACCCTAAATCCTAAACATATTAGTTAATAAAAAAACATGTTTGTCGTTACCAAAACAACAATAATGACAAACGTAAGTGTTTGCAAAGAAAAAATCGAGGGGGATCGCGCCTGTCAGCTTCCTTGCGCCTTACGGGTTTACTAGCCCGTTGACTCGCACACATGTCAGACTCCTTGGTCCGTGTTTCAAGACGGGTCGAATGGGGAGCCCGCAAGCCAGCACCGCGAGCACGCAGTTGCCGAGGCGCACGCTGTACGCCACGATCACAGCGACGGCGTTCCACGAGCATATCAACTGCCCGAGCTTTGGCCGCCGCCACAATACGCGCCCGGGAATTCCATTGTATATGACCCGAAGGTCCCATTGCCTTTGTACATATATATACGACCCGAAGGTCCATTGTCATCGTATAATATGACCCGGAGGTTCCATTGCCATTGTATAAATATATATGAAGGTCCATTGCCATTGATTCATACCCAGGTTAGACTGTCTCAGATACTCTTTAATCCAATGATGCAAAATAATTCCAATGATATATGTAAACATATTCATTGCATCACCCACATATTCAGTACACTAATCAGATATCCATACCATATTTCACCAAATAATTCCAACACAATATATAAAACATATCCATACTAGTTTCACACCATATAAGTCAAATTACTCATTCAAATTCAACACATAGCAATAAATCAAATAATATATGATAGTACAAAAATTTACAGAATGATTTATACATACCTGATTAAGATTAAGATATAATTTTAATTAAGATTAAGATATAATATGTAACTTAACTGAATCATCTAATAATTTATAATGCTTGATCCAATGTGTGCGCGTATACGATTGCCCAAGAAGACGGAGGCATACGGTTGTCAAAATTGGAGTCTTATGTGGCCGTCATCGAGAAGAAGAAAAGGGAAGGGACTTGTCCCAATCCTAATCTATCTTATTACTGTTTTTAGCTAACAACCAAATGTCAGGTGTTAGAATCTTTAAAGTGGAAGTTTTTGCATTCCACAATTGTGGTACCATATGATGTAAGCAACATAGTGTAGTCTCTTTCACTTTGTCTTCCCCAAAACATATGTAAAATCCTCTTAACAAAGTATTGCACTAATTTATTCTCTTTTCCTTTACATGAATAATTTCTTATTCCTTATTCTCCAAGATCGAGCACTTATAATTTCAAAAGGTCGGGATTACGACGAAAATTCTACGATCGCACGTCTTCTAAATGAAATTTAATTACGCTAATAAATCCGATTTAAATCGAAAGAAAAGATCGAAACTCTGGGGCGTCACATTCATATTTGCCACCTATGGTTCAACAATCACATGCAAATAAATACGTGCTTATATACAACACACCTATAATTAATCAAGGAACATAAACATATTTTAATTCATGTTTATAAAACTAAAATTCTACTACTATTTCGAATAAGATATAGTATAACCACTAGTAATAATATATGATTCTAATATGTGAATATTAGAATCATATATAGTTAATTGATATATGCAAACATATTTCAGGCCAGGGATGTTATATATGGTTAATTGATATAATATGATTCAATTTTATAAATGGAGAATTAATTTAATTGTATATTCATTGAATAGTCAGAAAATTGAAATAAATTTTAGATTTAATTAAATAGCTTAGTATTTTGAATTAGCATTAAATCCATATGTATTTGAATAATTTAATGTTTGGATTGGAAATTTCAATTGTTCTTAAAATTCGGTTGATCGTGGATCAATTGGAAAATTTATTTAATCTTAAGTTCAACTGAATAATTGAGATCTACATTAATTTGAATTCAAAATAATTGAAGATTTAAAAGTAATTTTATTTGATCTTAGGCTCCATTGAAAACTTATGATATAAATTAATTTGAATTCAAAATAATTTTTGAAATTCATTTGATAATTAAAATTTTAATCATATAAAAGTAATAATGAGTCAGTGAGACAAATGGAGTATTAAGTAGTAAATATATAGTAATGCAATAATATAACAATTTACTATATAGTAGTATTAATTAGTGAGACAGATGGAGTAGTACTATATAGTTCTCTTATATTACTTATAGTATCATAAGAAGATGATTAAAATATAATTAATATTAAGTGTATAACTAGAGAATAAATCTCGGTCACACAAATAAGGTGATCAACGCATACCCACGCACGACGCTGGAATTGGCCCTCCATCCAATGATTCTGAAACCGCATATCCTTGTTTAAAATCAACCAATTGAAAAACAACATATTTAGGCCATCCACAACGCTGTTCCTATACCGTTCCTTAAACCACTATTTGAGGGCCCCACTGTACTTTTTTACTCCATTCCTTAACTAAGGAACGGAACCTGCAACCCTCCGTTCCTTAACCGTTCCTTAAATTACTATTCATTCAATTTCATTTTTTTTATTTCCAACCCAATTCAATTTAAATAAACACACTTTAAAAAACAAACACACTTTATTAAAAAAACACACAACATTAAAAAAAATTACAACTTAAACGTAAAAAAATAAAAAGCACACAATTAAAATCCTAAAAAAATAAAAGTACACAATTTTAATAATTTCATCCGCCAAAATTTGCCCAAATGTGCTCAATTAGATCATGTTGGAGTTGGGTGTGGGCACTAGAGTCGCGTGTCCTTGCACGAATAGATAACCGTTCTTGTATAGACGGATGCGCTCCACTTCGAGGCGGACTACTTGCGGTTGAGCTTCCGGGGGATTCGTCGTCGAACCAATTTCCCGCCTCGGGTCCTTCGTCTTGGACAATCATGTTGTGCAAGATTATGCACGTATACATGATGTCGACCATGTTTTCCATGAACCACGTACGAGCCGGGGCTTTGATGATGTTGAAGCGCGCTTGGAGAACCCCGAACGCCCTCTCCACATCCTTGCGAGCAGCCTCCTGCTTCTGCGCAAAAAGAGTCTGCTTTGGGTTCGCAGACCCACTGCACGTCTTCACGAAGGTAGGCCACTTCGGGTAGATGCCATCGGCGAGATAGTACCCCATTTTATAAAGCCGGTTGTTGGCGACGAAGTTGATGGCCGGCGCTTTACCATCCAAAACTTCGGTCAAGAGGTCGGACTGGTGGAGCACGTTTACGTCGTTGTTCGACCCGGGGACCCCGAAGTACGCGTGCCAGATCCAAAGGCGGTAGTCGGCAACGGCCTCAAGTATAACGGTTGGGTGGGTGCCTTTGTGGCCGCTCGTGTAGGACCCCTTCCACGCCACCGGGCAATTCTTCCATTGCCAGTGCATGCAATCGACGCTGCCGAGCATCCCGGGGAATCCGTGCACTGTTTCGTGAAGGTTGAGCAGGAACTGACAATCGGTCGTGCTTGGCCTTCGGAGAAATTCGTCGGTGAAGGCTGCCCGGACGCCTTGGCAGAATTTGAGCAAGCACATTCGCCCAGTGCTGTCTCCGATGTGGAGGTATTCGTCGAACATGTCGGCCGTTTGTCCAGTCGCAAGCTGGCGGATTGCTGCAGTACATTTCTGCAGCGTCGTGTGGCTGGGACGGCCGACCGCGTCGAACCTTTCCTGGAAGAACTCTTCCCGGGCTGCCAAAGTATTCGCGATGTGGAGAAATAACGGTTTCCCCATGCGGAAACGGCGACGGAAGTACGTATCTCCCCAAACCGGGTTATCGCAGAAGTAGTCGCGTACTAACCTTGCGGCGGCTTCCTCTTGGTTACGATGGATGTACGTACGGGAGCGTCGTTGGGGTGGCGCGGCTTCTTCCGCCTCCCGTCGTCGATCTTCTTCAAGTGATTGTTCCAATATTTTACGCATTTATTCATAAGGATCCATTAGTTTGATTAAATTTGGGAGAAGGAAAATATAGTTGATTTGAGATGAAAATTGGGGTGAAAATAGAGAGGAATAGATGTGTGTTTGTGATTGAAATGAGTATGAAATAGGAGTATTTATAGAGTAAATAAATAAAATAAAAATTAAAAAAAAAATAAAAAACGGATATAAAAAAAACGGTCTCATTACCGTTGCAAAAAAAAAAATTATTAAATTCGAATTTTTTTAAAAAATTAATTATTGCGTCACCGGACGAAGCCCACTCGCTGGGCAGCGAGTGTGCTTCACGCGTCGAATGGGAGGCCGCCACGTCGCCTCGGCGCGTGGCGGAACGTTCCATTCCGCGTTCCTCCGGAACGGAACGCGGCACGACGACGGAATGGCGACGGCACGGAACGGCGACGGAATGGCGACGGCACGGAACGGTGACGGAACGCACCCCGCAACGCGTGCCGCCGCGGAACCGTTCCGCCGGAACGGCATAGGAACCGCAACGGCACAGTGTTGCGGGTGCCCTTAGTTATACGATCAAGTTTGAAACTATTCAAAGGGAGAAAACAAAATACCTTTTTCTGAATCTTTCTTCTTATCTTTTCTGGTTTCGAATTGATTTTCTGATTTCATTGCTCGACTTCAACTAGTGACTTAATTAGCACTAAGTGGAGAATTCCCATAGAAATATTTATTGTTGATAAATTTTATCAAGCCACCACTACCAGACAAAAAAACAATACCTGATAATAGGGACAAGATTCGATAATTGTGCTGACAGTTAATATTAATTCTTGTTTCACAATGCACTATTCTTTTAAGAACATAAGTCTCTTTAATTATTATTCTGCTGGATTAGGTGTGGAAGACCAATCATCTTACTATAACTTTATATTCATACCAGCCCAACTGATACATATTATTATACGCATATATTATTACTAATGTTTCTATGATATTTTCTTATAGTGATCTATTTTGTTCACATCTGAAGTAAAAATATACTTAGAGTGATGTGTTAAGTGATGTTTCTTTGATTTTTTTTGCTATAGTGACGTATTTTGTTAATATCAGGGAAGTAAAAACATTGTTATAGTGATGTGTTCCACGGTTAAGTGATTTTCTTTGATTTTTTGGCTATAGTGTTGTATTTTATTAACAACAGTGAAGTAAAAACATAGTTATGGTGATGTAATCCAGTGTTAGAGTGATGTTTCTTTGATTTTTTGCTATAGTGATGTATTTCGTTAACAACAGTGAAGTAAAAACATGGTTATAGTGATGTGTTCCACAGTTAAGTGATGTTTCTTTGATTTTTGGCTATAGTGATGTATTTTATTAACAACAGTGAAATAAAAACATAGTTATAGTGATGTAATCCAAGGTTAGAGTGACGTTTCTTTGATTTTTTGCTATAGTGATGTATTTTGTTAACAACCGTGAAGTAAAAACATGGTTATAGTGATGTGTTCCACGGTTAAGATGTTTCTTTGATTTTTGGCTATGATGATGTATTTTATTAACAACAGTGCAGTAAAAACATAGTTATAGTGATGTAACCCAGGGTTAGAGGGATGTTTCTTTGATTTTTGGCTATAGTGATATATTTTGTTAACAACAGTGAAGTAAAAACATAGTTATAGTGATGTGTTCCACGGTTAAGTGAGTTTCTTTGATTTTTGGCTATAGTGATGTATTTTATTAACAACAATGAAGTAAAAATATAGTTATAGTGATATAACCCAGGGTTAGAGGGATGTTTCTTTGATTTTTTGCTATACTGATGTATTTTGTTAACAACAATGAAGTAAAAACATGGTTATAGTGATATTTCTTTGATTTTTTGCTATAGTGATGTATTTTGTTAACATCAGTGAAGTAAAAACATGGTTATAGTGATGTATTTAGTGAAGTAAAAACATGGTTATAGTGATGTGTTCCAGGGTTAGAGTGATGTTTTTTTTATATTTCGCTATAGTGATGTATTTTGTTAACATCAGTGAAGTAAAAACATTGTTATAGTGATGTGTTCCACAGTTAAGTGATGTTTCTTTGATTTTTGGCTATAGTGATGTATTTTGTTAACAACGGTGAAGAAAAAACATGGTTATAGTGATGTTTCTTTGATATTTTGCTATAGTGATGTATTTTGTTAACATCAGTGAAGTAAAAACATGGGTATAGTGATATGTTCTAGGGTTAGAGTGATGGATTATTGAATACGAAATGAATATTTTATAAAGATTGTGATAGATTTATAAAGATTGTGATAGATTTAAAAAATTGAGATATACGGAGTAATACTTATTTTGATTAATTCCCTCGACTTTTGTACTGTGGGAGTCAGAAAATTGATAAATGAAGAACTTTTTGTGTTATAACTGAATTATAAGAAAACTGATAAAATAATTCCTGCTAGTCATGAAATTGTAAAATTAAGAGAATTAATGCCTTAGAGTGAGATTGATTCCTTAGTATAAATATAAGAATTATTATTAGTAGCATTCGAAAAAAAAATACTAATCAAAATTGAAAATTTGTCAACGGGGTAATTTTTTTAAAAAAAGCTAATGCAATGATAATCTTTTTCAAAGTAAATATCACTTACAAATTGAATACTAGAAATCAGTAAATTTTGACACGACTCGAAAATTATTTAGGCAAATTTTGATGGAGTAATAAACTAATAATTATATCTTGTCTGATATGACGGCTTTAGTGCATACGAGTAGAACATTGGTTATTAACATTATGAAGTATTAAGACGTGTGACTGAGATTTGTTCTCTAGTTATGTACTTAATGAGCACTTGCTATAGATCACTACTCTAATATCATAATCTAAAATTAAGATCAAATCTTCACCCTTAGATTTTTAAATGAGTGGATGAGATTAAATCTTATAACATCATAATCCAAAATTAAGACAAAAATTGATTACATCCCGTACCATATATACACAAATATAGTAGTTGAATTTTAGATAATTTGAAATATCAAATTATTTAAATAATAGTATGATATATTTAAATCTATATTCAGGTATTGTGGAATTTATATAACGTTGTGTCACAATTTAATATGAAGAACAATTTAATATGAAGAATAGTTACATGACTAGTATCTTTAATTGAATATAATTCTCATTTATCAAATGGAGGTTCATTTGATTAATTAAAGAGTATTTGATGTTCAATCGATTAAATGTAAAAGGGGAATAACTATGAATTCAATGGATGACTCGGAAATTTGATCATTCTAAGTTATACTAGTAATATTTATTAAGTTCGGAAAAGTGAATGTGTTTATTTAAAAAATGAGATAATATCTATTATTTCATTCTTATCTATATTCTCTCACTTTAATTATATGAATTGTTATTGAAACTATACAATGCGAAACAAATAAAAATAAATGAGTGAAAAAAATTAGTATTAAAAGATAAAGAACATAATAAAATTCAAGTAGAGAACAAAAAAGCGTTTGCTTTTGAAAAAAGGAAGGGTAGTAATGTAAAAATATTTGAGCATTAAATGAGATAATTAAACGAATAGCATCTATAATTGATATATTTACTAAAATATAGTACTATTTTATGGCCAGTCACATTTGAACATTGGGAAACGTAGAAAACAATCGACTGAATCTCATGTCTTACATGCATGTCCCAAACTAGTGCTTTGATAACAAGACCACGCAAGAAAACCAAGAACGTGCAAAACAATTGATCGAACTCGGGCCACACAGACTCGTCTCAAACCTGTACTCTAATATCAAGACCACATAGGAATACTGGGAACATGCAAATCAATCGACTGAATCACGGGCCACACCAGGTCATCCCAAACCCGAGCTCTGATATTCATGTGAGGGTCGTCATATACACCTAAACAACTAAACTTCATAGTAGTATGATATTATCCGTTTTGAAACAAGTGCTCGCGACTTTGTCTTTAACTTTAAGACACTTTTCCAATTGGAACATATAGCTTCTAATTTTACTTGATCCATGGTCTGCACCGCAACCGTGACAACTACTAATCAAATCTCATATCTGTGGAAAGTAATCAACAAAACTAAAACAAATCTTGAGAAGATTCATCGATATTGAAAGCAACAATTATGTGTTGGAAATATTGTAGCCTTTACACGGGAAAACTCTTGCTATTACAAAAGAACAAAATTGGAAGGTAAATATAATAATATAAATTACAACGAAAGTAAAGAGATGCAAACTATAGTATTCTTCAAGTCGAGTCGAGGTATCCCTCTCTCCGCAAGACGAAATACGCCCCGACTAGTGCTCACGGATTGGCGTAATGTCCCCAAAGATGAAACGACTTTCCTCCTATCGAGTTGAAGCACCTCAAACTCGTAGGCTCCGGCGAACTTGAATAGGAGGCGAGAACCGAGCAATGCGATGCTCCTAAGATGCGAACTAGAGTGCTTGAGCTATGAGAGAAGAGAGAATGATTGTAGGTTGTGTTGTGCGTTTTCCATCTCTCAAAACAAGCCTATTTATAGGCTAGGAGTGGCCACACGAGAGGTCTCGGGTTTAAGGCACCTCATAAACACTTGGAGGTTGAAAAGCCAAAAGACTTAGGAAAAGGAAAGGTTTTGAGTCCTTTCTAATTTCCCATATGTTTTTCCTACAATCCCCCACATTGGTTAGAGCGCAGCAAGCTCAAACCAACATCAGGCACAAATGCATGTATGCAGACTCTTTTGCTCAGTTCTCAGGAAACGATACTGTATTTGGAGAGGTAACTTGTGGTTTTGAACCTTCCATAGTCAACACTATCGGACATACCGGCGGACTAGTGGACGCGATGCCTTGAACTATTCCTCCTTGGTGTATGCCTAGTCAATAGCATCAACACAATATTGTCTCAACTCCATCAGTTCTCACGTTTGTGTCCGTTTCGGCCGTGGAACACCTCTTTGGAATTCATAAGTGACTTACTCACACGAAGCGGCCTCACTTCTCACTTATATAGGTGATTCTTTCATGAGTATCCTGCCATACTGCATCTCCTTAAGATTTCAAGAATCATTAAAAGTCAAAAGACTTAACCTCTTACCACCTGCAGGTTACAACACTCAAAGCTTTCTAAAGAATGGGCGAAGATTAAAAATCTTCTAAGTGTTACAGCTAGATTTGTATAGCTTCGTTTTCCCATTGAACCAATCACATGGGATCTCCAATCGTATGGTTGGGTTACCACTATACTCATCTTTTAAGATGTGGTTTTCAGTCCCATTCCTTTTAGCAATTTATGCATTTGATCACGGTTTAAACCTTTTGTTAACGGATCCGCTAAGTTATCCACTGACCTTACATAGTCAACTGTGATAACACCACTTGTGATCAATTGTCTGACGGTATTATGTCGCCGACGAATATGTCGAGACTTACCATTGTATAAGCCACTGTGTGCTCTACCTATAGCTGCTTGGCTATCACAGTGTATCACTACTGTCGGCACTGGCTTCTTCCAACATGGAATATCTTCTAGGAAGTTTCTAAGCCACTCGGCTTCTTCCCCTGCTTTATCCAAAGCGATAAACTCAGATTCCATGGTGGAACGAGCAATACACGTCTATTTCGTTGATTTCCACGAGACAGCACCACCCCCCACAGTGAACACATACCCACTTGTAGAAAATGAGTCTTTTGAATCAGAGATCCAATTTGCATCACAGTACCCTTCAAGTACTTGGGGATATCTTGTGTAATGCAACCCAAAGTTAAGAGTATACTTCAAGTATCTCAAAACTCTACACAGAGCTTTCCAATGTTCCTTACTTGGGTTGCTCGTAAATCTGCTCAACTTGTTTACAGGACAAGCAAGATCAGGTCGAGTACAGTTTGTGATAAACATCAAACTTCCTATGACCTTTGCATACTCTTCTTGAGCAACAGAATCACCCATATTCTTGCTCAGATGGACATTGAGCTCCAAAGGAGTCTTTGCTGGCTTACAATCAGACGAGTTGAATTTCTTAAGCATTTTCTCAACATAATGAGATTGCGTGAAGGCAATTCCCTCATTAGTCCTCAATATTTTGATTCCAAGAATCACATCAGCTAGACCCATATCTTTCATATCGAAATTTCTTTTCAACATGTTTTTTTGTCTCGTTAATAATGGCACTATTGCTGCCCATTATCAACATATCATCAACATACAGACACACAATAACAAAACCGTTATCTGTGTTCTTAATGTAAACACACTTATCGCACTCATTGATAGTGAATCCATTTGCCAACATCACGTTGTCAAATTTCAAATGCCATTGTAATGGTGCTTGCTTCAACCCATATAATGACTTTACCAGTTTGCATACTTTACGCTCTTGCCCAGGCACAACAAACCCTTCGGGTTGTTCCATATATATTTCTTCTTCCAGATCACCATTCAGAAACGCAGTTTTCACATCCATTTGGTGAATCTCAAGATTGTGCAAAGCAGCAATCGCAAGAAGCACCCGAATGGAAGTGATTCTCGTAACAGGTGAATAGGTATCAAAAAAGTCATGCCCTTCTTTCTGCTTAAAGCCTTGGACAACTAGGCGAGCTTTGTACTTATCTATAGTACCATCGGGCTTATATTTCCTTTTCAGAATCCACTTGTACCCTAAAGGCTTACAGCCTTCAGGCAAGTCTACTAACACCCAAGTGTTATTTCTCATGATGGATTCAATTTCACTGTTGATAGCTTCTTGCCACCACGCCGCGTCTGGGCCAGACAGAGCTTCCGCCAATGACTTTGGTTCGTCATCCAACATAAAAGTTATGAAGTCAGGACCAAATGTTTTAGCAACTTTAACTCTTTTACCACGTCTTGGTTCAACATCCTCAGAACTTGACCTCGTCCTTTTTGGAGGATTAGAACTAGTGGATTCATCCATCATTCTTTCACTAGAACGATCCTCTTGCATCTTGCAAGGGTATACATTCTCAAAGAATATAGCATTTCTTGACTCAATCGTTGTTCCTTCAGCCACGCCAGGCACAGCTGACCTATGGACTAGGAAACGATAGGCACTACTATTAAGTGCATGGCCAATAAAGATGCAATCGACTGTTTTAGGGCCTATTGCAACTTGTTTCGGAGGTGGCACTTCTACCTTCGCTAAACACCCCCACACTTTGAGGTATGAATATGAAGGTTTCTTCCCTTTCCACAACTCATAAGGAGTCACATCCCTATTTTTTAGTGGAATTTTATTCAGGATATGATTCGCTGTTAACACAGCCTCCCCCCACATGTTCTGGGTTAATCCTGAATTAATCAACAAGGCATTCATCATCTCTTTTAGTGTTCGATTTTTGCGTTCAGCAACACCATTTGATTGAGGAGAATATGGAGCTGTGGTTTGGTGAATTATACCACTTGCATGACATAATTCTGCAAACGGAGCTACATACTCACCACCCATATCACTTCGAACACACTTAATTCGACAATTAAGTTGATTTTCAGCTTCATTTTTGAAGTCTTTAAACGCTTCAATTGCCTCATCTTTACTTCTCAATAAGTAAAGGTAACAATACCTTGTGCAATCATCTATAAATGTGATGAAGTACTTTTTACCACCTCTAGTTTGCACAAATTTTAAATCACATACGTCTGTATGGATTAACTCTAGAGGTTTTGTGCTCCGTTCTACCGAGCGAAACGGTAGCTTGGTCATTTTTGCTTCAACACAGACTTCACATTTTTCTTGTGAGTTAAACTTATCTACTTTTAGTAAGTTAAGATTTACTAATCTTTTTATGGCATTTAGATTTACATATCCCAATCTTTTATGCCATAAATCAGAGCACTCAAGCAAATAGGAGGATGTATCATCTTCCTTATTTCTTAATCCTTTTCCACGGTGAATGACCGTAACATTCAGCTCAAAAAGCCCATTCACTAGGTGACCTTCACCTATGAACTTTTCATACTTGGTCAATATAACCTTTTCACACTCAAATTCTAGTGAAAATCCATAATTTACTAGAAGTGAGCCTGACACCAAATTATTTCGGATGTCTGGGACATGCAGCACATCCTTGAGGGTAAGAACCTTTCCGGATCCTAATTTTAGAAACACATTACCCACACCAACCACCTCGGAAGAGGCTTGGTTTCCCATACGTACTTTTCTACCTCCAACAGATTTGTAAGTAGAAAAAAACGCTTCTCTCGGAGCACACATGACATGTGGCTTATTACCATGGTCCACGTCGGAGACCACTGCGATCACCTCGTGATCTTTGTTGTTTATAATAACACGTTCAAATAATTTGTACAGTATTGTTTCCAACAATAAGTACACAATTATATTGAACCAAATGTGCATTGGTATATTCATCAACCCATGCATCCCAATTACTACTACCAAATCTAAATTGGTCTTGCTTGTCAAATGACAAACGATAAACATCATTCTCAAGAGAATAGATCTCAAGGAATTAACCACTCCATAGCGCATCGACATTGCGACCGTTCGTTGCTTTATTCCAGCTTTGAATTTCATGTTTCCTCCGGCATCGGTCGACATGAATTCAACAAGAGTACAATATTTCATCTTGCGAATGTTGGAAATATTGTAGCCTTTACACGGGAAAACTCTTGCTATTACAAAAGAACAAAACTGGAAGGTAAATATAATAATATAAATTACAACGAAAGTAAAGAGATGCAAACTATAGTATTCTTCAAGTCGAGTCGAGGTATCCCTCTCTCCGCAAGACGAAATACGCCCCGGCTAGTGCTCACGGATTGGCGTAATGTCCCCAAAGATGAAACGACTTTCCTCCTATCGAGTTGAAGCACCTCAAACTCGTAGGCTCCGGCGAACTTGAATTGGAGGCGAGAACCGAGCAATGCGATGCTCCTAAGATGCGAACTAGAGTGCTTGAGCTATGAGAGAAGAGATAATGATTGTAGGTTGTGTTGTGCGTCTTCCATCTCTCAAAACAAGCCTATTTATAGGCTAGGAGTGGCCACACGAGAGGTCTCGGGTTTAAGGCACCTCATAAACACTTGGAGGTTGAAAAGCCAAAAGACTTAGGAAAAGGAAAGGTTTTGAGTCCTTTCTAATTTCCCACATGTTTTTCCTACATTATGAATTAGAGATAGTGGGAATCCATAACAAATAAAGCGACCCACGAGAAAAAAAATGACGGGGAGCCACGATCGGAAATAAAAAAATATCACTACATCATTTTTTGTTAGATGCATATACATACTTGAAAATATAAAATTCAAATCTACGTAGATTCTCATAAATAATGCGGACTAGTATCTTTTTATACAAAATGATGTCAGTTATAACTAGATGGTTGTAACTTGTATCAGTGATATGGGGGAATGGCAAAGTATTATTTGTATAAAATTAATCGAAAACAAATCTCGTAGTCGCCATGTGCTATAACTACAACAGAATGAAATGGCATGTGAAATCTATTGAATCTGCCGGCATAGCTATGCCGGATTTCAGTATACTCCAATGAAATATGGAGTACTATACTATAAAAATATGCTAGTTTATTAATATTTATATTCTTTGTCAAATTGATTGCATATATAAAATAGTGATTTGCAATTAATATATATTCTTTTGAATGAACTATTCTGATCTTTTAAAAAATTAGAAAGCATACTATTCAAGCCAGCTTCCAGCTCTAGAACCATTCAAATTTCAAAATGTTTAATCCTAATTCTTTTTTGGTTGTACTGTATAACGGATTGTATAATCACTTTTTTATAAAGTACTACAAGTATGCATATTCTGCATTCACCAAATACTAAATTTGTGAGTTTTTTTTTTAAAATATATCTACACATTCTCCTTATCTCTTTCGCACATTGTGACTTTATGGAGTATATTTGAGTTGACATGCTTACCAAATATTTTTTGGTTTTTGGTTATGAAAATGTGAAAACATGATTTATTTTTATTTTTGACACAACTCTCGGCAACAGTTATACTCCTTCCGTCCACCAAAAATATGACACATTGTAAATGACACGAGTTTTAATGTGGAATTGGTAAAGTAGAGAGAAAGGAAAAAAGTAAGAGAGAAGTAGTGTTAATGGAATGTGAGGTCCATATTATTACTAAGAGAGAGGGGAAAAAGTAAGAGAGAAGTAGTGTTAGTAGAATGTGAGGTCCATATTATTAGTACTCCTTAAGAGAGAAAGGGAAAAAAGTAAGAGGGAAGTTGTTGAAAACTTTCCTTTTTTAAATGTGCTATATTTTCCGTGGACAACCAAAAATAGTAAATGTGCTCTATTTTTTGTGGACGGAGGGAGTACTAACTTCTTCTTTTATACATTCATATTGGGACCATTGTTGAATAAATTGTGGCTATCTTATTTAAAGCTTAATGTTCTAATCACAAAATGTAGCTAAAGTCGTGATTTATCTGTACTTATCTTTTAATAGTAGTGCATACTCGAACAAGAGCGGTATATGTCACACTCAAAATAGACTGATTACTAATGGTACAAAAAAAACCTCATTGATATAGTAAGACACACTTGGCACAACATTATTTATTCAATAATGCTTAGGCCATCCGCAACGCACTCTCTTATCAATTTCTTAACCGTCTCATCTCTTAACTATTCATCCGTCTTATCTCTTAATTATTTATGAGTCTCACTATACTTTTCACTTCATCTCTTAACTAAGAGACAACACCTGCAACCCTCCATCTCTTATCCGTCTCTTAACCATATCATCCTTTAACTATTCATTCAATTTCATTTTTTATTTTTATTTCCAACAAATTCAATTAATAAAAACACACTTCATTAAATAAAATAAAATAAAATTACAACTTCAAATTCTAAAAAAATTTAAAAAACACATAATTAAAATTCAAAAAAAATATTTAAAATACATAATTTAATTTCTTCTGCGCACTCTACTGGTTGCCAAAGCTTGCCTAAATGTGCTCCATTAGATCATCTTGGAGTTGGGCGTGGGCGGTAGAATCACGTGTCATTGCCCGAATAGACAACCGATCTTGCATAGACGGATGCACTCCACTGCGAGGCGGACTACTTGCGGTAGAGCTTCCCGGGGTTTCAGGGTCGAACCAACTTCCCGCCTCAGTTCCTTCGTCGGCGACAATCATGTTGTGCAAGATCATGCATGTATATATGATGTCGACCATATTCTCCATAAACCACGTACGAGCCGGGGCTTTGATAATGTTGAAGCGCGCTTGGAGAACCTAGAACGCCCTCTCCACATCCTTGCGAGCAGCCTCTTACTTTTGCGCAAAAAGAGCCTGTTTTTCGTTCACCGGCCTGTTGAACGTCTTCATGAAGGTTGGCCACTTCGGGTAGATGTCGTCGGCAAGATAGTACCCCATTTTATACCGCCGGTTGTTAGCGATGAAATTGATGGGCGGCGCTTTACCATCCAAAACTTCGGCGAAGAGGTCGGATTGGTTGAGCACGTTGACGTCGTTGTTCGATCTGGGGACCCCGAAGTACGCATGCCAAATCCATAGCCGGTAGTCGGCAACGGCCTCGAGTATAACGGTGGGGTGGGTGCCTTTGTGGCTGTATGACCCCCTCCACGCCACAGGGCAATTCTTCCATTGCCAATGCATGCAATCGACGCTGCCAAGCATCCCGGGGAATCCGTGCACTTCTTGGTGAAGGTGGAGAGCAGAAACTGACAATCTGCCGTGCTTGGCTTCCGGAGAAATTCGTCGGTGAAGGCTGCTCGGACGCCTTTGCAGAAGTTCATCAAGCACATTCTCCCAGTGCTTTCTCCAATGTGGAGGTATTCGTCGAACAAATCCGCCGTTTGTCTAGTAGCAAGCTGACGGATTGCTGCAGTACATTTCTGCAGCGTCGTGTGGCTGGGACGGCCAACGGCGTCGAACCCTTCTTGGAAGAACTCTTCTCGGGCTGCCAATGTATTTGCGATGTGCAGAAATAGCAGTTTTCGCATGCGGAAACGGCGACGGAAATAGGTCTCTCCCCATACCGGGTTATCACAGAAGTAGTCGGCGGCTTCCTCCCGGTTACGATGGATGTAAGTCAGGGATCGTCGTTGGGGCGGCGCGGATTCCTCCGCCTCCCTACGTCGATTTTCTTCAAGCGATTTTTCCATTATTCGACGCATTTGCTCAAATGGATCCATGAATGGATTAAATTTGGGAGAAGAATAAAAGAGATGATTTGAGATGAAAATTGGAGAGGAAAGAGAGATGATTTGAGAAGAATAGATGTGTGTTTGTGTGTGTGAAAGAGGAGTATTTATAGAATAAAAAAAGAAAAAATAAATAATTTTTTTTAAAATGACCGTTGAACGGTCATATTACCGTTTTAAAATTTTTATTAAATTCGATTTTTTTAAAAAAAATGATTTATTGCGTCAGCGTGACGAAGCCCACTCGCGGGCCGGCGAGGGGGCGTCACGCGTGGCGCCAGCGTGCCACATCGCGCGGGCGCATGGCGAGTTGGCGCGCCAGCCGTCTCGGTGAGACGGGCGTCTCAGCGAGACAGGGACGAGACGGGACGCTGCAACGCGTCTCGCGTCCGTCTCGTCTCGGAGGGACGAGATAAGAGACACTCGCGGGACGCGTTGCGGGTGCTCTTAGTAGTTATCATCTCGAATAATTAAGCATTTTCCTATAAATAATCAATGAATTTTGGACCGTATTACAAAACCTTCCAGCTGTACATAGATCCAAATGTAAAGCTGTTTAACTAATTCAATTGAGGCAACACACAAACTTATCAATATTGAGACCTTTCTTCCATGATTTCACTTTCTTTTAAATTTCCCCTCTCATTCATCGACATATTGAACCAAGTCAAATTTTATGAGGTTTATATTACACAAAAGTGTATATGTATGATCCAAAATTTGATCTTATATATACTAAGGAGGGAGTAGTATTGACATAATTCAAACCGAAATTAATTGTATGTAAATCTATTACTAATAATTATATTCTGCCTATAAAGTAGTAATGACTTTTGACTTCTTCGGTAAAATGGTAAGCTACGATTCTACGAACGAAATATTGAAAATCCATTAAATTGTATACAGAATTTGTTAGTAAGACTTGATGGTAAGTATTCTCTTCGTGCACAAAATATAGTCTCATTTGTAAATGATACACGGATTTTAATAAAAAATTGGTAAAGTAAAAAAGAGAGAAAAAAAAGTAGGCAAAATAAAAATGAGACTATTTTTTATGAATATTTCAAAATGGCAAAATATAACTATTTTACGGATGAAGTATAATTTAAAGTAAATTCGGTATAGATAATTTGTTATAATATATGAAAATCAAATGCCTTCAATTTAAAAAAAATGTTACTATCAACTAAGAAATTATCTTCCAAAAATAGATTATGTTGAACAACTTTGGTAGCGCTATAAAAGATTTAGTTTGTAGCAATAGAAGAGGGAGAGAGGGAGCGATATCAGCGCACTGATCGTAGTCATTCATCACTCTGTTTCTCTCACTTCTCCACTGTGTCTGTGTGCATATGCATACGTATTGACTGAGGAACCCTAAAGCAGCCCAATCATGGACAATTTTATACCACCGGAGTTCGATTTGGACCACAGGAATAGGTCGGATGAGGCTCTTAAAAAGTGGCGGAAAGCCGTCGGGAAGCTCGTTAAGAACCGCCGCAGAAGGTTCAGGTACGCCGCAGATCTTGAGAAGCGATCCGAAGCCAAAGAGCAGCTCAAGAAACTCAGTGTACGTTTATTCATGCTTCTTTTTCCAACTACATCACTTTGTCAGGTGTTTGTTTTGTTCAACATAATATTTCCTTTCATTTTTTTTCCAATTCCATTTTGAAATTTCATGTGATACTTCGTCAATTTTTCCTGATTGGAAGGCGTAAACTGTCTGTTGCGTTAATTTTTGAAGAGATACTATTATTTTGTGAAAATTGAGATTCCCGAGTATCTTCAGAAAGAGGAGTTCTTTTTTTTTTGCAGGCAAAGCAAAGCGATTGATTGCGTAAAGTTTTAAAAAGAATTAGGATTTATTGTATTTATTTTGTTGTTAGAGAACGATAATTTGGTTGTACAGTAATTGTTAAGTTAATTTATTGGATGTGTTTCATAAAGCGAAAAAGAAGAACTATCTCTTTGTTTCCTTCTGCTTGTAAAGGACCGCAGATCTGTATTACTGTGGAGTGTAGGGTTTCGTTGCCATGGGTATATCAGATCTAATTTTCCATTTCACGAAACTTTAACCGGGATTTTGACTTTTCAAATCTGTTTTTCTTCTTGGAATAAAAAGAATATTCTCATATACTCCCAAAATTAATAGTATAAGGTATGAGTATCGTCTAATGCTGCCTTAAAACTATGTGCTCTCTTTATCTTAATTACTGTCCACTACTCCGTAATAAATCATGTTTATATATTTGGTAATATTTTGCTGGTCCATCTTATTACTACTGTACTCTGTAGCTTTAAAAACTTAGTAAACACTAACAACTCAATATGTTTCTCTTGAATAAGATTTATTCTATGAAGACTAATTACATTTTTCTGTAAAAACTAATTTCACCACATAACAGAGAGAGGGAGAGTTAGGGAATAGTCATTGAGCTGCCTTTGCATGAGCAATGGCTTTTGGGAATGGTTGTTTGTCTTTACAATCGTGATGGTTTCTGGTGTTGCTTTTCGGAAACTATTTCAGCTTAGTTTGGCTAAGGTCTTTTACATGGAATTGACCCAGCAGCAACAATGCCTTTTATTTGACTTTCTTTTCTTCATCTACCAGTGGAGTCTAATGGGTTATGAGATGTTTAACTGGGCCTACGAAAATAAGTTCTGAACAAGTATGTGGGTCATAGAAATTTATAATGGGACTGGTTGCTGTGAGGGGCCATGCTGACATTGCACATGAGCTGGTTTCATGCTCCTTTTTGTAAAATGTAGGAAATTTAAGTCAAAAGTTGATATTTGAGTAAATAAACACTAATAATTCTGCTTACACATACATCAGTGTATTTCACATAGTTAAAATCTACAAACCCAGCCTTGAATGAACAAATTTTTTTATGTTCTAATATTCATTCTTTTTCTAGTGATGATATTGATTGGCCCGGAGGTGGTTCTAGGGTATCATGGTCCTTGAGTCTTGGTTAATATCTGTTCATAAGAGTTTTATACGTTTCCCTAAGTTGCATCATCTTAATTACCTTCATGGCCCATTCTATATCTGATGATGCGACTTTTCTTTATTATAACCAGGAAAAGATTCGTATTTCTTTCCTTGCTCTAACGGCTGCCCTAAGGTTTCTTAACGGTAATACTTCTGCTCACTCATGTTGGTTTGCCAGTTACAATGCTCAATATTTGGTTATCATTTAGCGTACTGCTCTTTGTTTTCTGACATCTGTCTTCTTTCACTGTAGGTGCACATTTTAAAAGAACTCACCCTGAACCAGTGGAAGAAGATATAGAAAAGGATATCCAAAATGGGCTTCAGGAAGAAGCTAGACATGCGGGGTTTAAAATCCACCCTGATAAGCTTGGATCACTTGTTGCTTCTTATGACATTAAGACTTTAACTAAACTAAAAGGCATTGATGGACTTGCTGATAGATTGAATGTTTCACTAGAAAAAGGAGTGAACTCAAGTGATGTGCCCGCAAGGCAAAGTATATATGGTGCCAATCGCTACACTGAGAAACCTTTTAAAGGTTTTTGGGTGTTTGTATGGGAGGCTTTGCATGACTTGACACTAATTATACTTATTGTTTGCGCTGTGGTGTCTATTGGAGTAGGGCTTGCTACTGAAGGTTGGCCAAAGGGTACATATGATGGTCTGGGAATTATCCTCAGCATACTTCTTGTGGTCATGGTTACTGCGATTAGTGATTATAAGCAATCACTACAGTTCAAAGAGTTGGATAAGGAGAAAAAGAAGATATTTATCAATGTCACTAGGGATGGTGTTCGACAGAAAGTCTCCATATATGATTTGGTTGTTGGAGATATTGTTATTTTGTCCATTGGAGACCAGGTTCCAGCTGATGGAATTTTCATATCCGGGTTTGACTTGTTGATTGATCAGTCAAGTTTGACTGGTGAAAGTGTGCCCATAAACATATACGAAAAAAGACCATTTCTTCTTGCAGGAACAAAAGTTCAAGATGGGTCTGGTAAAATGTTGGTGACTACAGTTGGAATGAGAACTGAATGGGGAAAGTTGATGGAAACTCTAAGTGAGTGTGGAGATGATGAGACCCCTCTGCAGGTCAAGCTGAATGGTGTTGCGACAATTATTGGTAAAATTGGACTTTGCTTTGCTGTTTTGACTTTCCTAGTCCTGACTGTCAGGTTTTTGATTGAGAAGGGACTTCGCGGTGAAATTAGCCAATGGGGCTCTAGTGATGCTCTGTTGCTTTTGAACTACTTCGCTACTGCAGTGACCATTATCGTTGTTGCTGTACCTGAGGGATTGCCCCTTGCGGTTACACTTAGTCTTGCCTTCGCGATGAAGCAATTAATGAAGGAGAAGGCACTAGTAAGGCATTTGTCAGCATGTGAAACGATGGGTTCTGCTACGTGCATTTGTACGGATAAAACAGGTACATTAACCACAAACCACATGGTAGTCAGTAAAATATGGCTCTCAGGAAAATCAAAGGAGGTTGATGCCAGTGGACACAAGGATGCATTAGATAGCTATATATCAGAACAAGTATTATCTGTTCTCTTGCAAGGAATATTTAACAACACAGGAGCCGAGGTTGTCAATGTTAAAGATGGAAAGAGGTCAATTCTGGGTACACCAACGGAGTCAGCGATTCTAGAATACGGATTGCTTTTAGGTGATTTCGAGGAGCAACGCAAAGTCTGTAAGATATTGAAGGTTGAACCTTTTAATTCTGAAAAGAAAAAGATGTCTGTTCTTGTGTCACTTCCAGATGGCAAGACCCGAGCTTTCTGCAAAGGTGCTTCAGAGATTATGCTAAAAGAATGCAGCAGGGTAATTAATGCTGATGGGGAGGTTGTCGAGTTGTCAGAAGAGCAAGTAAGCTCTATCTCGGATATCATCAATGGGTTTGCTAATGAAGCTTTACGCACACTCTGCTTAGCTTTTAAAGACATTGGCAATGGTTCTCCCGAGGATAGTATCCCTGAGAGTGACTATACATTGATTGCAATAGTGGGAATCAAGGATCCAGTTCGACCTGGTGTGAAGGAAGCAGTTAAGACCTGTTTAGATGCTGGCATTGCTGTGCGCATGGTTACTGGTGATAATATTAATACAGCTAAAGCTATTGCTAGAGAGTGTGGTATTCTTAAAGACGGTGATCTTGCTATAGAAGGTCCAGAGTTTCGTTCTCTAAGTACCAACCAGATGAAGGAACTAATACCAAAACTAAAGGTGGATAACAAATACTACTAGTATATACATCCATCTTTCTGCAGATACTCCACTTTTTCAAAATCATGATTTAAAGTGCCAATATATTGTGATTAGGTAATGGCACGGTCCTCACCAACAGACAAGCATATTCTAGTGAAGACATCAAGAAATGGACTAGGAGAGGTCGTTGCAGTTACAGGTGATGGAACAAATGATGCTCCAGCTATGCATGAGGCAGACATTGGACTTGCTATGGGCATCGCAGGAACAGAGGTCTGATTATATTATGTTTCCTACAGATGATTTTTTTTAAGTAGTCCCCATGCATTTATATATTTCGTCTTCTCTCTAAGAATCCATTTCCTATTTATTCTCCCAGAATACAATCCAACACTTTAATGTTTACAATGTTTTCTTTCTAATGCATCACTTTTTTTCAAAACATTTTTTTCCAAGCTCTACCCCAGAACAATCAAAAGGCATGCAAAATTTTCTTGTGGTGAATAGCATGTGAACATTTTTTGGCATATGGATGCTGACCGATGACAGGACTATTTTAAACATTCAAGTTCATGGATAGAACCTCTAATCACCCATCAAACAATTTAACCAGGTTGCAAAAGAAAGTGCAGATGTGATTGTGCTAGATGACAATTTCTCAACTATTGTAAATGTTGCAAAATGGGGACGCTCAGTGTACATCAATATTCAGAAATTCGTTCAATTCCAGCTGACTGTCAACATTGTTGCTCTCATGATCAACTTCATATCTGCTTGTGTATCAGGTAACTTTTCTCACTCTGCATCTTCATTTTCTCCTAAACTCGAGCACTTACTTTCCATGAAACTGAGACACAACACTGCTTTTCTTTTCTTGTCCCTTCAGGATCAGCTCCCCTCACGGCTGTGCAGTTGCTGTGGGTGAACCTAATAATGGACACTCTAGGTGCACTTGCACTGGCCACCGAGCCTCCAAACGACGGCCTGATGCAGAGGCCTCCTGTACGAAGAAACGAAAGCTTCATAACGAGGACTATGTGGAGGAATATCTTCGGCCAGAGCATCTATCAGTTAGCTATTCTGCTTGTCCTCAATTTCATCGGGAAGCAAATATTGGGGCTCACGTGCTCTAATGCCACTGAAGTGCTCAATACCTTCATCTTCAACACCTTCGTCTTCTGTCAGGTAATTGTTTCTTCATTTTCTTTTGACTGTTAAAAAATTCAGAATTATGAATTCATCTTGCCTGTATGCATCCAGGTGTTTAACGAGATCAACAGTCGTGAGATTGAGAAGATCAACATTTTCCACGGGCTGTTTGGTAACTGGATATTCTTGGGAATCATTGCAGCCACAGTCGTCTTCCAAGTAATCATAGTCGAGTTTCTGGGCGCGTTAGCCAGCACCGTACCATTGAATTGGCAGCTGTGGCTACTCAGTATTGCATTGGGCTCTGCGGGCATGCCTATCGCTGTAGTCTTGAAGTGCATTCCTGTCAAGAACAACATGACTGCGTCACAGCACGACGGTTATGATGCGCTCCCAACTGGTCCAGAACTTGCTTAAACACCATATTTTTCCAGCTCTGACTTGAATGGAGTTTTGCAGTTTCCATTTCGGCCCACTGACACTTTCTTTGAGATCTTTTAATAAGGTAAGAACGAAAAAGATTTTGCAGATGATCAAACACATTTGTGAAGTTGAAACCATGTTTCCATTGGTGCTGACGTAGAGCTGTACATCATTTTAAAATCATGGGCCCTTTTTGGTGCAAATATTCTGATTTTTGCTCATCACATTCAAATTTGAAGAGTGTTGAAGCGTGATTTCCATCTTTTTGAACTGCCTTTGGCTTCGACTATGACGCCGACGTGTGAAGAACTTGCAGCTACAGCTCACCAAAATCCCTGTATTTAGGAGCTGCTGTTGAATCTTTATTTTGATTTCGAACAATGCTTGCTTTTATTGTTCCAAGTTTCTGTTTTGCTTGATGTTCCTGTTTGCTGTGTTAAATCCATAAATTTCTCACTAAATATACGCTTACATTTCTAAACTTGTCTACTAGTCTGATTCTGGGCATAACATAATGTAAATTGGAACTGCCAAAAAATCAACTCTATCTATCTAAAGCTGATTTTGCACAACAATGTGCAAGCACTGATCTCTCTGTCTCTTGTAGTTGCAATTACAATAGTAGCCTCTGTATGTTCCTACTTAACATAGGAAAAGATGACGTGCAAAGAATAGCACCATGAATGCTCATTTGAGTCTCCTCTTCGACTCTCCATAGGCAACGACCCCCATGACTGTCATGGTGTAACCAGCAATACCGATGAAGGTGACTGGATTTCTGAAGATGAGGATCGAGATGACAACGGCCACTGCACCTTTAGCATTACCTAAAACCTGATCACAAAATAAACAAGTACCAGAAGACTTAAGATAGATAAACAAATATAGCTAATTTTATCACATCACTGGTCTTATTTTTCAAATGCACGATCATATGTATTGTGGTGTGAACACCCTTAAAAGAAACGTATTCAATACTATCCATCCGTACACACAATCTGGTTGAGGAAAACGTACTTGGAGTGTTAGAGCACTGGTATGCTTAGTCACCAAGAAATTGCACAAGTTCGCTCCATAAGCCATTGTTGAATTGACGAAAAGAAAAGTCCACATGAATTTATGTTCCTTTCCAAGCGTGACAACTAAGTCGAGCACATCAGGCTCCATTACAAACACAGCAGGGATCAAAACTACAACAGCAATTGGTGCCATATAAAGCATCAAATTCATGGAGTTCAGCTTTTCCCTGCAACAATACGTGGTTTATTGTCGACTATTATCAAAATGCGGATACAACAATTTTTTTATTAGGACAGTCAGCTAGACTATATGTTGCTTCTCCTTCAGCTTCTATCTGTTGATGATTGAAGAAAATAAAATGTGAAACGGTCTAGACTTACTGCCTAAAGCTTCTTTTTTAAGCTAGAAGAAGTCATACAGGAAAGGCAAAAGGAGAGTTGAGAAAATAGTTTAGCAGATATTTTGATTAGTTACTTACCCTTCACTAGAAAGAAGGACCCCCTGAAGCACTGACTTGAAGGCTCTCGCTGCAGTTGCGCTTATACACATAATAAATCCATACAAATGGAAGCTGGGCTCGCCCTACAAGAGACGAGAAACTAATGTAATATCAGAAACCATAAATCAAGATTGAGTACGAAACAATTGGCAGTACAGATGCCATCAACCAAAGATAGTAGTACTGTTTTAGACTAAATTCAAAATGCGTATATACTAAAAACTCCAGAACAGGGCTCAGTCGCAGCATTCACTGTTATTAAGGGAACTAGGTTGGCAACTTCTGAGGATATACAGGAAGTGGATAGAAACTACATTGTGAATTGTGAATGCGCTGTGCAACAGAGGTAAAATGAACATGTATGAGCACTGCCGATCCTATTATGTCTAACTAACAAAAGATAACCACGCAAGTAAAGGTATAGTCTTTGCACAATATAGTAAATACTGTAAACTTTAGATCATTTAGTTACATTACAAGCAAACATACATCTAACCGTGATAAATAAAACACACGAAGTAACAAGATCGCAGATCTGGTCTTCATTTCTATAGTGAACAGCCAAAGTCAGTAACAAAAGTGAGAGATCGATCCAACTAGGGAAAACGGGAATTAATTGTTGTTACCATAAACCACAGTATCAATTATGATGCATCAATATTCAGATCTTGTTTTATAAAATAGCCAATCAAAGCCACAAAATTCAAATCATCATCGCAAAAAACTGATGCATACATACCCCACTAGCAATGACGACGCCAGCCACGACAGGGACGAGGCAGGTATAGGTAGCCCAGGCCTCCCGCTTCTGCGTCATGAGATAGGCAAATAGCGCGGTGAAGAAGGGAGTGGTGGCGCCGACGGCCTGATTGAAGGAGACGGGAAGGAACTTGAGGGAGATGTTGCCGCCGACGACGGAGGCGCAGAATACGATGCTGAGGGTGGCGATTCGGAGGAATTGGGAGCGCGATTTGAGGAGCTGGAAGGGGACGAGTTTGAGGAAGATGATGGAGATGTAGCTGAGGACGGCGCAGGCGGACATGTGGCACATTGTGAGGAAGATGGGGAAGGAGAAGCCATAGTTGGAGAGGAGGAATTTGTTGAGGAGGAGGACGCCGATGTTGGTTGAGTACCACAGGATTACGAGGCTGGTGATGAACACTGCGTCCTTCTTAGATGACATTGTTTATTTTGTGATTGGATTAGGATTGAATTGCTGGATTTTCATTTGTCGCGATTGGTGGATTAATTGAAGAGATCTGTGTTCTGCAATTGCAGGATGAATTATTGGTTGATGTGTGTGGTAAAGACTAAAGAATTTGTGTTGCCAAATTATTGTTGTATAGGTGGAGGCGATGGAGTCTGCCTAACATGATTTATTACATTTCAATTTTCACGCTTCAGCAACGCGTACCACTTCAAATAGTTGTAAAATTGAAATACAAAATAACAATATATAATTAAAAAAATATTTAAAATTACACATATAAAAAGCTATAAATCTTAAAAATTAAAAATCCTACAAATCATTAAAAGTAGAAAACTATTGGTGTGAAGCTAACGTGGAGTGCGGCAAAATCATATCGTTGTGACATACTGTATCATCCATCACCATTTCCCTCCCTCAATTGGCTGACCTACATAATGAAAATGAACAAAGATGAAATACAAAAGGAGATTCATTTCATTACCTTTGGTCCCAACAACACACACTCATCAGATTACACATACAATTCATAACATAGATACCCACCTTCTCTAATCCAAGTGGTATAACATATAGTAACAACATAACTAACTCAACCCACTAATCTATAGTAGTACACTACACTACATAATAGCATGAGAGCATTCGTAACGTGGAGCTTTCGTCCCGTTCCAAGGGCTTCGACTGTCAGTCACTCACTCATCCCTTGTCCCAGGGACCGTTCCTTAGACTTAAGAGGGAACAGCTGCAAGAAGTTGTGTCCCCCCCCCCCTGTCTTCAATGTGTGTTATTTTCATTTTCAGTTTCATTTGTTTTATTTTACTTCATTTTTTATTTTGATACCACCAAGAAGTTGGTACCCTAAACCAACCCTATTTAAAATTACACCACCAAGACCAACGCGAAATTACTTACTTAGTAATCTCAGGGGAGTCCAAATTTGCACGGCTACTATATACTTAAGCTGCAAGAACGTATTGGATTGGAGTAATTGTTACTGTGGTAATTCTCTCATTTATCCTTGTTTCATCAAATTTGTTTTTACACATCAAGCATACATACTCATTCATCTATTTTGTATGTTCTCATCTGTGAATGCAAATCTAATGACTTACAGAAGAAAAAAAGGTGTGCCAAAAGGTGACTAGTGGATGGTAATTTTGTTGTGAAGTTTATTACTGCAAAATATGTCAAGTCTATAACTACTCAGTGCTTACTCTGAGAGCAAAACATGGTTTCTTTACTATGAAAGCAAAATAGCAATCTGCTCATGATCAGATATAACATCTCTTGAGGGAAGCTAGAGCAATTATATTATGATCAAATATGCGCTGGAACGAAGTTCTCCACACTAGACAATACACGATCTAATTAGTTTCCCAGATTACTTAACACCATGACAGGTTAAATCATGAGAGTCTGCAAAGCCGATGTTCCTGATAAACTCAATACTTGCAATCTAGCTGTTCAGTCCTGACTTGGACTCGGCATAGCAAACAACCGTAATGAGTCTCTGTTGTTAAATGATGAGGAAAAAAAATCACTGAACAAAGATTTGAAATCTAGGAGGAATGAAAAGATCATCATCTGTAGAGATAATATTCTAATCTTCTATAGAAAGAAATCTAGGTCGCCAACCAACTTAAGCTGTTCGTCGTTTCCAGATCCTGAACAAGACCATTTGCAAAGGGGACCAAGAATCAGAGGACCATTTCTTATGTCCAAGTTTTTGAGCTGAGTAAGTGAAGCATCATCTTTGAGAATACCTTTGTTTCTGGCCAGAGAAGCTTCAAGTCTTGCCAGGCGATCCTTCACAACGTAATCAAGTGTCAAAACAATTTTATGGCAATACAATCAAAACACACAGATTATGCAAGTTTCACTGGAACTATGGAAAATTCTTTTCCTAGATATTACTCCTTAGTGTAGGTTTAGCTATATTGTTTGGTGACAGAACCTCTTTTTACAAGTTACAGAGACTCCAAAACTCGAGCTGAACTCTTATTTTCTCTCCTGCTAGTTTCCATCCAAAAAAAGCAAATTGAAGTGGTGAACACCGTAATGTCACATAAGTCGAAGCCGTGTATGTATGGTCTAATTCGGGACCTAACTATAGAATATAATACCATAGGGGGTCGTTTGGTTCGTTTGCTTGGTATAGGACATGTTCGGGCTTCTAGATGGGCTCAGGTTATGTTTGGTATATAAACCTGCTGTTTGGTTTCACTGTTGAGTGTTTAGGCCCATCTTACAAGTTTTGTTTGGTACATATGTTTAATGAAGAAATTTCACCATCCATGACTCTTCTACCCCTTTAGGGTTTCCGATTTTGGGAGGCTTTGATACATACACACATCGTCACTTTCATTTCCTCACTCCCGCAATTTTTTCCACTCTGCTGCATTGTCTTCATCAAATCGGCATCGCGTGACCTATTCTGATTTCGTTCTCGTTCTCCCACAACTTCAACTCAGGTAATTTAGCTAAATCTGAACTTGTGTTTTATGCTTCTGTTGAAACTATCATTTTATCCCTAACTATCATTTTATGATGCAAAAGTATCATTTTATCATCCAAAGAACTAAAACTATCATTATGAAACAAAAGTATCATTTTATCATTTGAAACTATCATTTTATCGCCTCAAACTATCATTCTATGATGCAAAAGTATCATTTTATCATCCAAAAAATCTAAAACTATCATTATTAAACAAAAGTATCATTTTATCATTTGAAACTATCATTTTATCCCCTCAAACTATCATCTTACGATGCAAAAGTATCATTTTATCATCAAAAAAATCTAAAACTATCATTATTAAACAAAAGTATCATTTTATCATTTGAAAATATCATTTTATCCCCTCAAACTATCATTATATGATGCAAAAGTATCATTTTATCATCCAAAAAATCTAAAACTATCATTATTAAACAAAAGTATCATTTTATCATTTGAAACTATCATTTTATCCCCTCAAACTATCATTATATGATGCAAAAGTATCATTTTATCATCCAAAAAATCTAAAACTATCATTATTAAACAAAAATATCATTTTATCATTTGAAACTATCATTTTATCCCCTCAAACTATCATTTTATGATGCAAAAGTATCATTTTATCATCCAAAGAACTAAAACTATCATTATGAAACAAAAGTATCATTTTATCATTTGAAACTATCATTTTATCGCCTCAAACTATCATTCTATGATGCAAAAGTATCATTTTATCTTCCAAAAAATCTAAACTATCATTATTAAACAAAAGTATCATTTTATCATTTGAAACTATTATTTTATCCCCTCAAACTATCATCTTACGATGCAAAAGTATCATTTTATCATCAAAAAAATCTAAAACTATCATTATTAAACAAAAGTATCATTTTATCATTTGAAACTATCATTTTATCCCCTCAAACTATCATTTTACGATGCAAAAGTATCATTTTATCATCCAAAAAATCTAAAACTATCATTATTAAACAAAAGTATCATTTTATCATTTGAAACTATCATTTTATCCCCTCAAACTATCATTATATGATGCAAAAGTATCATTTTATCATCCAAAAAATCTAAAACTATCATTATTAAACAAAAATATCATTTTATCATTTGAAACTATCATTTTATCCCCTCAAACTATCATTTTATGATGCAAAAGTATCATTTTATCATCCAAAAAATCTAAAACTATCATTATGAAACAAAAGTATCATTTTATCATTTGAAACTATCATTTTATCCCCTCAAACTATCATTTTACGATGCAAAAGTATCATTTTATCATCAAAAAAATCTAAAACTATCATTATTAAACAAAAGTATCATTTTATCATTTGAAACTATCATTTTATCCCCTCAAACTATCATTATATGATGCAAAAGTATCATTTTATCATCCAAAAAATCTAAAACTATCATTATTAAACAAAAATATCATTTTATCATTTGAAACTATCATTTTATCCCCTCAAACTATCATTTTACGATGCAAAAGTATCATTTTATCATCAAAAAAATCTAAAACTATCATTATTAAACAAAAGTATCATTTTATCATTTGAAACTATCATTTTATCCCCTCAAACTATCATTATATGATGCAAAAGTATCATTTTATCATCCAAAAAATCTAAAACTATCATTATTAAACAAAATTCGGGCTTTGCATATTTACAATAGAATATATTGAAGGCGAATATTCAAATTTTTATTTATGAAAAAAACATTTAATCACTATATTTTAAACATATATTTTTTCTTATAGAATGGAGTTCTATATTTTAGCTCAGTAGCTAGTGTTGAATGGTTAGATTTGTGTTCTTATTGTGGAATGATTTAATACATGAGATGAGAGTGATATTGACATTGATTAATTTCGTTCTTAAACACTATGGATAATCTGATTAATATTGCTACGTCATTAATTAACATTTTATATGTTCAAACCAACTACTTTTGCATAATGATAGTTTTAAACTTTTGGATGATAAAATGATACTTTTGCATCATAAAATGATAGTTTGAGGGGACAAAATGATAGTTTCAAATGATAAAATGATATTTTTGTTTCATAATGATAGTTTTAGTTCTTTGGATGATAAAATGATACTTTTGCATCATAAAATGATAGTTTGGGATGATAAAATGATAGTTTCAAATGATAAAATGATACTTTTGTTTAATAATGATAGTTTTAGATTTTTTTGATGATAAAATGATACTTTTGGATCGTAAAATGATTGTTTGAGGGGATAAAATGATAGTTTCAAATGATAAAATGATATTTTTGTTTCATAATGATAGTTTTAGTTCTTTGGATGATAAAATGATACTTTTGCATCATAAAATGATAGTTTGGGATGATAAAATGATAGTTTCAAATGATAAAATGATACTTTTGTTTAATAATGATAGTTTTAGATTTTTTTGATGATAAAATGATACTTTTGCATCGTAAAATGATAGTTTGAGGGGATAAAATGATATTTTTGTTTCATAATGATAGTTTTAGTTCTTTGGATGATAAAATGATACTTTTGCATCTAAAATGATAGTTTGAGGGGATAAAATGATAGTTTCAAATGATAAAATGATACTTTTGTTTCATTATGATAGTTTTAGATTTTTTTAATGATAAAATGATACTTTTGCATCGTAAAATGATAGTTTGAGGGGATAAAATGATAGTTTCAAATGATAAAATGATACTTTTGTTTAATAATGATAGTTTTAGATTTTTTGGATGATAAAATGATACTTTTGCATGATAAATTGATTGTTTGAGTTCTTTGGTTGGATAAAATGATACTTTTGCATCATAAAATGATAGTTTGAGGGAACAAAATGATAGTTTCAAAATGATAGTTTGAGGGGACAAATATAGAATCTATTCTTCTTCCTCATTTATGAGCACATTTCCTACCCTCCATCACTCTTATCTACCCCTCATTCATTTCTATGCGGCGAGTGATGTGGTTGCATCATATCAAATCCCCCATTTGTAGCATTAAAGATAATTCATTGAAGTGATTTTGCATATCCCGCAAAAGAAGCTACAAATCAAAACTACAACACCTACCCCATTGACATCAATACTGCATGGTTATAAACGACATAATATACAAATTACAAACCATTTAATTCAAAACAAAAGTGCATGTAGCTGATTCACCAAATGTCATACCAAAAGCATAATTGATGAATAGAAAACTACATAATAAGTAGGGAGTCTTTGACTCTTTGTCACACATTTTGCATAAACAAACTACACCATTTTCCCTAGCACAAATCCAACCAATAATAAAACTAAACCCATTCCAGCCAACAAGAGGTTCACCCAAGCTTCCACACGACAGCGGCCGCAGACCCCACAATCACTAGTGTTCTTGATGAGTTTTTTATTTTTCGCTTCCTCACTGGACCACGTTTGTTTATTAGGCCGATACAATTGACTCTTCACATATGTCGGTTGCTTGCCATCCCCATTCCGAGAATGGTAGTCATCGCACCACAAGAAAGAGCCGGAATGTTTTTCATCGGCTGGGCATTTATAAAAGTAACGACCAGCGTGTGTGGCCGCTTTCCCAGCACATAACAACTTCATCCTGCCACCGCCGCAAAGACACTCGGGTATAATGTCCAATTCTTCAGTTACCGTCGACATTGGCTCGCTACAAAACAAAACATTGAGCAAAATATGTAATTAGTTATAATAGGTTCACAATAAGATAATGCTTATATAACATATGTAAGGAGACTTTAGGCAAAATTAACCAAATTAAATTTGGAAAAGCCACATAAGTACACACATTACTCCACATGGAGTTAACCAAGTCATCCCGCATTTGATTCCATTCTGTGGTTGGCTCTACTTGATCTACGAATTCTAGGTCACCATGAACCTCCTCATGTTCCAGAGATTGTGTATCTCCGTCAACGTGTTGCTCAATTGGATCATTGTGCATCTCACCCCGTACGAAAATTGTGTAGCAGGAAGCATGCCACGATTAACCGGATCTGGATCTTAATTGGATAGAAAGTAGCACTCCGTAAGATGCCCCATCTCATCTTTAGCACCGCAAAGGCCCGCTCAATTATGTTACGAGCTCTAGTATGCCTTAGATTAAACAACTCTCGTGCATTTTGCGGACGCTGGGTCCCGACTCCCCATTCCTTCAAATGATAGCGCACGTTTTTATAGGGAGTAAGGAATCCTTCACTGTTTGCGTATCCATTATCACATAGATAATAAGTTCCTATAAAAGTGGCAAAATACGATGGGGTCTTTATCTAGGGTAAATAATGGGAAATCATGCAAATGAAATCTACAATGAATAAATTATCACAGTGTTACACCTTTGTTTACTCTCAATCCACCTTCTCTAGTGACAGCGTCCCTAAGCACTCGAGAGTCACCCGCCGATCCCTCCCAACCGGGTAAAAAGTATAAGAATTTCATATTGCGGTCACAAGCAGCAAGAGTATTGGTCGCGATTTGGCCCTTTCGCGTGCGATATCTTGGCTTATCTAAGGTCCTGACGAGCACATTTATGTAAGTGCCGTCCAAAGCGCCAATACAACCCTATATGCAATTCCGTACCAGCATTATGAAAACAGTATATTACCACCAACAAACAGCAAGTTTTGAATGCAAATCGTGCAAATCAAAGTTAGATTACCTTGAAGGGTTGCCATCGTGGGTCAACACAATTGTTTGTTACCGGATCAGGACGAGGCAATAAAATGGTATGCAACTTGAGTACCGCTTTAAGTACAAGATGCACATAGTGAGAAATGGTTTCACCCGAACGTCGAAATTCAAATCCAGAAGGTCTAATTTTCTTATGATGTGCTAAAATGCCTAGAAAAATTGCTACTTGCTCCTCTAGTAACACAAATCGACCATTCCGTATTCCACCACGGTCTCTTAAAAGAATACACAATCGTCCAAATGCATTCCTATCCATACGGAGGTTCGAAAAACAGTCGACATCACTAACTGCGGTTAGCCTGTTCATATGCCTCACTTGTGGAGGGATTCGCTCAATTAGTGAATACCTAACTTGGTGATTTCTTACACGACGTGCAAAGCGCCTTCTTCTTTTCAAGTATAAGTACAAAATGATGATGTGTTGAATACGCAGCAATAAAAGTATATCTTCCACCATCAGGTTAACGGAAGGGGGTACACGAACAATACGAGCCATCACGGGCAATTCAATTACAACTAGCAATGAAATGGTACAAAATCAGAATGAAATTCATGAATATTGGGGCACAACTAATTGCGCAAACCCAAATCGCACAATAATTTATGGACCACATAACATAAAATTCCAATTAGAGAAATGTAGATTCAGTAATGTATTATTTTACGGAAAATACACAGCCATGTGATGCACATACACATACGCAAAATTGAAAAACTCAAAGTATGAACAGATACAATTTCTAATTTTTGCACTGTGAGTTCAATTACAGTGTGACATCAGGAAAATCAAGCACATAAAAATAAAGCCCAAAAATGAGATCTGGAAACTCAAGCACATAAAAATAAAGCACAAAAGGAGATCTGGAAAATCAAGCACGTAAAAAATAAAACTAACCGTCCGAAATTGGGAGAAAACTTGATGATGTTTATGTCGACCGATTCCGGTAGCTGAATCGGAGCCCTAACGCCGATAGTTGTATGTCGGCGCTTGCTTATCAAGGGGGAAAAATGTAACAGAACTGAGTTTTACCGTTCTCGCCGGGATCGATGAAGACTTCACTGGCTGCTCAACGTCCGGCGTCGAATTGGTGATTGCACTGACTAGATACGCACAAGAGGGGAAACGAGAAGTGGAGAGAGGATTTGTTTTCTATCTTCAAATTGTGAAAATAGGGAGGGCATAATGGAGAAGTGGAGGTTTGTCGGGGCTGGGCATTCGAGCCATGATAATAAACCAGCCCCCACAAGTGTGATTTGGGTCAGGGGTTTGTAGTGTGAACAGTGCGGGCCTTACGGGCCTCGACCGGACCATCTAATATCAAACATGACAACCAAACAACTGGTATAAGTATGATATGAAACGTAAACATGAGTTAACATACGAACCAAACGACTCCTAGTTTTATGACGTGACATTTTACTAATTAATGTGGTACCATAATGCCATTGCATATTGCAATACGCCAATAGCCATTAGACTATAGCTATAAGACTTATACTACTATATGATACGCCAAAAAAACTCGTACTCACGGGAAACGGGAAAATATGCGCGAAAAAATAGTGTATCGATTTGATTAATATAATTAAATACTCCTGCATTAGTTATCTCTTCCAATTCTAAGTCGTTGGACTTGCATCATCAGTTGAAAATAAAAATGATTTGGAAATTCATGATTAGTTTAGTTAAAAAGAGAAGTAGTAGTAGTTGCAGCAGCTCAAACTCTTAACCTCTGAAATTAATGACCGTTTGTAAAGTTGGATCCATTCCATTCCATACCATTACCACCACCTTAAATGCATGGTTTGGCATCCAACTGCTTCAATCAATGCCCACTCCCTCTCTCTCTCCACCTTTATCTCACTAACTATATATACATACATAACAGCACACACGTTTCTGTATTCTGAATGCAATAACTATGACTAATTTAGCTAGGAGGTGCATGCAATTTCAATCATTTTAAAACAATTAATCTTTCTAAGAAACCTCTCCAAGATTCCAGAGTTGTTGAAATTTTCACTCAAGCAAAGGTTGGTGCTTTTTTTCCTTTTCTTTTCTAGAATTTTAGGTTATCACTTGGTAGTTGAACAAACTCCGGTGTCCAGGCGGAATTCACAAAGTTTCCCATTTCTTTATTTTACTAGTATATTTAGTTGTGATATTACATGTGCAATGAAGCTTAATTTTGAAGAGATTAGGCTTTTTCTGACTGTGCATTGTCTGTTTGTGGAATATTTGTTGATGGGATTGACAAAAATTAAAGAATTGGAGGGTTGGATTTTGACCTTAAAATTAGTTCAGAGTTGGGTGAACCTTTCACTAGAAAAGATTCTGCCTTTCTGATTATCCGCCAACCCCAGATTTCTGTGATTGAATATTGCTTCTTAGATAGATCATAGATCCAGAAAATATTAGCACAAGTTATAGAAAATCTGTATAAATTCTTGATAGAAAATTCGAATTTGCTGATTAGTTTTCTTCATCATTTTTTTGTGTTGGAATAGTTGTGATCGTAGTCAAAGATCATTGATAAGTCACCCCTTTTGCACTTGCAAATTAGTTAAAATTCTTACTAAAGAGTGTTTTAATTTGAACTTTTACAGAGAAATGCAAGTTTCTTTATTAGTTTCTCCTTCATATTTTTGTTGTTGGAATAGTTATCATTGACAAGCATCCTGCTCCTGCAATTCTTTTGGGATTTTCCTTTTGCACTTGAAAACTAGTTTAAATTCTGGATAAGGGTGTCTTGATTTGGATTTTTGGAGAAATACAAGTTTCTTGATTTGTTTCTGCTTCATAAATCGGTGATTGTAGTGAAAGATCATTGATAAGCAACTCCTTTTGCACTTGCAAATTTGTCAAGTCTTGTTGAAACTTGAGCTCCTTATACTTGGAAGAGATGGTTGGCAGCATTGAGGTTGCAAACAACTGCACGCACTCAAATGGGGTCGTACAGAGCAGCAATGGCTCCGAGGAGAAGCTAGACGAGCTTCGTAGATACATAGGCAAGGCCGATGGTGACCTCTTGAAGATTGTTGGTGTTGGAGGAGGCGCGTGGGGGAGTGTCTTTGCAGCATTGCTTCAAGACAGTTATGGCCAGTACCGGGACAAGGTCCAGATCAGGATATGGAGACGGCCTGGGAGGGCTGTTGACAGAGCCACAGCTGAGCACCTGTTTGAGGTGATCAACTCAAGGGAGGACGTGCTGAGGAGGCTGATTAGGAGATGCGCGTATCTCAAGTATGTCGAGGCGCGCCTGGGTGACCGGACGCTCTATGCTGACGAGATCTTGAAAGACGGGTTCTGCCTCAACATGATTGACACGCCACTTTGCCCTATGAAGGTTGTGACTAACCTGCAGGAGGCTGTTTGGGATGCTGATATTGTCATCAACGGCCTGCCCTCGACTGAGACACGTGAGGTCTTTGAGGAGATTAGGGATTATTGGAAGGAGAGGATCACCACACCGGTCATCATATCTCTGGCAAAGGGGATAGAGGCGGAGATCAGCCCGTCTCCTCGGATAATCACCCCCACACAGATGATCAGCCAAGAAAGTAAGTTGATTGCAACCAATTTAGTCACATAGAGATATGCAGCTGCATTACTCATCGTATTTTTGTTCTGACTATGCGATATCAGCTGGAGTCCCAATAGAGAACATTCTGTATCTGGGAGGGCCTAACATAGCCTCGGAGATCTACAACAAGGAGTATGGCAATGCACGTATATGTGGATCAGAGAGATGGAGATTGCCCCTAGCAAAGTTCTTGAGGCAGCCTCAGTTCATTGTGTGGGATAACAGTGATCTCATCACACATGAAGTCATGGGAGGCTTGAAAAATGTGTACGCAATTGGAGCTGGTAACATTTTTGTTGATCATAATCCGCACATATAGCATTAGAAAACTTGGTGTTGTGTTGAAACTTGTGTTTTATAGGCATGGTGGCAGCTCTAACCAACGAGAGTGCGACAGGGAAATCAGTGTATTTTGCACACTGCACGTCGGAGATGATCTTCATCACGCACTTGCTGACAGAAGAGCCGGAGAAGCTTGCAGGGCCGTTGCTTGCAGACACGTACGTCACCCTTTTGAAAGGGCGCAATGCATGGTACGGCCAGATGATAGCCAAAGGCCAACTAAGCCTAGATATGGGGGATAGCATCAGTGGCAAAGGGACTATTCAGGTCTACATCAACACCTTTGGTATAAGTGAGATAGATTCTTGTTGTGGTTGGCTGATTTAGGACAACATACATATGTATTTGTGTTGCAGGGAGTGTCTGCAATCGAAGCATTCTACGAGCTGCTGAGGCAGCCTAGCTTGAACGTGCTGCATCCGGATTCAAACAAGGCGGTTGCCCCAGTCGAACTATGCCCTATCCTCAAGATCTTGTACAAGATCCTCATTACAAGGTGAGTCGAGTATGTTAAATTGATTGGAATATTTCTGAGCGTTGAAATACTCGAGTGCAGGGAGCAGGGACCACAAGCTATCCTCGAAGCCTTGAGAGACGAAAACCTCAATGATCCACGCGACCGGATCGAGATAGCACAGACACATGCCTTCTACAGGCCTTCACTCCTTGGCCACCCCTTGCCAAAATCACACTTAAATTAGATTCTTTAATTTCTAAATAAAGGATATATACATGCATACATGGATTTCGTTGTATACTGCATATTAATCAGACTTCCATAGTTGGAACGGTTTTCACATTATTTGAGATCATTCCATTTGTATCAACATTCACAAGAACATTCGGATCCCAATAAATATAATCAGAGTATCAAGTTCATTTTCAATCACTTTGTGACATCTTCAGATTTATGAAACAAAATCAAACCATAAACTATAAGTTAATTGGACATTTTAATTAATTTTTTGGTTAGCAAATTGGACTTGGTAGCCCAAATTATTTGAACTAATAAAAGGAGAAATATCCGGCCCATGTTATTCGAGGCCCAAAGGCCCATTCCTCACTCACGCTCCGTCACTGTTGCTAGAAATATCTCTGCAACTGCGATTACGTACCTCAGAAACAGGCTGAAGAGAGAGAGGAGCTTCTTTAGTGTGTGTTGTGTTGTGTGTTGTGTGTGAAAGAAAATGGAGTCCGATGGAAAACCTACGGAGATCAGCAGCACGAAGATGTTCGATGGATACAACAAGCGATACCAACACTACAGCCCAACTCTCGGCTGCTCCATGACATTCCACATTTTCTTCCCTCCTTCATCTTCTCCTTCCCAAAAATTCCCTGTGCGTGTCTTAATCTCTGCAAATTTTGTCTCCTTTTTCATTTTATCAACCTAAGAATTTTATTTTTGGTGGAATTGCTAGTAATTAGTGAATTGGGGGAAATGTATGGTTTCGTGTCTTTCTGGGTTTTGTAGTGTTGATTTGAGGTGTATTATATTGGGAAATATCATTAGCTTAGGTTAATTGTTCTTGCATTTAGTAGCAAAAGCAAAAATCCCGAAAATTTGGGGGTTACTGCTCAGTGAAAACTTTATTTGACATTGGTTGCTTTGATGATTTTAAGGTACTTTACTGGCTGTCTGGCCTTACATGCAATGATGAGAATTTTATAGCTAAATCCGGTGCTCAGCGTGTTGCTTCTACTGAGGGTGTTGCTCTGATAGCCCCAGACACTTCTCCTAGTGAGTCTTTTTTTGTGCTGGATTTTATATATTAATGCTTGATCTATTCACTTCGTGAAAGTATTGTTGTCAAGAATTAGTGGCAGAACTCTTTTCCTTTCGTTTAATGTTTAGAAGGTAACCACCATGCCCGTTGGTCACACTTGGCTTTGTTTTAGCTTGATTTTTCAACTTATAATTGATAGCAGCTTAGATTCTTTACTCTGCACCTGGAATCTCATCAGTGAAAAGAAAGACATAAAACCATGATTGTGAAAGCAAGAATGAAGATAGCCAAGAATAGAATGAGAATCTGATTTGCTACTGTTTCATTGATGCTAAAATGTCCATTACAAGCAGCAATAAATACAAGTTCATGGAACCATCTAGACCTCTCAAACGGTTATAATTACTTAACTAAAACATCAACTAAACATGTATTAAGATGCTAATCCTGACAAACAGCAGTGCTCTTTATTCCTTGGAGCAACACATCCTTAAACGTACGAGGGTGGTCCCATACTTCACGAGCTACAGCTGGACATGAAGGTGGTGATCCAATGCTTCCATAATGAGCTTCAATACATGCTCCCATCTTTCCAGCTGTGCATGGATCCATGTCAGCGCCATGTCTCACATGCTGATCAACTTTGCCACGGTCTCTTTCTTTATCATCAACCTCAACAATCTTAACACTTCCAACATCCCCCCTCAACCTGAGTGAGGCTAGAGAAACTACACCGAGTCTTTCTCTTAGCTTCATGAAAGGTTGCTGACTTAAGGGCTTAGTAAATATGTCCGCTATTTGATCTTGTGTAGGAACATGCCGCAGATCTATATCCTTGTTTAAAACCTTGTCTCTAACAAAATGAATATCGAGTTCAATGTGCTTGGTCCTAGCATGCAACACAGGGTTGGATGCAATAGCAATAGCACTGAGATTATCAACCCATATCACTGGAGCAGACTTGATAGACAGTTTCAACTCATGCAGTGTTGAGTGGAGCCAAGCAACTTCAGCAGCTGTGTGAGCTAAACTCCTGTACTCAGCTTCTGTACTGGAACGAGCCACAACGGTTTGTTTCTTGACACACCACGATATGAGACTTCTCCCAAAATATGTGCAAAAACCAGTAGTCGACTTTCTATCATCAATGTCTGATGCCCAGTCAGAATCAGAAAATGCAGAAAGAAGTCCATTCGATGCCTGAATTTGAATCCCATAATCTATGGTGCCTGAAAGGTACCTCAATATTCTCTTAACAGCTTTCCAATGAGAATCAAGAGGGGAAGCCATATACTGACTAACTTTGTTTACAGCATAATTGATGTCAGGCCGTGTGATAGCAGCATACTGAAGAGCACCCACGATACTCCTATAAAGCTTAGCATTAGAGACAGGCTCCCCAACAATCTTGCTGAGTTCACAAGTGGAGATCATGGGTGTAGGACAGCCCTTAGCTCCAGTCATGTTGGCCTTCTTTAGAAGGTCTCTAATATAAGCTGACTGACACAGATGCAAACCAAAGTTAGTTCTAACAACCTCAACTCCAAGAAAAAGGCTTACTTCACCAAGGTCTTTAAGAGAAAAATGAGTATTGAGCTGAGAAATCACACTCTTTATGGAGTTCTGACAATTGCCTGTGACAAGCATATCATCCACATAGATCAAGATGTAAATGGTCTCTGATTCTGACTTTCTAATAAACATGGATGCATCTGCTCTGGATTGAGTGAATCCCAGAGAAATGAGTACGGAGTGTATAGTGAAGAACCAAGCCCGGGAAGCTTGCTTAAGCCCGTAGATAGCTTTGTTCAGCTTGCAAACAAGATGTGAACCACCCTGCTCAAATCCCTGAGGTTGTCTCATGTATATATCCTCCTTCAAATCTCCATTAAGAAAAGCATTGTTAACATCCAAATGAGTAATTTCCCAACCACAAGTCACAGCAATAGTTAGTATTAGTCTAATGGTGGCAGGCTTCACTACCGGGCTAAAAGTTTCAGTGAAATCGAACCCGGGCTGCTGTGAGAAACCTTGTGCAACAAGCCTAGCCTTGTGCCTAGCTATCTCTCCAGAGAGGTGAAGTTTGAGCTTAAAAATCCAAGTACACCCCACAAGATTTTTCCCAGGTGGAAGAGTTGTTAATAACCAAGTTTTATTCTTAAGGAGAGCTGAGTATTCAGCTTGCATAGCAGCCTTCCAAACTGGAATGATAAGTGCTTCTGAAGCTGATTTGGGAGTGTAGTGTGAGGTGACAAGGACATGATAAAGCTTAGGCTTAAAAATACCTGCCTTAGACCTTGTAGTCATGTGATGTTTGCTGGAGACATTTGTGTCATCCATAGGGACAACTGGAGCTGCAATCACTGGTTGGGTACCTAAGACAGATTCAGCAGCAGTTGTGTCAGCGGCTGAAGATGAGCGTTGAGTATCTGTGTCAAGAAGAAAACCAGGAGGTGAAGAAGGTGGAGAATGATTATCATCAGGAAATTGCACAGGAGCAACAGACGTGGTAACTTGTTGACCCTGCACAACAGGATCTGCAGAAAAGTGTGGGGCAATAGTGGAACTGTTCAAAGCATCAGTGGGAAAAATGGATGAGTAAGGAAAAACTTTCTCATCAAAGATAACATCTCTGGAAATGATTACTCTCCCATCTGGAAGGAGAGCCTTGTATCCCTTGTGTGATCCACTATACCCCAGAAAAACAAACTTTTCTGACCTGTTCTCTAACTTGTGATTGTTGTATGGCCTAACCAAGGGATAGCACAAGCATCCAAAAACCCTCAAGGCCGAATAGTCAGGCTTCTTTGACATCAACTTCTGAAATGGAGATATGTCTCCAATCACCTTAGATGGCATTCTATTGATTAAGAAAACCGCAGAGACAAAAGCATCATCCCAAAAATGAATTGGAAGAGAAGCTTGTGTCAGGAGGGTAAGACCTGTCTCAACAACATGTCTATGTTTTCTCTCAGCCAAACCATTTTGCTGAGGAGTGTAGGGGCAGGAAACTCTATGAGATATGCCACTTTGTTTGAGAAAAGAGCTCAAGCCTTGATACTCTCCACCCCAGTCAGACTGTAGGCATTTGATTTTGGTTCCCAGAGTATTTTCTGATGATGATTTGAATAATTTAAAAACATCCATAACAGAACCTTTAGTCTTTAACAAGTATATCCATGTAAATCTTGTAAAATGATCAACAAAAGAGACATAGTATTTGTATCCATTTCTTGAGGTGATAGGGGATGGTCCCCACAGATCAGAGTGCACAAGCTCTAGAGGGGAATGAACCTCAGATTCAGAAGCATGATAAGGGAGTCTATGAGCCTTAGATACACAACACGAATGACATAATTGATTTTCATTAACTGAATTCACGGGAAGATTACAGCTCTTAAGGACACTCTTAACAACATCAAAAGTAGGGTGTCCTAGTCTATTGTGCCACAAGGCTAATTCAAGATCAACACTACGATTTAGACTAGCACTATGAGCTGAAATGGCTGAACTGACAGAGTAGGCTGCTGGCTGCTGGAATGGATTGCCTTGATTGAATGAAGAAGAAAAAGGAATGGCTGAGCTATAGCTTCCTTTGATTGGTGAGTGGTCAACTAGAAAGTGATACAGTCCCTTGTTAAAAACTCCCTTGAGCACGGTTTCCCGGGTTTCCAGATCCTTGACAAAACAAAGGTCAGGATGAAATTCAAAGAAGACACAATTATCTCTAGCAAACTTAGATACACTAAGAAGGTTCTTGGTTATACTAGGAACATGCAACAGATTCTTCAATATTAGTTTTCTAGAGAAATCACAATGAGGCTTCAATTCCGATTCACCAATATTAGATATAGATACAGCAGATCCATTCCCGAGTAAAAGTCTCTTACCTCCAGTATACTCCGAGCTAGTGTTGAGATTGCTAAGATCTCCAGACACATGATGAGTTGCTCCGGAGTCCGGATACCAGCTTGTTGAAGCTCCTGATTCAAAACCAAATTCTGATGCAGCAGCAGAATTCAAAGATGGAGGAGGTCTTGCTGTGGCTGCCTGAACCAGATGTGCTGAGGGGTTAAAATACCCTTGATGCTGTTGATTTTGTGAGTTCCCTCTGAACTGAGGCTGTGGAGGTGAGTAATTCTGTTCAAATCGATGCCAGCATTTGGCTGCACTATGCCCAGGTTTATCACACAACTGGCAGACTACTTTATTGCTTCCTCTACCGAAGCCTCTGCCTCCTCTTCCACCTCTTTGGTTCCTTGAACCACCTCTGCCACTTCCTGGATTGGAGCTGGAGTTGTAGGGATTGAAATCTCTTTTCTGAGTTGTCTGCTGCATCAGATTGAGGGAAGGTTGTGACCCTTCTGAGCTGGAAGAATGAGATCTTGTAATCTCCATCCGAGACTCAAAAGTTAGCAAGAAGGCAGTGGCATCTCCGAGGCTCCATGAATCAGACCTTGAACTTACAGCACAAACTGCCGGGTCATATTCTTGCCCAAGGCCTCCAAGGATGTGCATGACTTGTTCATCCTCTGACACTTTACAGCCCACAGATCCTAGTAGATCGAAGTAATTTCTCATCTTCCCAATATACTCACTCATAGTGAGTGAATCTTTCTTCTGATTTTGCATCATCTGCCTATATTGCATAATCTTCGCAGTGGACCGGCTGGCAAAATTGGTTTCAAGGGCACTCCAGATGTCCCTTGAAGATCTCAGACCAACAACAAGGCCAAGTGCTCCCTCTGATAGAGAAGAAAGAAGCCAAGCCGCCACTCTTCTGTCTTGCCGCTGCCAGGCGACGAAATCTTCATTTGCAGCGATGGAGCCTCCTTCTCCTTCTGCAATGAATATGGTTTGAGGTGGAGGTTGCTTCTCACCATTCAAATAACCTTCGAGGCCATATCCATAGGCCGTGACATCTACCTGCTGTTGCCACATCAAGAAATTGGAATCATTTAATTTTACCGAAATTGGTGGAAGCTGAGCATATATGGGTTGAGCTCCTTGGCTCTGAAGTCTGAACAGCTCCTCCATATGTTGAACCGGAGCTTGCCATTTGTAGAAAACAAACAAGAAAGGGAAAAGGAGTATAGAGACAAGATCACAAGGATCCTGCTTTGATACCATGAAAAGAAAGACATAAAACCATGATTGTGAAAGCAAGAATGAAGATAGCCAAGAATAGAATGAGAATCTGATTTGCTACTGTTTCATTGATGCTAAAATTCCATTACAAGCAGCAATAAATACAAGTTCATGGAACCATCTAGACCTCTCAAACGGTTATAATTACTTAACTAAAACATCAACTAAACATGTATTAAGATGCTAATCCTGACAAACAGCAGTGCTCTTTATTCCTTGGAGCAACACATCCTTAAACGTACGAGGGTGGTCCCATACTTCACGAGCTACAGCTGGACATGAAGGTGGTGATCCAATGCTTCCATAATGAGCTTCAATACATGCTCCCATCTTTCCAGCTGTGCATGGATCCATGTCAGCGCCATGTCTCACATGCTGATCAACTTTGCCACGGTCTCTTTCTTTCTCATCAACCTCAACAATCTTAACACTTCCAACAATCAGTTCCCATATTATATTGATGACTGATTCCTCTCTATGACCATATGGTAAATGAGGAGCATGCTGCGGTTTATCATGTTGTCCGAAGTTAGGAATATGAAGCCTTGGTTTCATATGGTTCTCAATTTATGCGTGTGCTTTACTGTAAATAGTTTTTCTGTATTCCTTTTTAATTTGTCTCCATACTTTCCTTCCTAATTAAAGCATTAGATATACTTATCTCTAAACCTTGTTATTTTTCTAATGGTGAATTGTCTCCTTTCGTTTCAGGGGGCATGAACATTGAAGGAGAAGCTGATAGCTGGGATTTTGGTGTAGGTCTGTAAAGAGGACCTTTATAATTTACTACCTTCTTTCTTCTATTTCCCTGTCATTCATGAATGGATATAAATTAAGACATAACCTGTCTTAGCAGCTTTTCTTCGTTCACAACAAGCCTCCTAATTCCTGCTTGGTTAAACACTGGCATCTTCAAGATGAAGGATTAGTATTATTGTTTTATTAAAGGTTTCTGATGAACAGGTGCTGGATTTTATCTGAATGCTACACAAGAGAAGTGGAAGAACTGGCAAATGTACGACTATGTTGTGAAAGAGTTGCCAGCAGTTCTTAAGGAGAACTTTCCTCAGCTTGACACGTCTCGTGCTTCTATATCTGGTCATTCCATGGGTGGACATGGAGCACTGACAATTTACCTTAAAAACTTGGACAAGTACAAGGTTGATGTGTACAATTTTATGTTCTCATCGGCCTTCATTTACTTTGCACCCGAATCCTTTTGCTTAAGTTGTTTATTGCATGTTTTCAGTCGGTTTCAGCATTCGCGCCTGTTGCAAATCCTATAAACTGTCCATGGGGCCAGAAAGCATTCACAAATTATTTGGGTGAAAACAAGGCTGCCTGGGAGGTATGATCTTTCTGTGATTATATATGGCCCGTTTGAAGCTGGTGTATACTTGAAACATAAGATATATATGTCAATATGCAGGAGTATGATGCCAGCATTCTTGTATCGAAGTATACCAATGTTTCAGCTACTATTCTCATTGATCAGGTAAAATTCGCCTTTTTCCATCACTTCAAATGTCTGTTCAGATTATAGTTGAACTGATAGAAAAACCATTGCTTTGATTAACTGCGCTTGTATCTTCATTATTCAGTTAACATTTGTGTGTTTGGACTTGAGATTTTACCGTTTCTTTCTACTTTCAAGTCAAAAGTATAGGAGGAGCGAAGGTTGTTGCTGATATCTTAGCATTCTGTCTTGTGCAGGGAGATGCGGACAAGTTTCTGAGTGAACAGCTCCAGCCGCAAAAGTTTGATGAGGCTTGCCGGAATTCCAAGGTGCCGCTGCTGCTCCGAATGCAACCAGGTTACGATCACTCCTACTATTTCATTGCTACGTTCATCGACGATCATATCCGCCACCACGCTCAAGCCCTTAATCTGTAATGCCATGGCGCTCTAGATCATGTCAGAATGGACTTTGCTTCTGTTGGAACTTGAAAAATTATTAGAAGTCAATAAAAGTTGGAGTTGTTTATTGTATTTGATTTTCCCCTCTCGTTTTCTGATTTGATCACCTATCTTAATGCAGAATATATGTGCTTGAATTACTAACACTTGAAAATGCTTGCTAATGAGAGCATATTAAATAGGATATTGAATTATTTATAGTGAACTATAAAAATGGTCCATGGACTATGGGTTTATCTCGCTCATAATCTCTGGGCTTTAAAAATATCGTCAGACATCCATGGACTAAGGGTTTATCTCCAAATTGTTCGTTTTGCCATTTTTTATACGAAAATACCCTTTTGAGGGTTTGGGCAATTTGGTCTTTTTACACTTTGAACATTTTAAATCTGATATTATTTCAGTGATGTATTAAATCTGATATTATTTCAAAATTATCAATCTTCTTACCTTTTGTCATCCTTCACTTTGTATCTTTATTTCAATATTAGATTTAAATAATATCAGATTTAGTACATCACTGAAATAATATCATATTTAAAATGTTAAAAGTGTAAAAATACCAAATTGCCAAAACCCTTAAAAGGGTATTTTCGTATAAAAAATGGTAAAACGACTCATTTTGAGATAAACCCTTAGTTCATGGATGTCTGACGATATTTTTAAAGTCCAGAGACTATGGGCGAGATAAACCCATAATCTATAGACCATTTTTGTAGTTGACTCTATTTATAAAAATACTTATTTATAAAAACGGAAAACCACTATGCAAATCTTTTTTCACAAAAGAAAATTTTTGTTATAAAAAATGTTTAAAACCTTATTCGTTCTTTATGGTGGGGTTGGTCAATCAAAATATTGGCTGTTTCGTTATCTATTTGGATTGAATTGCTTTTTTTCTCAATAAATAAATACACATTTAATAACGATTTGCAAATTGCAATATAGACCTCACCTGGAATATTTAATAAATTAGCTACATAAATACTACCTTCGTCCCCCAAAATTCATCCCAGTTTGACCGGGCACGGGTTTTAAGAAATATAATGGAAAGTGAGTTGAAAAAGTTAGTGAATTGTGGGACCTACTTTTATATATTAGTTTTATAATAAAATGTGAGTAGAAATGAGTTAATGGAATATGAGACCCACTACCAAAAATGGTAAAAGTGAAATGAGACAAATTTTGGGGGACGGACAAAAATGGAAAACTGGGACGAATTTTCAGGGACGTAGGTAGTATAATTATAGTAGTAGTAGTGGTATCAATAGTATTTAGTTACTTCTATATTTTAGTTAAAGGGATATAAAAGTTGAATAAGGTCAATGTTGACGCGTACTAGCGTTTTACGAATTATTATGTACGTCGTTGGTTACTAGAGTAGTTCTTAGGCCAATTTGTCTCCTTATTTTATCATTTTATGCGTTCATCTAAAAATACTCCACTGCTTAGCGAATTATATCTATTTTTCCACAAAAAAGATTGAGCTATCAAAATATTATTATAGTAGCCGAAATTACACATTCCTTATTGACATGCCCATTTTGTATAATTTTAAACCAAATAAATACCGAAAATAAGTAAAGAAAATGTGTACTCCAAAAATGCAACGACGAATATTAAACAATACTGTACTACTAGTAATCAAAAGGAGCAGTGCGTAATGGAGGAAGCAAATGATGTTTATGAAGATTCTGTTGCCCAATTGCAAGTTTTCAACTCTCTACCAAACTATGCAATTAAAGCCTAAAGCTAAAGGCATCAAGTCATCAACAATGTGGATTTGTTGGCTCATCATTCCTGAATGAGACGGCCACAAATCATTTTGCCTGGTGCTGGATGGGGACGGCAAATTTACACTTCTTTCCTTCCTCTTTCCCTCTTAACCAGGTGTATTTGGAGGTTTGGCTACAATGAATTCCAATGATGGTGGTTCTAACTTCTAATGTTGAATGTGTTTGTTTGTGCAGTGACTGACTGAGAAATTCAAAGAGAAGCATGCCTCGTTCTCTAGTTCCGCTTCTTTCACCTATGAATCCTTCATGCTAATTGTTTTACCTTTCCTAATTGCTCAGGAAAATGCACATTGTTTCGTTTCTGCAATTTCTTCTCTTCTGCTATCTTCCTCAAATTAGGAAATTTCATTCTTACGTGTTCATGTTAGTTTACTTTCTTAAACGGCGCACCATTATGCAGCTGTTATATTAAGCAGGGTAATAATCTGCTGTTTGTGAAAATTTATGAACAGTGTACTGTATTTCAAGTGTTGAGCACCTCTATACAATTATCCTAAGGTTGTAATATTTTGTTAAAATGTCAAAAGGAATAGAAAAAATCGAATATTAATTTAATTAGTAACAAAGTTAAGGCATTAACGTCAGTCAACCTCCAATGTAGTACATTATATTCTGGGCAAACATTGCATACTGTATAAATATATCAAGAAGTTAACAAAATACACATAAAAATGCACAGCACAGTAATCATCTGCTGTCCATTATTCCAAAATTATTACTGCTCCAAGAATAGCATATACAACCGCGCAAGTACGAATAATTAATTAGCCGGACGATACATGTACACCTCTAGATCTGAGCTCTGTGTTGGCCTTGCATTCCTCTCATATCCCTACAAATTCATTGTTTAGAAAGAGATGTAACAAGGAACATGTAAATCTATGGTTGAAACGAGACGTAACAACAAGGATCATACTGTTGAGAACAAGAAGTAACAATACGGAACATGTAAATCTGTGGTTGAAACATGGGATGTAACATACGATGAACATGCTGACTTAATGTAAGAAACATAAAAAATCATCGAGTTATGGAGCAGTGGCACTTACATCGTGGACAGCATCCCTTAGTGCTTTCACTTGCTCCCTTGATACAGTCCTCACCTGCATCACAAGAAGAGTTTCAGACATCTTCAACAGCAGCATCCTCTCTTGATACTGTTTCGACTCACCTTCTTTAGTATTGTCCAGAGAACCCCTTCTGTGCAAGGGGGAACAGTGAGAGAGCCGATGTATCTGTAGTACTTTCTGCTCCCAAACTTGATCTCCCAAGGATCAACCACTCCTACATGATTCCCATCATGGTCTGATGCTTTGATGGTCTCTAGAAGCTGTGGGAGGACGGTAAGACATCATCAGCAACTGCTAACATACAGTGATCTTCGAGAATATCAATGACATAAGATGTAGACCAACTCAAAACCACTCACCTTAGCTAGGAATGGATCAGGACGTCCCAGCTTGTACGTGACACCAATCACAGCAAGGTGACCGAGAGAGTTGTTGTGAACCATATGAATCTCCAATTCATATCTGCACGCGAAGAAATCCATTCATATGATATATAATCCGACTGGCCGAGGAAGAGTACAGTTACAGGCAAATGCTAGTACTCCAATGGTCGAGATACGAGAAGAATTGATCCAAACCTTTTCCCATTCAAAGTGTGCTCACTAGGAGTGTGCCAATGGCACTGTAGTAGGTTGTATTTCGTTCCGTTTAGTATAGCACCCCCTGCATCTCCTTGCCATACAACCTGATAAAAATCGGTTAATTGTTTGCTCTGTACAAAGGAATTACATGAAACATGTCGCTCAACTCCAGTTCCAAGTGTGATCTGTATACCTCAATATCATGGCCCCGATTCTCAATTAGAGCTGGAGCTGGCTTGTATTGCCTTTTCAAAGTGCCTAGTTTAGGCATGACCTCCACTCTCTTGTCGGCAAGATCAATTGGAGATTGAAGTCTCCCGTTTGCACAGGCCTTCCATTTCGGATCGAGATCAGCCCACTTCCCTGGCCCTTTATTAGCACCTGGGGTGTATGTAAATGGCCTTTCATCCTCTGTTGCGAAGAATAAGTCAGTGAAACTTCTTAAGGATGGAAATCTTAGATTAGTTCAATTCCACCGATCAGTTGCAAGAAAATGTACATAGATACAACATTTCCAGATTATCATGTTAGAATCTTGATCATACAACTCAAAGCAAACCATCATAACACAGAAAGCAAGATTCGGACAGCACACATTACTCTTAACTTGTGCCAATGCAGGACAGAAAAGGCTTACAAGTTTCACTTTGATAAAAGATTGCAATGCTGCATGCTTTATGCCTCAAAAACAATATTAGGAATCTTTGTATACTAGATTGTATACTAAGATTTGAGCTGGAGTAGGCATCAAAAGGATATAAAGTATGCTTTATCTTGGAAACATAAATAAAATTACCATTACAAAACATACTGCATGCACCTAGCATAAGTTATTTATTAAGACATTATAAAACTTAGTCAGCCAGGTGGACATATTCTTGTCTGCCAAAGATGCCAATATTATGTGTATAGACAATATGAGACATCTTTCAATGCGCTTTTCTGTCAAAGGACCATTAATTCATCCTATCTTCCTCCTTAATTTACTCATCTTCTATGATCCTCAACTTAGCCAGATCAAAGCATGTTGAGTTGAACTAATTCTCAGGTCAAATAAATTAAAACAATGATTTTGTGACATCAATACTCAAGAAAATAATGAGCAAAAATCAGATTGAGGAATGCATCTTGATGTGAATCAAAAAGAAGAGAAAGAATTAGCAAACACAATCTGGATGAAAATAGGAGAATTTTCTGCAATTAACGAATTAGGGCTGTGTTATAGTGATATATATATATATATATATATAGAGAGAGAGAGAGAGAGAGAGAGAGTGAGTGTGTGTGTGTGTGTGTGTTACCAACTTCACTTTCATCGGCAATGACGGATACATAAAGGGAGAAGAGGAGGAGAAACGCAAGGTAGAGAGCGGAAGAAGATCGAATGCGGCTCATGATTCGTCCAGCACAATATGCTGCTGGGGCGGAGGAGCTTGCTCCGGCACAACAGCTAGCAAAATATGCTATTCTGGGAGTTGGTAGGATGTTGGAATGGGGTTTATTAGTTGAATGCCTACTTATATATAGTTGTAGATTGCAAGATTATGACCGCTAAAATAAATGAGAGAGAGAACGTAGGGAATGATAGGGTATGCCGCTAGGATAGGGTATGGTATGGGACTAAGATATCAATCATAATTAACGAATAAAGAGTTGAGTCGTCATTTATGATGCTGTCTGTTTTATGGTCATCACAATTATACTTTGCATCCTCCATAATCAAAGAATATTTTTTCGGATATTTTATTTTCCTTGTGAAATAAATTTTTTTTACTATGGGATGTATATATATGTGTATGAAAATATTTCAATTTCATACCATAAATAAAAATATATTATAATAGAGAAATGATATGATAAAAACGAATAAATAGAGCTTTTATATTTATGAAAAAATTAATATAACATTTTTTAATATATTAAAATTAAATTAAATATATAATCAAATAACTTTAGTGTTTATATAAGATGCTCATATAAGATAAGTATCGTCTCATTTCTTTATTACTCCCTCCTTTCCTCTATAGCTGAGTTGTTTTTTCATTTCGGGAAGTTCCTCCATAGTTGAGTCGTTTCTAAAAATGGAAAAAATCAGCATATTTAATGGTGATTTAGCTGGTTTAATTAACATCCCTTATCACAATTAATTAAGTTAATTACACACTTAAAAAAACTATCCCCAACCCTAATTCTCCCAATCACACGCCGCATTCCCTATCTCTCTCTAAAACAAAAAAACGCTCCCCCTTCTCTCTTCTTCATCTCCTTCATCTTTAAAACCCTAGATCTAAAATTCGTCGCTGCCTCTGAAATTCGAACACCAAATCAAGGTTCCGACCTCCTATTCTCACTCACAACGTCGATTGTACTCTTCTCTCTCAACTCACGCGCCGTCTATTCTCTCATTTCGCCGACCCCAAACAATGCACCGGTCGCACATCGCCAACGCAGACGATCGGAGACAGCCACGCAGCCCCCTCGCCGATGGAGACGGCTGGATTAACCTCGCATCATTCGTATTCCAGTAGCGTCGCGTGGTAGAGGGCGTATTTCGGCCACTTCTCGGGGAAGAGGTCGTATTTCGGCCGCTTCTCGGGGTAGAGGTCGTATTTCGGCCGGTTCCCGCCGTAGATCTCGAGAATCAGCCCGAGATGATGAAGGGTTAATTCACCATCTATGGTCGAACATCTGTCGTTCCTCCATAGGCGAGCCCGCCGGCAGCGTTGGCGACTCTCCCCCGACTGGAGGCGTAATTGGCGGTGAAGGGGGCGCCACCCCGACAAGATACATTGCTGGCGGTGAAGGCGGCGCCTCCCCGACTGGAGGCCTAGCTGGTGGGGAAGGCGATGTCGGATGAAGAATTTAAACGGAGATATGTCGTCACTGAGGCTGGCAAGGCGTTGTGGGAGAAATGCAAGGCTGGCGATGAAGGCGATGCAACCTTAATGTCGGATGAAGAGTTTGTAAGGAGATATGTCGTCACCGAGGCTGGAAAGGCATTGTGGGACAAATGCATAAATTCGTGATTTCCAATTGTGATCTGTGATCTGTGATTACTGTAGTATGGGCTGTTAGTGTGTGTCATTGTTGATGGCGGATGTTTTGAATTTGGTTAGTGATGTTGTGACTTTGGTTGGTGATGTTGTGAATTTCTATTTGTCAACTGTCATTGTTGCATCATTCACAACCTTAACACAAAATGCATCATTTTTGCACATTTACATCCTTTTACAAAACACAAATTGCATCATAGTTGCACATTTACATCCTTTTAAAAACACAAAATGCATCATTGTTGCATAGTGACAGTCAATTCAAAACACAAAAAACTAGCATGATATGTGCATTCATGTTCCTTCAATAAATGCATCATTCATGCACATTGACAGTCTATCCAAAAAACACAAAAACTTCTTCTATACCTTCATAATCCTAAGGCTTGGGAAATTGTCTCCAATCCTTGGTTGCTCCCCTGGTCTCGCAGATAAGCAATTGCTTGCATAGCCAGCTCCACTGGAACTTCTAGATTCAGTGGAAGTTGATTTGTCCTCCTTAAATGTGCTTTCCCCATGTGGGGCAGCTTGTATCTGTTCTGACCCTGGACTTTCATAATTTCCATGTAACAGCCTTGAAGACTTAGGAAAACATTATCCAAAGTCTCTGGTTGTAATTCATGGAATGATTTCTCAACTGCATTGACTAAATCATCCACATTATTGCATGCAGTCTGAGTTTGTAGTGACTGTATTGCCCTGAACCAACCCAAATCATTCACATTGGTGTCAGGTGAGTTAGGTGGTTGTTGCACAATTGATATTGAGAAACAACTTTGTTGGGCAGCTTCTCTGAAAACTGGGTCATTGTCTTTGATGTGTGGTCTCGCATTATCTTGTTGTATCTTGAGAACTTTAGTTGCCCCATCTGGCCACTTGGCTATGATGGCAGACAATATTTGTTCTCAATAATGTGGCATGCATAAAATCATCATTTGCACAACATTACACCATTTATTAACAGTGTTTCATGATAATGTAGGCTCACTGGTATGTAATGGCTGATGTGCATAAATTAAATGCATTAAAAAGATGCAAACATTACCTTATTGATCAAGCAATCCCTCACCACATCTGTTGTGATACTCTCTATGGGTTTTGTCTCCATAGTGCCTGCCTGCCTGTTTGTACTTGACCTCTTGGCTGCAACTTGTTTGGTAACAGGAAAAATTCCAATTTTTCCATCAAACAACACTTCACCATGACCACCAAACAATGGCCTACAAACTGCACACATGAACATTAGTTTTGATATGAACTTCTTATTTTTACATGTTCTATGAGGTTCTTACTCTCCTGGAGCAAGATAGAATCTCTGAGCTCCTTTAGTCATGTAGAACCACTTTTCATCAATATGTATAGTTGTGCATATTCCTGAACCTGATTTTGTTCAGGATTCTGTCAAGTTCTAATGATTCAACTGTGAATCTCAGTCGCAACAGCTTGTTTGCAGCTGTTAGATTGGGCTTAATGGCTGATGTGTGTGGTATAATCAGGCCATCCTTAACCCACCTCCATACTGTTGTTTTTGAACAACTTAAACCCACTGACACACTCAAGAGGTTGCACCTTTTGGAGAAATGCATACTCTTTAATAGATCAACATCCAGATGCAGCCTTTTGGGGTAAGGCCTCACTTTTTTTACACTTACCAATTGAACTGATGTTCCTCGTTGTTGTTGTTTCTTTGCAGCATTCCACCACCTTGTACAGGTTTGCCGGGAGATTGTAAACTTCAGTTGTGCTTCCTTAAGTGTGCCACGAGGAGGTACACCGCCCACACACCTTCTGATGATGAATTGGACCACTTGGTTCTTGAATTCTGAGGAATACTCTTGGTGCCCCATTTATGAGCATTTAAAAGACTTCAACAGCCAAGGAAAGCATTTACTCCATTTGATGGTTGAGATTTTTAATGTTTGAAGTTGGTGGAGGAGTATTTATAGCAATGACTAGAATATGGCGCCAGATTTTCCCCTATCAATTTTTTTTTCAATTTCATGTACTGTTACAGCTCCTTTAGTGCAATTAATGTGAAGGGGGGCCAGTTTCAATTTAATTCCCCCCTTTGTAAATTTAATGTAATGTTACAACACCAATGGATCAATAAAAAAAGACTTTTCTTTCTACTCTACTCTCTATCATATGTGTACTCTGCTCTCTCTCTCTCTTAAATTCAAAATTTAATTTTGAAGTTTTTGTTAATTAACAAAAGAATAAACAATTTATAAAATTGAATTTGTAACACAAATTGTGTTTACTTTAAATAAAAATTTCAAATAAAAAATGAAATTCAAATTCAAAAAGTCCAACTATTTTTTCTACTTTATTACCTAATTACTTAATCCACTAAACATCATTTTCTTAGACTCCTTGCCCAAAAGTTCCGCCTCAATTGTAGAGGAACGGAGGGAGTACAATATACTACTAGTAAGAGCATTCGCATCCGTGTTCTTTGACAAGAGCACGGATGTGGGCCCGGACCCACTTTTATTACCTTTTTACATCATGTTCTTCCTCAAGAGCACAACACCCACATCCATGCTCTTCCGCAAGGACATGCTCAAGGGTCCCACCATTCTATTATTTAATTTAAATAAAAACTTTTTCACAATATTAAAATGCATTAAAAATACTCGGAATACTATTACAAATTACAAAAAAATTAAAAATTACATAATTAAAATCCTAAAAATTAAAAATTACATAATTAAAATCCTAAAAAATAAAAATACATAATTAAAATCCTAAAAAATAAAAAATACATAATTAAAGGCTAAAAAATACCCCCGTTGAAGACTATTCCTCTGGCCCTATCCCCAATGTTATTCGGAGACCTCGTATCATTGCCAAATGTGAATCAAGTTGCTTGGGGGTCATATTTGACCTATCGGCCAAATTGAGTTGGGCCAAAAGGGTCCACAACAAGTTGGTGGGGGGTTGAGGTGGCACAAAGGGAGCGGGAGCTAGGGCGGATGGAGTCGCGGCGCGACGGCGGTTGGCCTTCGCTTTCTTCCTTCCTTGCGGCCGGCGTTGGGAACTGCTCGGGCAGGCGTCGGGGCTATCCAAGTTAGCTCCGGCAAGCTGGCTAGCCACCTCATCCTCGCCGGCGTCGAATAGGGATACCGACCTCGACCGTTTGCTGGATGAGCTGGAGGAGGATGATACGCCTCCTCTATACTTCGGATGCACACGCACCTCCTGTCAAGCACTGAGGTACTTGAACGGTTCGTAATTTAGGGATTGGTAGGTCGCCAAGGCGGCACTGATGATGTCGAGCTCGCTCCTGCCGCTCCATGCCGACCGCTCTTCCTGGAGGTAATACCCCTGGAACTTTTGGATTTATTCGTTGGCTCTGAAAATGGCATTGCGCACCATACTCTCATTGCGCTCGATGGTTCCAGCCGGGCGGTTTTCATTGTACCGGCGAGAGACGCGCCACCAAAACCTATCCCTGCTTTGGTTCGTGCCTATCTCCGGATCTTCGGAGATAATCAAATATGCTTTGAATAATTGATCCATCTCCGCCGGAGTGTACGAGGTGGAGACACCACGAGGAGTAGGAGTAGGGGTAGGAAGAGGAGGAGTTTGAGAGCCGCCGCTCCCTCCCGATCTGGGTTCGGGTGCCCACCCGTATCGCCCATCGGGGGCATCTTGGTCGTCCACCGGGTAAGGCCGGTAGCCACCCGGAACTTGAGAACCTTGGGTTTGAGGAGGGGCCGAAAATTGCATTTCCGGACTAGGGAATGGTTGTGAGCCGAACCATTCGTGGTTCCAACCGCGGGAGTCGAAGGGGTGATCGCTGGATCCGGACATTTTTTTTTGTAAGAGTGAAAGAAAGATTGAGAATTGATAAGAGAAAATGAGAGAATTTAGATGAGAATTGTGTAGTGTGGTGTGAAATTTTTTGTGTGGAAGTGGGGGTATTTATAGATGAAAATGTGAATTTTGGGGAAAAAAATTGAAAAATAAGTGGAGAGAAAACGGATATAATTTATTGGGAAGTGGGAAAATATTTTTTTATTTAATTCGAATTTTTTAAATTAAATCCGATTTTTAAAAAAAAAACCAAAATGCCAACGGCATTGCCGTTGGCCAATCAGGTGCCGCCACGTCAGCTGCTCAGCGGCACGGAAGTGCTCGATGTATCAAGCAGCGCCGTGCCAGCGGCGAGCAGGGGTGAGCCATGCCAGCGGTACGGACGTCGTCCTTGGGCGTGAGCACCGCGGCGGATGTTCTAAATAAATGAAAATAAAGCAAAAAGTCCCTTCCTCTAACTCCTCTTTATAACAATATACTACTAGTAAATAAATGAAAATGAAGCAAAAAGTCCCTTCCACTAACTCCTCTTTATTACAATATACTACTAGTAAATAAATGAAAATGAAGCAAAAAGTCCCTTCCTCTAACTCCAAACAAAGTTTAAATTCTCAATTAAACTTGTAGTACTTGCATACCATATAGTGTGACATCTCGTGTAGTAATATAGTAAGAGGTATAGAGATCTAAAACGAAAATGCAAATTTATACAATAAAAAGTGGCAGTTGGATGAAATATGACATTTTTGTCTTTTTGGAGGGAAAATGAGAAGTTGACGTGTAATACCTGTATTTACTTTTTTGGATGAATTGTGTCAAAATTATAGGAGAAAAATTGGTCCAATGAAATGATAGCTTCCCAAGTAAAATTTGGAACAATTATAAAGCTACATTGAGAATCTGCAAAATGAAACGTAGAGAGAGAAGGATGAGAAGAAGAAAGAGAAAGGAGAAAGAGTGCATCGAGGCGGCTGTGCAGACCCCCAATCATTGCCGGAGCGGCGGCCGGCGGCAGCAACAGCTGTGGAGTGATAATGAGAGAGAAAGGTGAGAAGAAGGAGAAAGAGAGAAGCGCAGAGACGCGGCACAGCCGGGACAGCACAACAGTGCGCTGGGTGAGACAGGCGAGAGAGATGCCGGAGATGAGGAGTAGGAGGCGGCGATGCAGCTTTGCAGGAGGGGTGGCGGCGACAACAAAAAATTAAATCTTGCTTCTATAGATATTTCTTGCTCTGGCTTTCAATTATCCAACTAAAACAAACCAAACTTTCAGAAATTGAGAAGGATGAGCTGACTGGGTCTTATGAATTAGGCGGATGGTGAAGCTCGGTGAAAGGAAATCCGGTGAGGCAGTATGGTGGAGCGACGAGGCAGGCGGAAGTAGCCACGGCGGGCGTGGTGGCGAATCCCGCCAATTGAGAGAGAGGGGGGAGCGCCGATTGGGGACAGATGGGGAGAGAGTGAGGCGGCACTTTGTATCATGTAGGGTTTGTAGGGATAATTAGTTTATGTAGGAGTATATTATTTGGGTCTTAAGTCTATTGAAAAACTGGATGGTTGGATTAGGTTGAATGTTTGTTGATAAACATAATCTAATATTATGTCTTAAAAGTTTGGTTGTATTTCACTACTACTATTTATTAAATTTTATATAATATGTTATTTTTTTAAATACATTTTTTTGATTAAGTAATTATATTTATACGATAAAGTAGGAGATATATATAGAAATAAATTTTTTTTAAAGTATTGTTAATGGATAATAAGTCCCCCTTATTAGAGAGAATATTTTTTTTCTAAAATTATAAAGTTCATTATCAAACAAAGAACAATATTTGTAGCACATCGGAAAATTGTGACTTTTTTATTTTTTTATTTTTATTTGATGGCTTTTTTTTATTAATGTGGATGTTGAATAAGAATTTTTTTTGTGGAAATTGAGTCTCTATGTGTTTGAGTTAATTATGTAAAATTAGTTGTTGTGGGTTATGTGAGTTAATGTGATTAAGCTTCCAATGTGTGAATTAAATTAAGTGGGATCATGCATATATTTCTAGCCATATTATTTGGAATTTTCGCCCTCCTATCCATTGGAAATAATACTTTCTTTCTTGGATTTAATTAATTGCTTTGGGATATTTATCTAAATTAAATCCAAACCAAAGTATCCATATGTTATTCTACATAATTTTCACCCATATGCCTTTCAATTACTTGTAGGATTAATTTATTTGTTACCTATTTTGTGGGAGTCTTTTCCTACAAGAAATTACCAATTTAAATCCTATTCCTATTTAATTGAGGATTTAAATATAATTTTTTTTAAAATACTCCCCTAGTACACGTCCCTTTTCCCTATTTTCACTCCACAATTTGTTTTATTTTTTATTTTTATTTATTTAAGTGGAGAATTAATCCTAGAATATAAAAAGTGAGAAACCCAAACCCTAGCCCCATTATTTCAACGCCTTTTTCTCTCCCTCTCCTCTCTCCCACACGTTTTTTCCTCTCTTCCTCTCCTTCTCCACCAATTCTTCACCAATCCTTTGTTCTTGCATCAATTTGGAGTTGGAAATTCAAGATTAATCGAAGAATCGCATCAATTATCTTTCCTACCGATTATTTTTGAACAAGAAAGGTATATTTGAATTCTCTTTCTCATCTTTTCCATTGAATCTTTGTTCTTGATTCCCTCATGCATATAGTGAGTATAGGAATCATAGATCGCATAATTAATCGGTGGGAATTTGTGTTTTGTATGAGGAGATTTGTGAATATGCGATTTTGAATGAATATGTGTGATGTTTGAATGATTCATTGGTGAATGATGTGTGATTATATGAGAACATGATTATGAGAACCTTTTTAAGCATGATTGTGTGTTATAAGCATGAAAAATTGTATTTGGATGATTGAGGAAGAAACCCTAATTTAGAATTTGTGAGCCTGAAATCTGTGACGTTCGAATAGCGGTTTCTGATGTGTAATTGACCTATCAAATGATCGAATTTTGATATGAAAATTTTACCGAGTAAATTTCAAGGTGTTTTCTGTGTCTCATGTGAATTTCAGCCCTTTTTGTTGAAAAATGGATTTTTAATAAATGTTTGAATTTGACTGCGCAATTCTGCCAAAAACTTGTGTTCTCGCCCAGAAAGTTTCGTATTCTGTTTGATCAACCAAATGCCCTCCGTTTGATGTTATTCTTGAACTAGATGAAAATTTGAATTGTCTTCTGAGTCGTGTAAAAATTTCAGCCTCATTGGACATCGGATGAATTTATGGTGAATTTTTCAAATGAACTGCGCAATGCTGCCAGAATTTTTATATTCCGACCAGAGAGTGGTATTAATGTTTTGACTGACCAAATGACATTATTTGAGTGTGAAACTTTACCTGAATGAACTTGAATGTATCTACTGTGTTGTGACCAAATCTTAGCTTCATATGAGGTCGGATGAATTTTTGGTGATTTTTACAAACCAACCGCGTAGTTCTGTCAGTTTTGTTGTTATGTGAAAATATCACTTGTTGCTAAGTTTGATGAACTATATGATGCATGTATGATTTGGGAAAGTATCCTATGACGTGATTATGTGTGACACGTTGAGAAATATTATGACATATTTTTCCTTATGTCGATGAATGATGGGATGGGTAATTTAAGGGAAACGATAAAAAGGAACAATATGACATGCATGATAACATAAGTTTATGGAAAGCTGATTGTGTTATCGTTGGCAAGGGTGATTGAGTATACGTGAGCTCGAGGAACGAGAGTTGCATAAGTTGGAATTGTGTTGTTAAGCAATCGAGGTGGGCTTTCTTTACTAAACTATTTTACGTTTCAAAAGTATGATTGTGGAGCTATAAGGGTGGTTTAAAGTGTTATGTCATGTCGTGATTGTTTTGATGTTGAGATTGTTGCCTGATGCCTAGTTCATTTGAGCTTGCTCCGTTAGACTATAGGGCTATGTGTGATGTTGAGATTGATGCCTGATGCCTAGTTCGTTTGAGCTTGCTCCGTTAGGCTATAGGGCTATGTTGAGATTGTGCTTGATGCCTAGTTTGTGAGTTCGCTCCATTAGGCTATAGGGCTATGATAAACAAATTCGGGTCTGAGTAGGGCCGCAAACCCTATCAGGCTGTGTACACAGAGGGGATCGTGAGCCGTCCTTGCTAGTTGGCCGGTCTCGTGGGCGAATAGTGTGGCCACACTTTCGTCGTACTATGGTAAGAGGATGTGAATGATTGATTGTTGAGAAAGTAGGGAGATTGTTTTGCCTGGCCAGACTATGAAAATGTTTTTGTGTTCTCGATGATATTTCTTAACTACATGTAAAACTCGAGTTCACTGGTATGGATGACATAACTGTTATAAAATGTTTTCGGCATGAGCCCATTGAGTACAACAAGTACTCAGCCCTGCATTTCTTTTTAAAATTTTGCAGGTTGAGCGGGATGTTGCGATGGATGTTGAGTGAGCTTTAGGAATTCCCGGATGCGTCGTGTCTTCGTACATGGGCGTCATCCTATGACTCTCCTTTGATACTTGTCTTTCCGCTGCCTTGTTTCGAATCGTTTTTGATAAAGTCTTTCATTTTTTTTCCCACACTACGTTATGACATTATTTACCTTGAGACATTAATCCGTTGTTTAACTATTCGATAGACCAAAATATTTCTTTTTGAAGTTAATTGGGTTTTCATATTCAATCTCGTCCTTTATTGTTGTCTTTCATTGCGTCCCTCTTTTCTTCCCCGCTCCTTAGTCCCTTCCCTAGTCACGATTTCCCCGTCTTTACTATCCTTAGTGACGGCGGTCGTGACAATATTGCATAACATTAATTGTTGTTGTGTATAACAATATATAATTTTATATATAATATATTAGTTTGATTAAATATGTTGAAATTACTTATAAATATATATTTATATTCAAGATATATAATTTATAAATATATTTATATTTAAATTACTAGAAGTACACATAGTTATAATTGAGTTGACTTTGATTTATCCTACTACTAGATAAGATAATTTTGTTTATGAATTGGAGTTCTATTTCTTTTTTATAATTTTCAAAATATTATTATGTACTATTGAATTTAATTTTGATGAAAATGCATTTATTAATTGTGATTTTCTTTTATTCGTTTTATCATGTCTACTTAATTCTAAGAAAATATGTTTTTAGTTTTTTTTTAAAATATGTTTTTAGTTATAAACAATTATGTTGCAATTTCAAAACTTATGAACTACTGGGTTGTTATTGTTTTTTTATGTTTTTGTTTGTATTTATGAATACTTATGTTTTGTTAATCGAAACTGGTGAACTATTTATTCGTTCAAATAGTTTGTTTTCTTTTTTATAAATAGTTGTATTACATTTTTCTTTATTTGTATGTCTTATTCTATTTCATCCACATATATTCTCGTTTGTTATTTCTTTTATTTTATACTACTACACTCATATCAAATAGTATTAAAATAGTGCTCTTTCCATCCCATTGAAGATGACTCACTTTCCTTTTTTGTTTGTCTCAATTAAGATGATCTATTACTAAAAATGGAATCACCTTTCTCTCAACTTCATTCCCTCTCTCTTACTTTACTCTCTCAACTTTACACACAAAATAAAGTTGCATAAATTCTCGTGCGACCCCTTCCTTGGGACGGAGGGAGTATGCAATCATCTACTAAAATATGAAATGTTTTATTGAGAGTGGGTTGAGAGAAGTATAAATATCTTTTTATTGTTGTTTATAATATTGCAAATACTTATTTTAATTAGTTCTTATCTGTAAATATATTTTTATACTCCCTCCGTCTCCAAAGAATATGCACTTTGGGTTCGACACAGGTTTTAATACATAATTGGTAAAGTAAGAGAGATGTAGAGAGAAAAATTAATTAAAGTATTGATAGTGGGGAATGAATCCCACTCATTTGAGGGGACAAAGTTTCCACAATTGGAAAATGCATATTCTTGTGGGACGGAGAAAGTAATTATTTACTCTATATTCTTTATTCTAAGTTAATATATCTTCATTATTTAAAAATCTGTTGTCCTGTGCATAGCACATGTGATAACACTAGTGAAGCAAATGGTAAAGAAGACAAAAATAACATATTTCAATTCTATTTTTGTACTTTTCTAGACGAAATAATATTTCACATTAATGAAAATATACAATGATTTACGTATCGAAAATAAAAATGACTCTAAATTAAACTACAGACCTCCAGTTTACAAGATTGGTGCTCTACCACTGAGCTCTAGGGGCTTGGTTGTTAAATTCCAAACCAAATTTATAATATATCATCACTTCAATCTTCGCCAATACACGATTTTATGCAATACCAAACAGTGTACTTCTCGCAAGCCTATTATCACTCCCCAACCTAACTAAGTAATTAATAACATACTCCGTATATAGTATTTTAATAGGGATATTCGCATGTACCTACTCCAACGTTCGTCATTTGTTGGTTTTTCCCTGATTTTTTTTTAAAATTTAAATACATGTAAATATACAAACTTTGAATTTTTCAGATTTTTCCTCTAAATCAAAAATCACAACTGATGTGAGAACAAAAACTTATATGGCAGATCAAAACGACATAGTTATAATTTTTATTTTAAAATTTTAGAAAATGAAATTCCATCTCACTAATCTCTTCTTTGTATAATATAACTCTCATCTTTGGATTTAGGCTAAAAATATAAATATCCATAGAAATTGAAATTTTAAACACAATCACAATTTGATTAAGGCAAATCTTGTCGTACACGATACAAAAGACATTTATTTCAATTAGATCATACGTTACGAATAAATAATGTCTTCTATTATAAAAGGCTATCATCCATTTTTTATCCCAAATCAGCATCCTTTCAAAAATAAATTTCAATTGACAAAAGCCCAGGCCCTATAACTAAATTAATCTACTGCGTTGCTCTTTTTTTCATAGGACCACTTTAATTTTGATATATATATATTTTTATTGCTATTCCATATTACTGCGAAAACCCTAGTTCCCAATTTTAGTTCCAGAATCAATCGACCGCCGCCACCGCGTCACTCAGTAATCGGAGACAATGGCGTCGAAGTATGACCTGACGCCGCGGATTGCGCCTAATCTGGACAGGCATCTGGTGTTTCCATTGCTCGAGTTCTTGCAGGAGAGAGGGTTGTATCCTGAGGAAGATATTTTGAAGGCGAAGATTGAGCTGCTCAACCACACTAATATGGTTGATTACGCCATGGATATTCACAAATCCCTCTACCACTCGGACGATGTTCCCCAGGGTGTGTAATTCTTCGTTTTTACGAAAGAAAATAATTGATGTTATGTTTTTCTTTCACAAAAAATTGGATTTTAGAGAGTTTATGGAGACAGAAGTGCTGCGTATTCGGTTATGTGAATTGGTTGATTTTTAACTAATGATTTCCGTTGTAAAATCTCGCTTCTTAGAAGTTGTATTGTATTGATATTATTTCAGTTGTTTTTAGGATTATCGAGTCTCCGATTTATCACTGAGTTCAATTTCAGTTGTATAATGCTCTTTGTCCAAATCCATTGTTTATTGTTTGTTTATGTGGATTTTACATGGCTTGCTGTACTGCGAATCACACTGGGGAAGTAGACTTCTTCATATTCTGTGTATCGAGTTAGGTTGGCATGTTTAGTTATCATTGCATATAGTTTCGTTAGTGTTGATCATGTTAATGTTGGTATATTAACTTTTTGGTCATTTTTCTACTTGTACTAAAAATCTTATGCTATTTCTTTCTGTTGGTTTACTTTAGACATGATTGATAGGAGAGCTGAGGTGGTGGGCAGGCTGAAGGCTTTGGAGGATGGGGCTGCTCCTTTGATTGGCTTTCTGCAGAATCCAAATGCAGTTCAGGAATTAAGGGCTGACAAACAGTACAATCTCCAGATGCTTAATGACCGCTATCAGGTTGAGCCTCCTTTATCTTGGAAACTATCATGATCATCTATTTCCAAGATGAATCTGCTAGGCTCATGGAGACTTCTTGATTGCCTGTTAGATTTGTTGATATATCTATGTTTTTTGTTGTTACCCAGATTGGTCCAGAGCAGATTGATGCATTGTATGACTATGCCAAGTTCCAATTTGAATGTGGAAACTACTCCGGTGCTGCTGATTATCTGTATCAGTACAGAGCCTTGTGCACCAACAGTGACAAGAGTTTGAGTGCATTGTGGGGAAAATTGGCAGCAGAGGTTCTGATGCAAAATTGGGATATTGCACTGGAGGAGCTTAACCGTTTGAAGGAAATCATTGACTCTAAGGTTATTGGTTATTTGAAAAAAGATACTAGTTCCCTTGTTCAATGCATCATCTTCTGAAGCTTAAAATGAGTATGCATTTGCAGAATTTCTCTTCCCCACTGAATCAAGTCCAAAGTAGAATATGGTTAATGCATTGGAGTCTATTCATCTTCTTCAACCATGATAATGGAAGAACACAGATTATTGATTTGTTTAATCAAGACAAGTATGTTTCTTGACTCTTCCTTACTTTAGCTGTTACTTTCTGTTGTCGGTGGTCAATGACATTTCATTTCAGTCTGTCAAAAACTTTCATCTTTTGCACAATGAATCTGAATAAGGGAAATGATCAATTATTTTGAACGTTTAACTTAATTGAAGGTATCTTAATGCCATTCAAACAAATGCTCCACACCTTTTACGGTACCTGGCCACTGCCTTCATTGTGAACAAAAGGAGAAGGCCACAATTTAAGGAATTTATAAAGGTTATCCAGCAAGAGCAGTACTCTCACGAAGATCCCATTACAGAGTTCCTTGCTTGCATCTATGTCAACTATGACTTTGATGGAGCTCAGAAGAAGATGAAAGAGTGTGAAGAAGTAAATTCCCTTAACTCTAAATGGCCCCTATTCATTTCTTTGATGTAACTTTGAATGCATATGAATTATTTTAAAATTGTATGATACTGCAGGTTATATTGAATGACCCATTTCTTGGAAAAAGAATTGAAGAGGGAAATTTTACAACTGTGCCCCTGAGAGATGAATTTCTAGAAAATGCTCGCCTTTTCATCTTTGAGACGTACTGCCGCATTCATCAGCGCATCAATATGGGGTATGTATCTGAAATTGTTCCTTCAATGGTTAACTGCTAGTTTCCTTCAGTTTCTTTGCTCTTTGTCTTGGTTACTATGCTTCAAATAAATATCCCACTGGCTTCACTTTCTAACTTTGTCATTAATGGTAGCTGTCTTTGTATTTTGAGTCCACATTTAAGTTATGGATGTATGTAATGTAACTCAGTTAATAGTAATTCTTATGGATGCCTGCCTTCTACATCTTTGAGATTGTATGAAAAATATGCATACGCTTGACACTTTAAAATAGCCGTCGACAACAAAATTCCAGATTTCTGTAGTATATGTATATTTTTATATATGGGCATATTTGCCACATTGAGACGTGATATTCTCTAATAACAGAATCAATTCATCTCTTTTGGTGTTTTCACAGAGTGCTCGCCGATAAGCTGAATTTGAATTATGAGGAGGCTGAAAGATGGATAGTTAATCTTATTAGGACTTCAAAGCTAGAGGCTAAGATTGATTCAAATCTGGGAACCATTATAATGGAACCCAGTTATACCAATGTGTAAGTTCATTATCACTACACTTTGTGTATCCTATGTTTTCTTTGTCTCTGCATCTGTACTAAAGAATCTTTCTTCTTTTCAGGTATGAGCAGCTCATTGACCACACTAAAGCTCTCTCAACCCGTACTTATAAAATAGTTCACCAGCTTCTGGAAAATGCTCCTGGACAGACAGCACGGTAGACATTGCTCGGACACCACCCCTTACTTTTTGAATGATGAGTTGGTTTTGTTATTGCAAATTCTGGATTAACCGTGGATGCAGTTCTATGTCTTGTAATATTTATTTTTTTGCTGAAAAAGAGATGTTCCTCAGATTTTGGGCGATTAATTTAAATAGATTGCACTTGCACTGCATTATTCTTTGTTGTTTTTTTATTCTTAATAACATTTTGGTTTAGAGCTACTAAACCAAAGGTGCCATTTGCTAGTAAATCTCTGTCGGATGTTTGGTTGAATTGATAAAACAATATTTGGTGTGAATTCCTAAGCCCATAATGGTCTCTTCCTTAATCAGTTGGATTATTAATCAACCCACAAGTTGTAATGCAAAATTCCAAGAAAAATCTTCAAATTATTTTTTGTGCTCTTTGCTCTTCTATAAGATGGTGCGGTACGAACCAATGTATATTACTCCTAATATATGGAGTACACCGTATATAATAATACTAGTAGTACTAAATTTCAATAAATGTTAAAAATCTTAAATTCTACATTTTATAACATTGAGTAGTGATAAAAGAAAAAACTAAATTCTTATGTCAAAATACTAGTCATCTTTAGATACCAATTTGGTCATTTTATGATCGTTTTAATTTATATAATGGGTACGAACCTGAATAAACTAAAACGATCTAAAAATAAGCTATGATCTAAATATAACAAAATTAGTATTCAAAAATGACTTTCATGCTTGATAATTTAATTATATGTTAGGATTTAGTCATTTTTAACACTACCCTTTTAACAGTAATGTATTTACCCATTCAAATCTTGGGAAATGTTAGTGCTTATAGCAAGCCAAATCTGCAAGATATACACGATTTAACACTACAACAACACATGGTTGCCAAGCGATAGAAAACATGAATGAACTCCACCAGGATGAAAAAGATGAACAAAGCAAATACATTTTACCTTTATTTTCACCAGGATGCGAAGCATGTTCCAAAAAAATTCATCTACATTGAATAATTTTTCTAACAAACCACCAAATTACATGTGTATGAATGACCCTCAACCATCAATGAATATCGAACAACTTCCTAAGGGAAAGACCATTTGCACGAAATGCAACTTCACCAACACTGTTGCATCATAATCTTCCCCCGCATTCTGGATTTCCCAGGTGATGCACCATGTCTATATGTCCATTGTTTACGAGCAATCCTTGCCTTCTACCATTGTGAATGCGAGTAACTGTAAGTTTTGGGGTATGCTTCATACCAGTTCCGTCTGCTGCTGCTTCTTCCTCCTCCATATGATGTGCTGTAAGTACTGGATCTGCCCGACCAACTTCTGTTATAATTTGGAGAACTGTAAGATGTCGATGGATGTCCACAGCTACCATTTCTGTTGCTGTCTCTGTTGTTGTTCCTTATCTCTTCATCATAGCTACCATTTCTGTTGCTGTCTCTGTAATTGTTCCTTATCTCCTCATCTATATCATACTTGGACCTCTGCAAAAGGATCAATATATATACATATATGGAAGACTTTATTGAAGAAAAAAGAATATATTATCAAACTATGGGTATGTATAAACACTACATATTATGAATCTTGGAAGAACTTAAAATTCATCTTGCAAAATTAGAAAAATTCCTAATGTATTGATCATTTATATTACCTTGGAAGAATCTGAGAGTACAGCATATGCCTCCCCAATGATCTTAAACAGTCTGTCAGCATCGTTGTGAATTTTTTCGCCGCATTCTTTCCATAATTTTCCATCATCCCCAGCATCGTTCCTTGCGAAGACCTGACCAGCCTACACTAACTTTGTTTTACAACAAGAAAATCCAACAATACTAATGAGAAGTACGAGAAAACCAGTAAAACCTTGTCCGGATGATGCCTGAGAGCAGCCTTCCGGTAGGCCTTCTTAATCTCGGATTCGGCATCGGATGCATTGATTCCCCTACCGGAGCAAAACCCAAGATCAAAATAAGTATTGACATTGTTATTAGTTGAAATATAGGTTCCAACCAGAGCAAAATATACAGCTTCACAAGCTCATCTAATTTCAAGTGAATGGTGGAATTTAAGGACGTGATGAAAATTATCATGTGATTGTAGGAAAGGAGATAGTTAGACTTACAAAATAAGGTAAAAATCCAAAGGAAGATCCTTTTTAGCTTTTTCTTCAACAGTAGCAAGACGACGGCGGGCCTTTCTTAAATCCCTAACACCACTGCTTCCGCTTGATCTGCTCTGAGTCTTGCTTTTAGATTGAGTTTCAAGAAGCAAGACCAACCTCTGACTATCATTTAATGCTTGTTTATAATCCCTAATCATTTCATGCAAAGTAGCTCTCCTTGAAATTGCCTATATACAAAAACCAGTAATAGATCCTTTAACGGGTGAAAATCCCACAGAATAATACCACAAACTGATTCAGCAAGACCAAATCCGTAAACGTACTACTCCCTCCAGCCCAACTAAGTTGGGGCAAAACTTTTTGGGCACAGAGATTAAAAAATTATAGTTATTGAAAGGATTAAATGAAAATAAAATAAGAGAGAGGAATAAAGTAGGAGGGATAAGAGAGAGTAAAGTAGGTGGAATAAAGTAAAAGTGATTACTATACGTCAATGTTATCAAATAGCAGCTATGGCGGTGCCATGGCGCTATGGCATGGCGTTCGGTGATGGAAACGCCATAGTACCATGGCGCTGCCATAGCACCGCCATATCTGCCATTTGACAACATTGCGTGTGTACTGCATTTAGGAATGGGGCATTATGTAAGAAACATGGAGATTAGAGTTGTATTTTATGCTTTTTAATTGTTTTAATAGTTTTAGATGTTATATTTTTATTATTTTCTAATTTTTAAATTATATATAAATATATAATTATTATTTTATTTATTTAATTATTGACCGCCATATCCGCCATACTAATACGCCATATCCCTGTGGCGGTTTTTAGGCGAACCGCCATAAGCCGCCATACGAGATTGATAACATTGCTATACGTTTTGTTTTTAGTCAAAAAAGGAAATGACTCAACTTAGTTGGGACATTCTAAAAAGGAATACGACTCAACTTAGTTGGGATGGAGGGAGTGGTACGATTTAATGATTAAGAGTTTAGGGGGGCTAATACAAAGATAATTTGCAAAGTAGTGAACAAGTATGAAAGAATGCATTTTTTTAATAAGGTTTATGTTTTGTACCAACCTTTGCGTAGTCCTCGTCCAGGGCTATAGCTACACTACAATCTGAAATGGCATCAACTATTTGGCTAAGGGATTGGTATGCAGCCGCACGATTGCAGAAGCAGACAGCCATAAAACCTCGTGATTCAAAACTTTTTGATATGGCAATGGTATAATTATCTATAGCTTCTGTATACCTTCCAGAGTTGAAGGCTTCATTTCCTGATTTCTGTAGCAAATAAAATTAGGAAAACTTTGAGAACTTTAAATAAATTTCCAGGATGCATGTATTCAAGTAATTAGGGTCCACATCCATATAGAATATAGATATAAAGACCAAATTAATGTTCGACATACTTTTAAGGATAAGAGTTCTCGAATATTGGTGGCTAAAGCAATGGAGGATTTCCCAGATACATCTCCACACCTACATGAGAAAACATGCAATCAGCATCCGAGATTTATATTATTTACACAACTGTGGGTTGGTGGTCAACGAGTCTTACATTGAGTTTATTGGCACTTTCTCTTGTTTTTCAATCAACTCAAGAGCCGCATCAAGCCTTCCCTGACGATAATGGGACTTACTCTGCAGGTGCCACCTCCACAATTTCACATGAGAACTATCGCCTTGATTATCCAAAAGATCAGCACGAAAATTCTTCATGGCAATATCAAGAGTTTGCTCACAAAGTTGGATCACTACGTCATACATCCGTAACTGTATCAATTAATAACATAATTATGATGACAACCATGCACATCTGAAATTGGGTTGTTACATCAAATCAGATATTTACTTATTAAATAGACCTTAATTGGAACATACAATGTACATAGCCTCTCCTTTCATCTGAAGCAACCTCTCAGAATAACGGCATGTAGACAAGGCCTCCTCAATGCTGCCAAGAGCCTTGCCTGCCGCATCATCAGTTCCTTCTTGCAAGAGTATGGCAGATTGATGCATGCATTCGGCTACTTTCTATTAAACAAAAAACTGACAATCAGATTCTGACTTACAGGAAAAGAATATTCAAGAAAATTCAGGAGAATCGAATTGCACAGAGCAACTGCAGTCAGACATACAAACAAAGCTAATGTATAAATTTCAGTTTCTGTAACAAGAAAAGAAGCAAGATACAAAGCTATAAAAGGTACCTATATCAAACTCTCAAGGCATTTCTAACATATATATCAAGGCTATCAAAGAATGCATATGGTTCAATTGATACAACTGCAAACCGGAAAACAAACTAAATTCCTAAAACATTGGACATGATATTACAAACATGAAAAATTTCCTAACAAAATAATGATAGCATATACGAAGAATTAGGATAAGTAGCAAAAATGATTATAGCATCTCACCTCTGCCTTTTGCAGGCTACTAGCAGCTTCAATTGTAAATCTCCTATCCAAGCAAATGCTGTTCTCAGCTCCTAAGCATTTTCTGTAACACTGGATGGCATCTTCAACTTCTCCCAATACCAAATAGCAACTGCAAAATTATAAACATGCAGACATATGGATGTACTATCAGTTTTCTACGAATAAGATGACAGAACTCTGGATCTATTTCAGCACAATTGCAAATGTACGGAAACATGTAAACAGAATTCAAGGAAAGAACTTACTTTCCAGCTCTTAATATAACTTTAATAAAGTCTGGGTCTAGCTCAGATGCTTTTGTACAATCTGCTATGGCTTCCCTCATCCTTGAAAGTGACATTCGTGTGGCTGCACGGTTGCTATAGCAGAGTAAAAGTGGTCCCCCTAGACAGGATCATATTGTTCAACCACTAAAAGTTCATGCATAAGCGTAAAAATCATAAAACAGCACTAAAATCAAACAGGTAACGAAGAATACCTCATTCGCCAATGCTCACATAGTTCATTAGAAGGCCCACTGGGTTCCAGCCTAACATTTTCTTTTCTAGAATTGTTTCCTTGGACAGTGGGATTCAAACCAACTTTCAATCTATATTTTTTCTTGTATTTGCGTTTTATTGCTGACAGGCCATCTTCTGCAGGCAATGAAGGAGAGCAAACTGAATTGCTCTTATCATCTTCAGGATTTTCCCAGTCATCTGAAATATTCTTCTGGTTTGCAGCAGAATCTACTTTTAATCCCGATGCAGTATCTGCCTCTGGTGCATTGCTGGCACTTGTATCTTGATATGGTGAAAAATCCATGGGTGAACCACAACCAGGAGATGTATGATTTTGCAGGGAACTGCCTTCCTTAAACATCTGACTCTGTGGAAACAACTGCTGGACAAAGGTTCTTTGTCCTAGCTTTCCATTTCTCTTTGATGTTTTGCCTTTGACTGATCTAAATTTTGTGTTACCTAACTTATCTACACCTGGGAACAAATTGTTGCTCGAAAATGCAAATTTCATATCTGGTGTGATGCAATCTGCATCTGAGCCTAATCCAGCCAGTTTGTCTCTAATGTTGTCATTCTTATCTTTATCAATAGATGGCACCTCTTGGAAACCATTGTTCAGATTGAAGCCCATTCCAACGGAAGTTGAGTAAGTCCTAGTCGACTTAGAGTTACTCTGGGAGAAGCGACTCAAATTTGGAGTGTTCCGGTTCATACTAGGACGATTCTCATATACAAAACCAGAGTCCTGCTGGTTGCCTCCAAACACAAATAAATTATCAGCCCCTGATGCAGAATTACAACTAAAACTTCCAGACCCTGTAGTATCCACTTTAGGATCACCAATGTTCAGTTTCTTCATCTCATTCAATATGCCATATGTAGGACCTTGCTCAAAAGAACCACCTGATTTACCACTAGTTTGAAACTTGATATTACTTTCTTCAGCCTTTCCCATATTCAATTCATTCATCTCACTAACAGGCTTAGTACTTCCACCAGAATGAATGCCTTGTTTGCCTTTCAGTCCTCCAAAAATGAAAACACCATTCACGTGAGACTGAGATCCAACCTCTGCATTTTCTTTCCCACTCTTTGGAAAATTAGGCATATCCACTTTTCCACCAGAGGATTTATTTCCCAATCCTATGTTGAACTTGAAGTCAGTGTTTTCTGTAAACACAAAATTCTCACGATCGTTGCTACTTCCATCACTCACATTGAATGGAAACTTCAAGACAGGGTCGTTGCTAACCTTTTCAGAAGCCCCAGAACTATCCAATTTAACTTTACCCCTTATGTCATGGATCGTGCTTCCTACAACTTTATCAGTTCTACTAGCACGTCCAATTTCAAATTTGACAGCATTAAACTTCACAAACTCATCAGCATTCGAACTCAAACTGGACTTATTATGTGAACCCTGTTGCTCTAACTTGACTTGTGAAGCTGAGTCACTCGCATCCTTCATATTGAAACTCGAATCACGACTACACGCACTGTCACCAACACCAAAGACAAACTGCCCACACAAATCCGGATTTGATACAGGGGCCTCCTTACAAGCTCCAAAAACAAAACTCCCACATTCCTTTTGCCCAAAATTTGAGCTACCTATATCAAAACCAGATGAAAGATCGCTCTTTCTTAACTGCCGATTGCTCGGCATGGTATCCTTGGTGGCATCAACCAAGGGCGTAAATTTTCCTGATCCAAATCCAGAAAAAGAATTATTCAGGTCTACATCAAAACCAAATCCGTTCCCAAATCTATCCACGTTTTCATTCAAACCACGACTCTTTTCCTCACCTCCATTCGATCCCAAACTCTCATTATTAATCCCGAAAGAACCCCCCAATTTCCCTTCAAAATCTTTCTCACCACCACTACCACTAAACCCATTCAATCCCAGATCAGTTTTTACACCATCTGGCATTTTCCGCCTCCTCATCTTCATTAATCTCGGACTGGATCGGCCCGAAATGAGCGGTTTATCGGGACCGGTTTTCGAGTAATCAAATCGAGCAGCATCAGTCGAAGCAGAAGAGAAATTAAAGTTCCCCCCAGACTCTGAGCTCTGAGCTGAATCAGGTTGAGCGAATCCGAAAGCAGGCTGCTGCGCGATCACCGGTGGCGACATTTTGAAACTCGGACTTCGGCGGGACGGTGGATTTCGGAATAATTAGGTTTCAGAGCTGAGATATTATTCAGTGAATTATGCCGTCGCCAGCACAGAAAACATACGAATGATTCCAGGAAAAAAAAACATTTGCTTGAAATGGAAGGGAAGACGGCGAAGTGTTGATTTGGATTTCTACACTTTGCCCCTTTTCTCCTTTGCACCTTTTTTTTTGGGTTTAGGTTTAGGTTTTGGGGTTTATACTCATATTTGAACTGATTGATTTGAACGTTGCTATCGCCTACTCTTTGAGGCGTGTTTTGCTTCGAAACAACAAATTTCATTCAATCTCAAAAAGGAAAAATAATTACATACATCACCGTAATATTATTAAATCATATTTATATTGTTTCATGACATAAACGTATAATATTGTTTCATGACATAGACGTATAGAAATCACTCAGAGCATCACAATCGTGGACGAGCCGGCGGACGAGCCGCTCGTCCACTATTGCGACCGGCTAGCGCATCGCGGACGAGCTGGGTGGACAACCCCTCGTCCATCGGGTTTGTCGCTCGTCCGTCAGCTCGTTAGCCGTCTCGTCCGCTATTGCGGGCACCCGACGGACGATAGCATTTTTCGATTTTTATTTTTTATTTTTACTTTTATTTTTTTTAAATTTCAAGTCTATATATCCGGCTCGTTGCACTTCATTTCATTTGCATTTCATATCATGCACAACGATCGTCGAGATCCTCGTTCGGTTAGCGGCAAACTATAAATACTAGAGACAGACTATAAAGATTCAAGACATACTAAACTTTGTTTAAAAGACATACTAAACTTTGTTTAAATTGTTGTTTTTTTTGTTGCATTGTATTATTTTAATTTTTTTATTTAATAAAATTATTATTGCACTTTCTCCGCCCGTATTTGTGTCGAAATTTTAATTCCTTAATTGCTTATTTTCGAATTTGTGAATTTTTATTATTGTGCTTGTCCACTATTGTGTAGTGAGATGTCCTAGTGATGTGGTAATGGGGTGGGAAGTCCTAGTGAAGTAACAGAGGTGTTTTTAGGAAGTTCTAATGCTAGCTAGTAGTGGGGAAGTTCTTTCTATTGCAGATGCTCTAATTATTTACATTACAAAATATAGAGATTCCAGTTTCAGGTCAAAAATATCAACAAATATTCCCTCCATCCCCAAAAAAAATATGTGCAAATGAATATGGTACGAGAATTAAGATAAAATTGGTAAAGTAAGAGAGAGGTTAATTGTATGGTAAAGTAATAGAGACAAGGAGGGGACCTATATTAATAAATTGATATAATATTCTAAAAATGCAATAAACATATTTTTGTGAGACGGACTAAAATGAAAAAAATCACATATTTTTATGGGATGGAGGGCATATAAAAATGAAGCTGGTGATTATCGTTTTAAAAATCTTCAAAATATAGAGAAATTGGAACGATTATCGTTTCGCCGACATTTGGCGTCTTCTGAGCGACAACCATGCAGTTGAAGAACACTATTGTCTCCGAATCCCAACGAAAGCGGCGGACAAGAAACTGAAAAATAAATCTGAGTTCCAGCAATCGGCTTTTATCGAGAATTCATCAGAGGCTTCCAAGTTGGTATTTTTCTTTACATTCGCGATTGCGACATTTATTGATTACTGTTATCATGTTTGTTGGCGGAAGGGTGCTCTCCTCCTTATTTAGTTAGTTGAGTTGATTCTTTCTTTGGCCTAAAAATATATCTCTTTGGATGAGTGAAGTAAGGATTTTTAGCATTTTAAATTTGCTTCGTAACTTTCTGGGGTTAGTAAATTGTAGAGTTAGAGAGGTGGATGCTGTGTCTGTGTGGGTTGGAATAGGAGAGAGAGGGTCCCAATTTGTATGGTTAATAGAACAGAGGATCTTTTTGGTTTTTTTTTTTGAGGAGGTGTTAATGGAGATGGTTTTTTTGAGGGAATCATGGATTTGATGCAGAAATTGCTAACTTCAGCTTTTGTATGGCTCAGAACTAATATTAGCTTATTTGCAGATTGAGAAGTAGTTCTTTGAATTTGGTTGACTAACCGCCACCAAGGCTTACAGCTTAAGTTGCAATTTGTCATGGAGCTCGGCTCATATCGGAACATGCATGGTAATCACCGTCTTTGTGTCTTGTTAAGCAGTGCATTTCTCTTGTTTCGTAAATTCGTCAAAGCAAACACACTGCATTGATTATATTGGAAAAGCTGTAAATTTTTTACTTAGATTAGAATGGTGTTCATTTTAAAATGATCAAATGGAAGTACATTGATTTTTTTTTGCCTTTATTTATTCTATCCTTGTTAGCTTTTCTTATGAATTCTGGGATATAGCTAGTTTATGATGTACTACTCCCTATGTCACATAACAAACCTTCATTAGTTTCAGTTATTGTCGTACCATTCCAGTAACATATTTGAAAGCATTCGATGCCATGCTTAAGTGTTTTTCCTGATTTTGGTTACAACATTGCTTAGTTGGATTTTTTTGAAGTCTTTATGTGCCTTGTTAAGTAATCTCACTCCCATCAATAGATAACAGAGCATCTGAACCAGATCGACGAGAAGCCTCTGCCCCAGAGAATCCAATCCCGATGGAGCAACCTCATCCTTCTCTTCCTGCGGAAGTAAATATGGATGTTGCAATTACTGCCAATGAAGTTATGCGGGCTGGAGGCTTTGGTGCTACTTATGATAGCCGTATCATGCTTCCAGCTGCCAGCGATTGCACTGAACTTATGGACCATCTTCGTGATGTTCACGGAGATGAAGGGTACAAGGATGGCGACATTAAAGCCACTGACAAAGTTGAAGATGGCGTAACCCCTGAAGCTCAAGAGGCAGTAAATATGGAAGCTTCTTTCTTTTCTGATGATGTGATACGGGCTGGAGGTTTTGGAGCTACAGATAATATAAGCAGCTTTCTTCCTGTTGCAAGTGATCATACTGATTTTGAGGGAAATCTCCGTGATGCTCGAGGTTATGAAGAATCCGAAGAAAAGAGCAGCCGGCCTGGCCTTGGCTGGAAGAGCGAATGAGTCGCTGTTTAGATGTGAACCAAGTATCTGGCTTTTATTGCTCCCTAATAGCTAAGGTTATTCCTATTATAGTTTCAAAACAATTTCCTTGGACGAAGTTATACATAATATCTATTTCTGCTATCAATTTTTCTTGTTCAGACTTGTAATAGCTTGATGGTGAGCCTATACTGGTTTAATGATGCTTGTGAATCTTGATTTAGGTTGCTTAGTTATAAAATCTCATATTCTCCATACTTCCATGATACAATTCTAGAACATCTAATGCAGGAAGTCCAAAAATTCAAAGAAGTATGCACATTTATCTATCTACTATAGTTATTGGCTCTTGACATCAGGTGACGGACAACTCTTTGGTCACTGTAGTGCATAAGCTATTCCTCTTCGGAATATCCTCTGTCCTGGAGCTAAGATTGCCAGAGGGTCGTAGCTCAATTTTCTCCTGTAGAAAACTTCCCAGTGGGGGCCGAAATGAGCTTCCCACTCCTCTTCAGTGCTGTAATGGGGCAGGTACTGTTTGATCCCAAGATAAGGTCTCTGGCTGAAACTCAGTATTTTCTTGTTTTGTGATAAAATATGCTCGAGGCCGTCCTTTCCTGCCGATGACGGCATTGCTGATGATAGGAAAGCGATCAGGTAGAAGACGTCATCATCGGGTGTGATCAAGGACGTTCCAGATTTCCACCTGAAATTGGAAATATAATTAAGGCATCAAACATACTTTTTTCTTGTAATTACCTATTGATTTTGTTATAGAATTGATACCTTGCTTTGTTGACGGGGTAGATGAGGATGGGGCCACCGCTCGTGTCTTTTACTATGTTACCAAAAACTTCTGCGACGAACTCATGAATTCGGCTTCGAGGAACAAGAAGGTTCAGCCATGGGTGTGGCACCTCCCAGAGGCCTTCCTCCCGGAGTTTTACTTCAGACACGTGTACTCTGTCGAGGAAATTGACATAGGAAACCTCTGACATGTAGAGAGTGGATCGTATGTAGCTCAGTTCTGACAAGAGAGGGTCGATATCCTGCATAAAAGGCAGCAGGGCTAAAGATTTTAGCAGGCTCTGATATACTTTCAACAGCCTGAGATAGATAGCATGGTACAGATTCTCACCTGATCTATGTTGTCCGACTCTCGAGGATTGTAGTACTTGGCTACTTCCAGGCAAAACAGAAGCTTCCCGTCGGAGTTGAACTGGTCTGCTCGAATTGGATCCTTGGGACTGAAAGATGATCTCCAGTTGTTTAACAAGCCAGTTCTATTTATGATGATGAATCCTTCTACATAGTCAAAGGAATTATTCGAAGATATCAGATGCTCCTGGTCACGGGCGAATGTTGAGAAATCTGAATATAGTGCTCTGATCCATTTAACCTGAAAGGAAAACTGTGTAAGTCAAGAAGAAATTCTTGTGGTTGTATTCGTATCATGAAACTCATCTCACCATTTTCGGCGCAGGCTCTAGGGCGATTCTTGCTTGGGTAATAATGCCGAACTGTCCTAAACCGCCTAGCACGGCGTGGAAGAGATCAGTGTTTTGCTCGTCCGAACATGTCACAACTTCTCCTCTACCTGCACAAAGTAAATTCAGGTTATTAGATGGTCTTCTCAAATTTAGGTATGCATGTTGCTACATGTGATGGTGATGGTGATATAACCTGTGACAACTTGGAGTTGGTAGACATTGTTAATCTGTGGCCCGTGTCGGAAAGCCTGGCCACTTATTCCAGCATTTGACAAGGTGCCACCAACGGTGAGACGGAGATAGTCTGTCCACGATCTTGGTGTCAGACCTCGTTTGAGGCTCTCATGCAGGATATTTATCCACAGCTCCCCAGCAGAAACGTCGACATAGGGGTGTTCTCCGCAATGGAAGCTCATCTCCGGGGCACGGAGGGACTCCATGCTGATCACTACTCCCCGATATGCCTGCGCCTGGCCTTCCAGCGAATGGCCATGGCCCCGTGCTGCAACCTTGAGCTCTGAACTCAGGCCCAAGTCATAGACATATCTCAGGATAGACGAAATGTCAGAAACTGATTTCGGGTGCAAGACCGCAGATGGCATGAGATGGTATCTGTTTCCGAAATCCCTTGCTGCAAATTCCAGGTTCTCAAAAGATATGCTCCCCTCAAACCTCATCTCGGCCAGGGACGAATGAGCAATAGATTCAATGGTTTGAGGGGTGGCAAAAGGGTGATTAGAACAAAGATACTCTCTATTGATCATGAAGCTATGCAAGAAAACTAATATAAGAAGTGCTCTGGTTTTCTGTCTTATGAAGGTGAGGCACTCTCCAAAAACCATCTCGTATTTTTCGAGACCGGGAGCACAACGTAGACAGGTACTTAGCTTTCTCTTTCTTTCACTTTGTAATAAGGCGTTTTTCAAATTTGTGCTGGACCTATGTTTTGTTCTTCCTTAGTGGAGATATTTATACATACACAAAAAAAGATATTGCAATAAACTATTTAAATATTTGATTGCATCACCTTTTTTGCTCAAGACTATTTGGAGTAAATATATTAGTAAACTTGGACCAGTCACTGCTATTCTCACACTTTTGAGGACTTGGTGACTTCACATTTTGCTGCAAACATGATTCTTGCATATGTTGTGAGTTGTGCACTATTTGTCGGATGGTGGACAATGAATCATGTTATTTTCTTGTTTAGGGGGACCCAAGTAAAGTGTACAGTAGGCGAATGAGCCCCTCGTCCCCTCTGATGATATATTGTGTGTCTGTGTGCAGGTGAGAGTGGTGTGGTAAAAAAAATATGACCGCGTTCGAGTGTGAAAACTCGTTATTCCAGTTTAGGTCTTAGCCTCTTTTGGAAATGTGAGTTTGGCCAACCTAACCTGCCTAATACTTCCTCCGTCCCGCACTACTCGCACGTATTTCCTTTTTGGGCGTCCCAAGTTACTTGCACTCTTTCCATTTTTAGTAAAAATTTTCACCTATAGCCGTCATTTTTTACTTTCCTATACACTCATTCCTTAATCTCCGTGCCGAAAAGGAAATGAGCGAGTAGCTCGGGACGGAGGGAGTATTTGGTTAACTTTCTTGAAAAACTAGTAATGAAAAGTTTGCCTTATCCAATTGGATGTAACTTGGCATCAGACCGCATCCCGTGCTCCCATTACACAAGTTTATCTTGTCTGAAACCTCCCGAACACGAACACGAGGAGTTGAAAGCACTATATTGATTGATACTAGTAATTTGCAGGGTGTATAGCTAGGGATGACGACATGTGAATCTGTCCCTTGCCAAATCAAGATGGGTGAAGATCGAGCCTGCTTACCACCCATTTCTGGTGGGATCACGGATCACGTTTTTTGAAGAAAGTCTCTCTTTGAGCAGACTGGGCAGCCGGGGGGCTTCGAGATTCGTGCCGTGGGCTGAGTTTGGGGCCAGGGAGGTGTTCGCGTGGCGTGATGGCAATGCTTGTGGGTAGGGGCCTGGGCTCAGCACTGAATAATATGGGAAAGTGGTAGATGACAGTTTGAATTGGAGAGACAGTCGGTTAAAAGAAGGTTAGGTCTAGATCATTCCCCACAACCTAGTACCACTTCCATCTCTTTGCAATTATTGTGATCTTCACTTTCTACATATACCATTTCCAACATATCCTTTGCTTTTCTTTTCTTTTCTGTTTTTTTTTATCAAATTCTTGCTACTCCAGTATTTAATTAGCACTGTGTAAAAATGTATCGTCAAATAGAATTTTGGAGTATCAGAATACAAGATTCTTTTATATTTTTGCATATGTACATGCACTTAGCTATTAAAGCTTGATGATATCGGTTTTGGAAGATTTTTCCTTTATAGGGTAAGTTTGAGATGATGTCTCAAATATTGGTTGTTGAGTGTAGCTTGGCATTCTCAACAATATATGTTGGTACAAATGCAACATCTTAGCCAAGAAAGATTACATATTCTTTTGGTGGTATGTTTCACTATTGCATTACCATGTCTATTGTTTATAGTGTTGCATGTAAATGTAAGATCTTTTGTACTGTAAGCTTATAGTAGTTGTACCTTGAGATCAGGTTGGAGAAAGTGACGTCAATTTGCAGATTCTTGTACTTACGGAAGATTATAAGGCCATCCACAACGCTGTTCCTATACCGTTCCTTAAACCACTATTTGAGGGCCCCACTGTACTTTTTTACTCCATTCCTTAACTAATGAACGGAACCTGCAACCCTCCGTTCCTTAACCGTTCCTTAACCGTTCCTTAAATTACTATTCATTCAATTTCATTTTTTTTATTTCCAACCCAATTCAATTTAAATAAACACACTTTAAAAAACAAACACACTTTATTAAAAAAACACACAACATTAAAAAAAATTACAACTTAAACGTAAAAAAATAAAAAGCACACAATTAAAATCCTAAAAAATAAAAGTACACAATTTTAATAATTTCATCCGTCAAAATTTGCCCAAATGTGCTCAATTAGATCATGTTGGAGTTGGGTGTGGGCACTAGAGTCGCGTGTCCTTGCACGAATAGATAACCGTTCTTGTATAGACGGATGCGCTCCACTTCGAGGCGGACTACTTGCGGTTGAGCTTCCGGGGGATTCGTCGTCGAACCAATTTCCCGCCTCGGGTCCTTCGTCTTGGACAATCATGTTGTGCAAGATTATGCACGTATACATGATGTCGACCATGTTTTCCATGAACCACGTACGAGCCGGGGCTTTGATGATGTTGAAGCGCGCTTGGAGAACCCCGAACGCCCTCTCCACATCCTTGCGAGCAGACTTCTGCTTCTGCGCAAAAAGAGTCTGCTTTGGGTCCGCAGACCCACTGCACGTCTTCACGAAGGTAGACCACTTCGGGTAGATGCCATCGGCGAGATAGTACCCCATTTTATAAAGCCGGTTGTTGGCGACGAAGTTGATGGCCGGCGCTTTACCATCCAAAACTTCGGTCAAGAGGTCGGACTGGTGGAGCACGTTTACGTCGTTGTTCGACCCGGGGACCCCGAAGTACGCGTGCCAGATCCAAAGGCGGTAGTCGGCAACGGCCTCAAGTATAACGGTTGGGTGGGTGCCTTTGTGGCCGCTCGTGTAGGACCCCTTCCACGCCACCGGGCAATTCTTCCATTGCCAGTGCATGCAATCGACGCTACCGAGCATCCCGGGGAATCCGTGCACTGTTTCGTGAAGGTTGAGCAGGAACTGACAATCGGTCGTGCTTGGCCTTCGGAGAAATTCGTCGGTGAAGGCTGCCCGGACGCCTTGGCAGAATTTGAGCAAGCACATTCGCCCAGTGTTGTCTCCGATGTGGAGGTATTCGTCGAACATGTCGGCCGTTTGTCCAGTCGCAAGCTGGCGGATTGTTGCAGTACATTTCTGCAGCGTCGTGTGGCTGGGACGGCCGACCGCGTCGAACCCTTCCTGGAAGAACTCTTCCCGGGCTGCCAAAGTATTCGCGATGTGGAGAAATAACGGTTTCCCCATGCGGAAACGGCGACGGAAGTACGTATCTCCCCAAACCGGGTTATCGCAGAAGTAGTCGCGTACTAACCTTGCGGCGGCTTCCTCCCGGTTACGATGGATGTACGTACGGGAGCGTCGTTGGGGTGGCGCGGCTTCTTCCGCCTCCCGTCGTCGATCTTCTTCAAGTGATTGTTCCAATATTTGACGCATTTGTTCATAAGGATCCATTAGTTTGATTAAATTTGGGAAAAGGAAAATATAGTTGATTTGAGATGAAAATTGAGGTAGAAATAGAGATGAATAGATGTGTGTTTGTGATTGAAATGAGTATGAAATAAGAGTATTTATAGAGTAAATAAATAAAATAAAAATAAAAAAAAAAATAAAAAACGGATATAAAAAAAACGGTCTCATTACCGTTGCAATTTTTTTTTTTTTATTAAATTCGAATTTTTTTAAAAAAAATTAATTATTGCGTCACCGGACGAAGCCCACTCGCGGGGCAGCGAGTGGGCTTCACGCGTCGAATGGGAGGCCGTCACGTCGCCTCGGCGCGTGGCGGAACGTTCCGTTCCGCGTTCCTCTGGAACGGAACGCGGCACGGCATAGGAATGGCGACGACACGGAACGGCGACGGAACGCACCCCGCAACGCGTGCCGCCGCGGAACCGTTCCGCCGGAACGGCATAGGAACCGCAACGGCACAGCGTTGCGGGTGCCCTAAGGTTATCCACGATCCATGACCCATCCTCCTTAATCATATCTCAATTAGGACTTTCAAATTTACGATTTAACGACTCCTCTTTATATGTATATAGAAAAGGAACAATTTAAGTCGGAGAATTTGTATTATATAATCAAATTAAATCACACCATGTTTCAACTCTATACCATAGTTTAAAACATTCCGTATTTTTATAGAAGCTTTTTAGTTGGCTGAGGTGTACTGCAACAAGCACACAAGAATACTACCTTGTAGTAGTATATATTTTACTTTTTGTGATCTATATGCTACTAAAAGAATTGCAATAAAGTCGCAAAATAAATTATTTTTCCCACTAATACTTTTGGCAAGTCCAATAATTCGCTCGACAATACTGTATGACAATGGTCATACAGTAGGGATAAATAATTAGGGATTATGGATACATATTTAGCATAATCAAATAATAATCCAACTAATTCCACTTTTTAAGGCCGAATGAATCGAAATACATCCGTATAAATGTTCTGTTAATTCCATTAATACTAATAATAATAAGTCAGAAAGAGACAAGAGGGTCATAGTTAAATAATGTTAGTTTGATTAATTCATTTAATTAGTACTAAGATGATTATTTATATATTAATTATTTTACTTGGGTGATCATTTAAATATTTAAATACCTCTTAAATAGGAGTGCTTCTGCACAAAATATATCTAGCAATGTTCCTTATTAAGTTCACATGTATTCTAATCGTAGTCCTATTGTCCCTTGCTAATTTACATTTGATCTAAACTGCCTTTTTCCGTTTTATTGCTCAAAGTCATCAAAGTTTATATGTATGATATGTTTACTCATTCTTGTAAACGTCTCTGTAAAAGCTGTAGTTTTCTATAAATAATTCTGTGATTTTATTAATGTAGTGCTTATGACAAGTTTATCTCTATCCATCACTCAGTCTGAAATTTGATAGCAAGACAATACAAAAAAAATTAACTATACTATCATTTATGATTGTAAGAACCATCATGAAAATGATTCTGTTGCTTAACCAGAGAGACATGGTGTTAAACCTTCTTGAGTAGGAATTTTATTTACATTTTTTATTTGGCAGATATACCCCTCCAAAAAAAGCTAATCCAAAGTCGATTCTTTGAAAATTATCAGTTCAATCATATACAATTACCTATTTGAGATAACAAAACACATGCTTAAACAATGTGAGGATAATGCATAGTCCTCTGGCAGTTTTGGTCACACTATCTAAACATTTACTATTCGTCATGTTATCTATTTTTAACCAAAGTAATATTTTAATTATAACTACATCTGACGGATCAAAGTATGATTAAATTGACAATTTTATAAGAAAACATTAATCCGAAAAAACTTTACAAATGGTTGGACGTCTTGTATCTATTATGTACTCCATATTTTTTTATTTGTTTATCTGAAATCAATGTATTAAAAACCACTAACATGTTAAACCAATGTGAACCGCTGAAATCGGACGGTCAGACTGGTTTGATTGTGAACCAGAAATTAACCAATTTTTTATTTCTAAAATGTGTTTTGCAAAATTTTGTTGCTCGGGCGCGCCATCGTCCGCCCACTGTGGATGCGCGGACGATGTCCGATGCATCGTCCGCCCACTGTGGACGACGCGGACGAAGCAACGCGTTTATTTATTTATTTTTTTATTTCAAAAAATTTATTTATATAAATACCCCCTACCCCACCTTCATTTGTAACCTTTCCATTCACTTTTCCACACTCAAATTACACTATAAAATGGATTCCGGTGAATACCCAAGTCCGAATAGTCCGATGTTTGGGGGTGGTGCACGTTGGCCGGGTACAGACCTTGGTGAATATCGGCCGTTCGACTCCAACACGCAGTACGATCCCGAATTCAGTACGGATTCGTACGGTCTCTCTGACATGGAGCCGTCTCCAACTCAACCGGACGATGTACGAGGAGGAGGAGGAGGAGGAGGAGGAGAGTTCCGGCACACCGGTGTCTTCTCGACGTCCCATTGGCGTCAAGGCTACGAAGAACAAGGGGAAGGCGAAGGCGACATCCTCCTCGCAAGCCGCGACCGCCCCCCATCGCCGACCCCGACCCCGGCGGCACTTGCCTACGTGGAGTTGGCAGCGGCCGCCAACTGGAGGACGTTGTTGGACACGGATAACGCCCTTATGCACTGTCAGGACCCGGCCAAAGCCAAATACTTCCAAGGGATGATCGGTGAGTTGCGTCGCAAGTTGGGACTTTTGTAGAGTATTCAACTTTTTTTTTCATTTCTAACTCGTGTAAAACTTTTTTTTAATCAATGTAGGATTTGCCGTTTTTAATTAATCGTGGTATTTTTTAATTATTTTGCATTGACATATTTGAAAACATTTAAATTAATTAACAAAACAATAGTGAAACCTATAGGGCGGCTTATAGGGCGCCCCACTGCAGGTGGAAGGGTAGGAGGATAAAATGCTGACGTGGTGGTGCATAGGGCGGGCTTTAGGGACGCCCCACTGCTAAGAGAATCCACATCCGTGCTCTTGCCAACGAGCACGGATGTGGGCCCAGCCCCACTTTTTCTGCATGCTCTTAGGCAAGAGCACAACACCCACATCCGTGCTCTTCCGCAAGGACGAGCACAAGGGTCCCACCATTCCATTATTCAATTTAAATAAAAACATTTCCACAAAATTAAAATACATTAAAAATATGAATGAGAGATGATTTGATGTGAAAAATGGATGATGAATGTGTGTATTTATAGATGATTTTGGGGAAAAAAATAAATAAAATTCAAAAAAAATACAGAAAAAATGAGCAAAAAAACGGCCATTTTTTGGGATTGTTTTTTTTTTGTATTATTTTCGATTTTAAAAAAATGATTTTCCAACGGATATGTCGTTGGCCAATCAGAACACGCCACGTCGCCTGCTCGCTGGCACGGACGTGCTCGATGCATCGAGCAACGCCGTGCCAGCGGCAAGAGCGCAGCGGTGTCGCGGCGCTGGCACGGACGGACGAGCAATTGCTCGCCGCTGTGGATGCTCTAATGCTCTTAATCATGTATTTTTTAATTTTATATATTTGCTACAATACTTCGCCACAACACTTTTTTGAATTTATTTGATTTATCCATTTTTATATTATAATAATAAATATTTATCTACACTAATTAATAATTTATATATTTCATTATATTTACTAAAAAAATAGTAATTAATTAAATTTTATTATTCACTAAATTTTAATATTTTTTTATATTATATATGTATGTATATAACTAATTATGGATAAGGTTTAAATTTTTTTGATATAATTAAGAGTAAATGTCAAAATTGATCCTAAACATATGCTCATTTTACGATTTTGGTCATAAATATTATCTTTTGATTTTTCGCATCCCAAACAATTCAACTTGGATTACAATCGGTCCAAAACTAACTTTTCCGTCAAATTTTAACAGTCAACGCTTTTAATCCTGATTTTGACCAAATGAAACTGTTAAGTATGATTACTAACTCTCTAATTATATCATTAATTATTTTGAAATTGAAATTATTTAAAATACAAAACAAATAAATATTTTTTAAAAAAATGAAAAGAACCCTCCCACCCTTCTCTCTCCTCCCCCTCTCCGATCGCAACTTTCCCCAATTCAATTCCCCCTTCTCCGTTCTTAATTTCCCTATCAGGCTACAATCATCTCCCCTTCCTCCCCCGACAACGACATCCCCACCGCGACGCTCGTCCTCCCCTCCGTCTCCATCGCCGCCGCCGCCCCGCGCCGCCTCCCCCCGCCGTGCTGGACCCCCGAGGGCCGAGGAGACCGTCGCCCTCATCGACGCCTACAAGGACAAGTGGTACTACCTCCGCTTCGGCAACCACTGGCAGGAGGTCGCTGACGACGTCGCCTCCCCTCCCCGCCAAGACCTCCTTCCACAGGAAAATCGTTCCATTTTCTTTTCATTTTTTTAAATATTTATTTGTTTTGTATTTTAAATAATTTCAATTTCAAAATAATTAATGATATAATTAGAAAGTTGGTAATCATACTTAACATATTAATTTGGTCAAAATAAGGATTAAAAAAGTTGACCGTTAAAATTTGACAGAAAAGTTAGTTTTGGACTGATTGTGATACGAGTTGAAATGTTGGGAAGAGAAAATTAAAAAGATAATGTTTATGACCAAAATCGTAAAATGAGCTTATGTTTAGGACCAATTTTGACATTTACTCTATAATTAATAATTATATTTTATCATTCATTAAATTTAATATTTTGTGTATTATATACATTCAATTATATTTTGTAACAGTTTACTGATTTGATAAGTGGTTCAACTGGTTCGACCGTTTCAACCCTGAACAGTATTGTCGATTCACTCACCGATCCGATTTTTAAAACATTATGTGAAGAACAACTGAATTGGTAAGGGTTTTCTTTCTCATGTGCTAGTAATTAATAGGTCAATGATTCAAATCAACACGAGGGCAAATGGAGAACTATTATTGACTTAAACTAATTAATACTACTAAAATGGGATCGATTTTAATAATTCATGAATTTAGCTAACCCATGATAGTTATAACCGGAAATTTTATTTTCATTTTGTAGCACTAGCATTTACTAGTCAAGAAAAATTATCTACTACATCAATTGTCACCCCGTGCTCATATTTTTATATGGACTTTGCATCACATTTAGTCAAGAAATATGCCATGTGCTCTACATTTTCTAAGCAACTGCTTTATAGGGTTATAGTGCCCAAAAAAAAAGTCCGTGCTAGCTTGAAGATTTGGAAAGGTACATATCAATTCATTGTCTCCTTGTAGGGCTTATTTGATTGAACTTATTCCATCTCCCACTTTTATAATGCTATTATTACAACTTTGCACTAGATATGTTCACGTGTGCGTGTCTGTGAATTAATCATGGAAAATATTTATTTGGCCATATAGTATACATTACCATCTACTACTATATGTGATAATATTCGGTTTGAATTAATCAGGCATGCTAGTTGGCTAGCTCCTACACTCAACTTGTTGATTAGTATTTAGTAGTGACGTGAATTAAAAAGGTTGTAGTGTTGTTCGAAGTTCACATGGCTAGGCTAGTTATGTGTCTATCAACAGGTATACCTCACCTTCTATTGTGGGTCAAATTAATTCAGTAATAATACCTCATTGGTCTATAAAAATATACGTTTTTAAAATGACACGAGTTTTAATGCACAATTGATAAAGCATATGATAGATAGAAAGAAAAAGAAAATGTGATTTAAGTATTTTTAGTGAAGAATGCGACACATTTCATTAGGGTGTCCACTATAAGCCGGACACCTCCAATAGCCCCACCATTTTTTTTGTCCACATCCCCAGTTTATTTGTCCGCACCCACAAAAAAAGTGTCCGCAGCTATAAGCCGGACACTTCCAACAGCCCCGCCACTTTTTTAGCTACTTTTCATTTTATTTCATTTTTCGTTTATTTTAAATCAATTGTAATTAAAATTATCGGAATGTAAATAATTAGAAACTGGGGTAATACTGAAATGTAAAAAAAGTATTGGGACAAAATATTCGTTGTATTATGGAACCGGGAAAATTATACAACGAACATTTAAAAAATACAAATAAAAACACCGCCACCGTCTACTCGGTGGCGGAATCGGATTCCTTCTCCTCTTCTCCGCCGCCTCCCCCGCCGCATCCTCAGACAACCCCAGCTGATTCTGGATCCGACACATGAGCTTGTAGTATATACCCTTGGTGATCGGGTCGGTTGCGGTCTAGTAGAAACAGCAGTTGTCTTGCAGTTGTTTCATCAACTGCACATCTAGGTTCGCCCTCAAGACCTCGTGGGAACCAGTGGCCATGGATGACGGTATAGGGGCGGGCTGTGAGATGCGCGATCCAGACGCCGCCGACGAGAGATGGGAGGCACCTGCAGCCCCTCTAGCGCTTCGGATAGAGGCTTGTTGGCCCGGAGGGCGTGGGCGCCTAGAGTGTGTAGCGGAGGGCCCTTCGGTTTGCTCGTCGTTGAGGTCGATTGATTGCGAGCCGCTGCTGTAGTCCCCGGCTATGTTGTGTCTAGTACGCTTCGCCCTAGGAGCTCCTGCCCGCTCTTGCGCACATATGGCCTTGAATTTCGGACAGTGCTCGAGAACGAGATACTCCTCCCACATGTTGAACTTCGGCCAGCCTTCCGTGTTGAATTGGGTCATAGACAATGCCTTCACGTCGGCTTCGCTTCGGCCACTCTCAGCACTGAGCAGGTTGTTCTCGTATATGCCCGCGAACCTCTTGGTGGCTCTCAGAATCCTAGACCACTTTTTGCGGAGCTGTTCCCCGTCACGCGGTTTAGCGCCTCGAGGTTTGAACTCGTTGTATGCCAATAGGACGAGCTTCCAAAAGCTCCCCTCGGTCTGATCGCTTCCCACTATGGGGTCCGATGTGACGACATCCCACGCCCTCGCCATAGCAATGGACTCCGCTTTGGTGTAGTGCGTGGCCCGTCCACCGACGGCTGCCGGCGCCGCTGCCTGAGCCGCCACCGCCACCGCCACTGCCTGCGCCGCTGCCACCGCGGCTGTCGCCTCTTCCGCCGCCCCTGCTTCCACCTGCCCTACCGGACCCGCCGACTCTCGTCAGAACGGGCGTATCCACTCGTGTTGCCGGCGTATCTGGTACGCCCGGACTGAGCAGACCCATCATCGTCTCCAGTGCGTCTCAATCTGCATCGGTGAAAGGAGATTGGCTGGATTGGAAAGGGGTCTCCGGCCGCGGATGGTTAAGCGCGTCCAGGTTGGGACGCTAATCTCCAAACGCCGAGCGACTCAAATTCCTCTGAAAAGGTTGGGGCGTGGGACTCGACCTCCATGGCTGAGATGGAGGAGGAGTTGAACTCGATCCCCACGGAGGGGGAATTTGACTCCAACCCCACGGCTGGGAAGGATAGCCGTCATATCCCGATTCGTCAGTGCTGGGTGATTCGTCGTCTCCACCGTGTATTTTTAGAGAGTGAAAACGTAGAGAGTGAATTAATGGAGAGAGTTTGAAATGGGTGTAAAATGGGAGGTGGAGGAGTGGTATTTATAATACAATTTTCGAAAATAAAAAAAAATTTAATTTCCGGGGGGCGGCCGACGCGCCGATGACCGGTGCCCTATAGGTCGGCCCGCCTATAGGCGCGGCGAGGCGTGCCCGGCGCGTCCTTGCACTTTTCTCGCCGGAGGGCATTCCGCCCCAGAAATGGCGTCCCCCTCGGGGCGGACGCTGCCTTCACTATAGGCCGGCGGGGCGACAGCGGAATGGGGGCGGCCGGCGCCCCGCCCCACCCCTATAGTGGATGCCCTTAGAGAAAAAGTTACAAAAAATAAACATGGATTATTTGTATAAGATGGACAAAAATAGAAA